>NC_065971.1:3723340-4069180 GCF_021464435.1 Cataglyphis hispanica
ATAACGCGCGATGCCTGACGCCGAAAAAAAGTTCGCCGAAAGCGGTCCGAAGATCCCGCTTGCGTAAATTTCGTATCCGCGTGTGTTCTCTCCACGGCGATACTCTTTCGCGGTTTTAATTTAAAAAAAACATGGTAAATTCATTTCATTCTCATGTGTCCTCCATGACGATACCCTTCGCTCGGTTTTAATTTTAAAAACATCAGCGTCACTCTCTCGGTGTGTATCGCGTAACGCGAGAAACTGCCCGCCACGGTGCGGAGAAAAAATCTGAGAGATTAAGAATACGAGAGGATTTTATATCTCGCAAGGTTGCGTTCTAATCTACAAAGCGATTACTGCCACACGATTCTCCACAGACTTTCCATGAGCGCAGCTGACGCTTCTCCCGGCCATGGCGATCGATGAGACCGCGATTGAGATCAACCCGGAAGTAGACGCGTGATCTTTCAAACGATAAAATAATTCTATATCCTACTTAGATCGTTACTACAACATCTGGTGTATAAGAAATTAGTTTTATTTTTATAAGTACTAATATAATTCTCGAAATATACTACTTAGACATTTTAATTAATCAATCAATTCGGATTAATTGAAAGAGATAGAAGATGAAAATGATAGAAGAAATATTATCTTTGCAGCAAAATATTTCTTGCATACCACTACGATTCTTTTCTCTTATAAAATTCCCCTAATAAACCGCCGCTAAACGATCGATTAGATGCTTTTATTTGACGCGAGTCGCACAATCGCGATTAATCGAGCGCGATCGACTTCGGACTGTCTGATTAAAGACGATTTCACGGGAAGCCGCGGTCTTACGAATCGGCAAGTGTTGATGTGGCCTGACTAACGTGAATACCCAGCTGGCAGATCGCTCTCTGAGTCTCCCATTGCAATTTTCCACGGCGAGGATTTCGCGGCGGTGCGTTGAACGACGAAGAGAAAGAAGGACGACGATCTTTCTATTAAGCTTGAAATTGTACGAGGCATCCGACAATTATCGTAAATCCCCGTTATAGATCCCTCGGTTATGAGGATTGATTCGCATTCCTCTGCATATGTGCGGCGAGATGCGTCTGAAATTCGCCTCGGCGACTTTTATCGGTCGCCGTCGCAATTGATAATTCAACGCGACTCCCATCACCGTGGCTTAATTATCCGCTGAACTTGCCGTGGAATGTATCATCGGCTCCCGTTTAATATGAGAAGCGCGGTTTATGCAATTGCGCACGATTCTCAGCGCGATTCCGACCGTTAACCACATCTGCGATCTTTCCTGTTCTCAAACGACCAGCAATCCACGCTCTTTCTCCCCAGAATATTTTACATCGTTATTTATTGACGATTCTCAGTCATTCGTGCTCTGATCGACTTGACCATTACGTTATTATTGCATGCGAATATGTTTTCTGTAACTGTATATACTTTATATTATTATACTCTCACATTAATATTTATTTGAATATTATAATAATGTTGATTGATAATTCAAAGAATAATTGTAATGATTTCAAACATCTATATTTTACACATTTATCTTTGTGATTACACAAAATAACAAGGATATTATATCGAATTAATTAATATTTCTATATTATAAATAGCCTTTAGTCTTAATAAATAGCCAGATAGGCAATAATTATCATAATGGAATAACAGAAAATAATCAATGAATTTATTAACAATATTTATTTATTTATTTATTTACAATATTAAAAGATATTTTCGAAATCTTCAACTTTTCCTTTGTCAATTCTCACAAGAATGCTCCACTGATATCCTCTTACCATGAAACTTTATCTTATCTCGTCAAAGTACGCTGTCACAATTTTCTCGCATAATTCTTACAATTCTTCGCCGACAAGTCATAGTTTTATTCGACAAGAAATTTTTATTCGACGTGAGCGTGGTATAATTAATCAGGCGTGATTGATTAACTAGCCGATTGACTCGCGGAATCTCAGACACGATTATTTCAAACACAATAGCTCCGATCGGCGGCCTTAGTTCCGGCGCGCCTTGTCAGGTACCGCGTTTCAAGAAGAGTCTGAAAGAGGAGAGCGGTCCACCGAGACGGTAATTACACGCTCGCGCGATCACGAACTTCTTCGCGGCGTAGCGTTTATTGCGCCGACGAGATTTCGCGGTGCCGTTAATTAACGTAAACTCGTTAAATTCGATCTATCTGCGCGACTTAATTAAAATTTGCGGTACGCATCCGCCACGGCATAGACCGATGGCTCGGCTTCTTCCGCGTGACAGGCACGAGATAAAGCCGGGAGCAACATATACATACATACATACATACATATATATATATATATATATATATATATATATATATATATACTATGCCGCTTGCGTTTCTTGTTTGACGACAACGACGAAGACGACCCATTAAGCCTGCGCCTCCTTCCGCTTTCGTCCTGGGAACCGATCCGGAGCTTCTCGCACATCTCTCACCTCGATCCATTCTCTTCTCTCTCTCTCTCTCTCTCTCTCTCTCTCTCTCTATCTATCTCTCTTGATTTTTTTTCCTGCAATCGTTTCGTTCCGTGTCTATCGGCGTGGCCAATTATCGGCGTCAGAAGGAAGACGAGCAGGAATGTCTCGCTCTTGAAAGTGAAAACGATGGTTAACTAAAAGGACGGATCCCCGCGATTGGCATGTATCTATGACGATGAGAAATGAGAAAAGATCGGTAATAAACAAAGAGAAAAATGCAGAAAAAAGTCAAACAAAATATCAATCTCAAATCCGATGATGGTTGAAGAAACGAGAAGCAAAGAGAGAGAAAAAGAGAGAACGAACTACGGAAATAACGCGGAACGTGATGATAGCCGAGGAGGCGTAAACGGAGAATGCTTGAGGGCAGAAAAAGCATCTTCCGCGCGGGCGAGAGAAGCGCGGTGGCCGAGGAAAAAGCTCGTTGCGCGGCGAGAATGAACGAGCGAGAGAAGGGGATGACGGAGAAGAAAGATGAAAACGGAAAGCGGGCCCGCACAGCAGCCGAAGCGGTGCCGGGGCCGGGTTTTTAAGCGAAGCGTTTAGCCGCCGGTCACGCGAATCCGCTATAAAAATCAGCCCGGAGGCGAGCAAACCCTCGGCGAATGCTCGGCAGATAGACTGATAATGTGGCCCGGTGGCGTTGCCCCGCATAGCGTGATGCTGGGGCCTCAGTCTGGTACCCTATGGACCTCGGCGGCGCACAGGTGCGTGCCTGCGAGTCCTTTTTCCCGTGTGGTTTGCCAGTAGTAAGGAAGACAAGGAAAGGCAGGGAAGAGAAGAAACGAGTTCACTGTCGAACGAATCTACACGGAGAGTTCGTAGAAACGAACTCGTCGCGGATGCTCTCACGAATTTCGGAACGCGTTAAATGTAATGGAACACCTTGATACGTGGCTGCAATGATTCATTAAAAAGCGCGTGACTGTACTTGTACATGGATATTAATTTTTTTCGGTAGGCTCCGCGCACAAATAAAGAAAATATTAGAAATAGGAATAAATATTAAATATTACGAAGAACAATTTTAATTGATGCATTCTGTTCCCTTATTGTTTGAAGTAAAATAATTTCAAATTGCAATTTTTTAATATTTAATATTTATTTCTATTGCTAATATTTTCTCTATGCAGGGTCTTATTCTGATTAATTTATTTATTACATAAATATGAAAAAAAAAAATCTTGTTAGACAACAGAAAGGGGGTCATATTCCAAATGATGACAGTTTGAAATGTTTTATTACCATTATCGAGAAATGGTTCTCTCTCTTTTTGAAGACCGGCATGATTTCTTTCGACAAGTGTCAATCGGATTTTTTGTCGATCGTCTCCGTTATTCGATCGAAAAGCAGAAAGAAGAACGAGCGCGAAAGGGAAGTTCGCAAGTCAGTGCGGGAACGGCGCGAATACCATTCGCCTCGAGAAGAAAGACGCGGTTTTTTTTTCTTCGCAGATGCTTCTGTGCTTCATTGGCTGGCCGCCTCCGGCTCTTGTTTTCTTGTCCTTCACCGACGACGGCCGTGGATAAAAGAATGACGATCTCATGAACGTTGGCAGGTGTAATTGGTAATAAAACTTCGAGACGGCCTATTAACAGTTACTTTATTTCGCGTTTCTCGGGAAACTCGCGTCTTTAAGATATGCATTTAGTTATAGTACCTTTTACCTTTTGCGAAAAAAATATGGCATGATATGTTATCTTCACATGCGAAATTGATAAAACGTTCACTATCAAAATTCTAATCGCTATTCTTTATCACAAGTTCGAATCACTCGTTGGAATTATACAACACTTAGCATTTAGTTCTCCTTTTACCTCATCTTAAATGCATAGTACGTGCATCTTGCATTTCGCACGCGACTGAAATATGCGTCGCAAACGGCCGATCGTTTAGAAGAACGATATAGCGGGATTTATCGCCGGTAATTTGTTTTGTTTGGGAATTTCAATAATGAGACTATCTGAAATTCAAACGGGAAGGGGCCCACGATCAGCTCGCTGCTCATTTTCGTGTTCACTGAACTCGAGCGACGCGCCAACGTCGATTATGATTAAGTGCGCGCCTTAACGCTCAGCCTCTCCCCCTTTCCCCGTCAACTGTGGGCTGATGTTTTTCTTCTTAATTTATTATCGCGTTTTAAACCCACTCGATTTAGTCGATTTATAATCGCTCCGCTGCGACGCAACTGTCGCGCGTACTTACGCAACGTGTAATCGGGAATAATCACCCTCGTAATCTATGGTCCGCTGATTAGAGACTGCAGCGATCGTTTTCTTTTCGCCGCGTCTTTTGTACTGGCGCTCCAGGCGGTTTGCAGCTGATTGTTTTACACTTTCAAGTGTCCTTACCGCGAGACGACCGCGTAATAAAATTGACGAGCTCGGATACAAGATGCGATTTATAATACAAAGTTACGGCCTGACAAATTTATGAATAACGCTTGCACCAGCAGCAGAGTGTCAGTTACATCCTGTTTCATACGCGCTTACGCATAAATAATTTTAGACAGAGATCCAAGGTTTAGAAGATACAACTCTCGAAAATTTTACAGTAATTTTTTTATAATTACTCAGAATTTATCTTAGACAGTTTATAAATGTGAATAAATTTCAAGAAATTTTTGAAAGTGTTTGAGTGATATTATTGATTAATTGTAAAAGAGGCGAGAGTCGAAAAAGAGGAGAGAAATGCCTCAGAGGATGATTGCTCAGATAGAATGAACGAACCGTTATTGGGATTTTATCGAATGCTGTACGCAGTTATTAATTAATAGAACGAAACCGATATACACGCGTTTTTATCACAGACAGACACCTTGCGTAGAGGCACGAAACACCGACTCACACCTGTTCCTGTTCTTGTCGTTTCGGGTCCGTGATTCTCGCAGGCAGACAGGCACGCAGGTAGAAGAACTGATTGAAGAGGATGCTGCAGCCGATCTCTCCGGTCCAGTCCGGTCGATCGGGTTTCATCGTTCCTTGACTAGGGCTAACAAAAGTTCATCGATAGCGGCCTGCCGTTTTATGCAGCGACGACAAGTTCCCATGAGTCTTTCCATAACGAATACGATACAACACCTACGCATTCGACTGAGATCTCGTTCGGGAAAAAAAAGAAAAAAAAAAGATATATTGAGAAAACTTAATTCTCCCGCTAAACGCGGGGATGAGAGCTATCTGTCATTAATTATCGCTGGATCATCCTTGCGATATTATATTATCCGAATTTTATTACCCGATTGATGGGAAGCATCTTAAGCATGTTTTTTTATGACTAATTATAAATCAAATTATTGCGTGAATCGCGAAAAAAAATTATGGTTCACTTTGAAAGATATTTTTCTCGCAATTATTAATTTCGACGCCTTTAACAATTGCTTTAGAAATTAGGTGATGAATTTTATTATTTGATCATGTGACTCATTTAAATGAGATTTTGTCATCAATGAGATACAATTAAATTATGCATGACAAAAGAAATTTTTTTTTTATAAAATAACACAGGAGTACAGGACGAGAAGAATATCGCGTGATATTATTCAAGGAATATCTTGAGAAGACCATCAAATAATTAATACAACAATATTAATCAGATAATTTTTTATTCGGACCCCGATAGTTTTTCGTTTATGCAATGATTAAAAGGCAAAGGCGGGGGTCCGCAGGACTTCCCACGCGAAGTAAGACTTTTTAATTATTTTGGTAATTTGTGGCCGCGTTAAAGGCAGTCTGGCAGCCTTGCCGATGGGGCTTGGCGAGCGAGTAGCAAATAATATTAAGTATAGGTCTCCCTATATCTCTCGCGGAGGGGAGGGAGAGAGATATATGGCAGAGCCTGAGCCCATAGTATAGCAACTCAACACAAGTCCGTAAAACGTGAGCATGCGAGACACAACGGAACGTAGTGCAGATACGAGACGTGCAATATGAGTGACCAATACACACACGCAAATCCGGAGACGAGATTCTACGGTACAAAATTAAATGGTGTTCGGTAGGTCTATTTCATTCGGGCAGGTAGCGGCCACCGGTAATTACTACCTATGACTTGGGAGCTCAGAGATAAAATGAAAGGCCCCGGACGATTTTCGAAACCGAAATCGCGTCAGTCGCCGATGCGGTGCTGCTGCTGCTGCTGCTCCCTTTTCCATCTCTCCCTCTTGCCAATTCTCGCCCATTCTTTTTTTTCTGCAATTGGAAATAAAGTCACAATCTGCAATGATTAACGAAATAAAAAAAGATAATGAAAATAATTTCCATTATATTTATTATTATGCAAAATACGAGAGGTTACGCAATCAGTTTTACAAAATTATTGCACCCTTGTCGCGTTTTTTTTTTTTTTTCTTTCTCTATATGAATGTGTCGATTATTCAAAATAGCGTTCATTGCACGAAATTAAGTTTAAAGCAAAATTTATTTAGTTAATTTAGCTAATTTAAATGAAGAACTTTGTAGGCGCGTTGCCTCTTTCCAATTAACATTAGCATATAATGATAAGATACAAGTACTTTCATCGACGTGTCCCGCTGTGATGCCAGACGGTAGCAGGTTCGCAATTAAGATATTAAAAGAACACCTCTCTTCCGTAGGTTTACATAATCATAGTCGAGTATAATTACGTATTTGCATAATTACATATATGTATGGTATACCGTGCACACGGTTTTTCCCCGCCTGTGTTTAGCCCGCTAATGAAATCGGCGATAATAATCGATTTGTTGATAACCCATTTTGTGCACTTATCCACTTTTTAAACCTTTGTAACAATCTCGACTTAAGTACAATAGTTATCAGTTTCAGATATACATATATTGGCATATACTCTGCTGTTGTACGTTTGTAATTAATTTTAAATTCTACTAATGATGTTAAGATACTTTTGTATAGGAAATAATTGAATAAAAGTTAATATTTTTTTTAATATAGCATTATTTTTTTATTATTTAATTATAATGGTTTATTATGAATCAGCAATAAGACTGAGAAGAGTAGTGGAAAAATTCGAGACAAATTTCACGTTGATTATTTGTTCGATAAAAGGAAAATCACGCCGTATGGCTTTTCGAAAGTTCTGTCAGACCTGATTTTTGCAACTCAGTAAATGAGCTTTCTCGGAAGAGAGCAAGAACAAAGAAAAGAGGAAGACGCGCTGGAGAGGACACGGTAGAGTCGTATTTTCTCAGTATGCATTCCGCGGGTATATCTTTGTGTTTTTTTTTTTCGGACGAATTATTCGTACCTCTCGCTAGTGCAAGTTTCACGGTAGTGTGTATATAAAAGTAGGCGCACCGAGGTATGGCTCGCTGCACCTTGGCTATGCGGAAAGGAAAGGCTCTTCTTCAACGGAGAACCGACCGCCGCGCGAGCGCGCACGCATACAGACACGCGTGCAACTCGACACACATCGAAGGCCGTCGCTCTGTTCGTTTCTCGAGCCTGTATATACACGGGTAGCGTAGGTTACAAAGACTTGTGCTCAGATGGCAACGATAACGCTTCTCTATAATGGATATATTATAAAACACTCTGCGAAACATTTCATCTTTATTAGGTGTTCAGAAACTTGATCTCCGAAATTTGTGTTGGATCTGATCTCGTCGTGAGAAAACGAAACTGAAAAATTAAATTCGTACGCCTTTTCAAAAGTATCTCCCTTCAACTCGGTCATTAAAAAGGCAATAATACAGTCGGGTATAATTTAAGAATCTTATTTTTCAATGTAAATCATGAAACCTGTTTAAAGGACAATGGAGTTATTACAATGCGCGCGTAATGTGCGGTTAGAAAGGGATGAACTTTCAACTTAATAACCGCGAAAGCGAGCGCCGCTGCGAAAGAAACGAACGCTCCGAAGGCGCGGTGTCAGGATGGGGAAGTGGCCGCTAATACGAGGTGTCCCCCACCTTTATTACACCTCGACAGCCCCGGGGAACTTCAATTATCGCTGGGTGGCAGTCGACTCCGACCATGTGGGAAAATACTGGGATAGTGAGACGCGTGTGTTTTTTCAACGATGAATGCGAAAATCATCGTGATCGAATTCGAACCGCACAGATTTTTTTAAAGCTCGATGAAAACGATTTTTATCACCCTTTCAAATAATGAATAATAAAATAAAAATTATATGGAGTATGAAAGAATTAAGAACAATATTTAAGCTTTAATTAAAATTTACTTCCATTAAATAACGATTAAATATTCCAATGTTATATTGCACAATATTATTAATATCTTTGTTCTTATCTCTTTACATACATTTTATTTAAAAGTAAATATGTTTTGCCTACGTCATTAACATATCGATACATTGTATTACGAAAATGGCAGCGAAGGCGTTATTAAAATATTATCGGGAATTCTTGCTCCCCATTTTTCAATCCGGTTCCAAAATTTCGTCAGATATTCCGGTCGCGTTTTATGAACATTACGTTGAATATCCTCCGGCCATGGGCTCTCCGTAAGCGCCCATCCGCATGCTGCGTCTAGAAGAGAGACTCTTCCGCGTCGGCTAACTTAAAACATCTCCAGCTTGCCCGTCGTCCGGCAATTTCTCGTCGGCACGTGAGCAGACTGTGCAAAGTTTGCGGAGCGCGCGTTTGCAAACGTCCGCGCGCGCAAGCGAGAAAGAGAAAGAGGAGAGAACTCTAACGCTGGACCGCGCGCACGGAGGCAAGAGGTTACCGGCGAAGCCGAGAGAGCCTCTAGAATAAGTATGCTCGGCTAATAAAACGCGTACGCGGGTCGTTACACACGACGTTCGCTTTCCAAACAAACGCGCAGCTATCGTCACCGCGCTCACGGAAACTCGTACGACGGTGGGATTCATCGCCGTACAAGCAATTGATCGTCGTAAAAACGAGAAGCGCGACGAGAC
Organism: Cataglyphis hispanica; assembly: GCF_021464435.1. NCBI lineage: Eukaryota > Metazoa > Arthropoda > Insecta > Hymenoptera > Formicidae > Cataglyphis > Cataglyphis hispanica. The sequence continues at coordinate 3,732,731 of NC_065971.1, forward strand.
GACATCGAACATCGTCGCGATCAGGAGGAGTTCGGTCGATTCTCCGATTTTTAGCGAAAAACATCGGTTGTTTTTAATGAATCATATATTCACTGCGAGCATGATTATTATTATTGCCGACTAAGTAGAGATAAATGGCGATATTATTATTAATAATTCTTTTTGACACTGAGATGTCACGTATGTAAACAGACGTACGTAAACAATTGGATTGTATATGCGAGACTATCTTCTTGAGGAATAGTTTGAAGCTCAAAGTATTTGTTTGAAATTTATTAAAACGAATTTTTTTCTCTCTTCGAACGAAATGATCTGTAGAAAATAATAAAGTAGATTGTTGCACAGTATGCTGTAAAAATGTATTGAATTAATATTGAAACTAATACAAATACGTAGGAAGCCACAATTAATATCATAATTTTTTAAATAAAAATATATAAATATTATTATATGAGTATAAAATTCTTTTTAATGAAATACTATATATCTATTGTTAAATAAAGCTAAAGTTTGACATATATAAGAAAATATATGTATGTGTAACTATACAATATTTATAATTTTTCTAAATGAAAGAAATATATATGTATGTATATTTTTGTGCAACTTTTATTTATAATTATATTCTTTACAAAATAATTTGCACTGTCTACACCATATTTGTGCGATTTAACTATTATTTATTAAAATATTGAGCTCATATGACATTTCGCAGAAACAGCTGATTCACACTCCTTTCCATCTTTTAAGGATTTCTCCGATGTGTACATTACGGTGCATATCATCACGTTGGTTAAAGACACGAAATTACATAGCTTATAACTTAAATGGACTCTCTATACGTGTCTTTTGTTTGAACGCACACAAGATCCGATTCTTATTACGAAGTCCATTATGTTATTGCTACAAGACTCCTCTTTCTTGTAACGTGTGCGATTGTCATCGCGCGAGTATCGTCAATACGCGAGATGGTACATTTTTCATCTTTTCAATTATATCTCCGACGTTTCTCGAGCCGAAGAATCGAAGAGCCGCGGGAGCTCGACGCCGCGCCAGACCGTTAAAATGTCACTCGCGAAACGGTCTTATGTAACATAGAAGGAAGCGCGTTATGGAAAGCGCAAAGGCCAGCAGACGATCCTTTGCGCGCTTTCTACCTTCGATCTTACTCTTACGGTAATTACGTAGGCTCAGACATGCATGCACATACACCCACATCATGCCGAACATATCTACACACGAGCCATGTACAATGTGGTTCTATACTCCCACTTTATATCCCTTTGAGCGAATTAAATTATAACAAAATCACTTTCACAAGTTTATGTAAGCCCCGTCTCTTATACTTATAGTACTTTATAGTTATTTTTTATTACGGATATTCTTTATTCGATTCTAGATATTGGTCGTCAAATAAATTATCAAAAAATCAATTATCAAAAAAAAAATAATTAAAAAAATTAATACGGCATAAAAGCATAGAGAATTAAATTATCTTTCAAATGAAATCAAAATGTAGTATGTTTCATAGTTTTTGAGATAACCAGTTTCAAATTTTATGATAGAGATTTAAAAATTCTCTTCATTGATGGCCTTAGTTAATTTTTAATGTTTATTTTACTTGTTGTATTCCACTAAAAAAATTTTACTTTTCTGCATTATTTAAACCGATCACTATAATAGGATGAAAAGAAAAGCAAAAGTAAATGAAAAGAAAATGAAACTTAATAAATTTATTGGAAAAAATCAATAAAAATAAAAAAATAATAATCTTTTTTTCATAAAAATAAAATAATTCTCCTTTTTCTTTTAACTTTTATTTCGGTACTTTTTGTTAAAAAACGCATAGTTCCCCTGATATTTAAAAATGTATAAAATACCCGTGATTTAAGAGATTTTTGGACACTAACTTTTTAAGGAAGCATTTTCTGATTCATGTTTATAGGAAATTTTTTATTCAGAATTAATTTTTCTATAAAATCTCAAAGTCTGACCGGAACGTTTGAACCGACCCTATTATATGTATTATATAAATCTAATATTGATTTATATATTTTAACTCGTATTTGTACATTTGTCATTTCGATAACTAATTCGGCTTTTCGTATATCGCGATTGGAATTTGCGTATGAGGAACTTGGATGCGCAAGTGTGTGAGGGGAAGAAGTAACCGCTCTTACCACCGTACTTACGTAGAATACGCGATGCGTATCGCGCGTAACGGCACGCAGTATTGGCGCGGCGAGCTCGAAAATTGCCCGACCGCGCGATTGCAGTTTCGAAACTGCCCGATTTCTTTCCCGAGATTGGCACCAAGTTACCGCCGCTGCTGCTGCTGCTGTATTCGACGCATTCGCCCGAGGGCCCCGTCTCTATCTCTTTCGCCTTAACACGAGACTTCCGTTTCCACGATACGCAATAATGGACAGTAACCCGAGGCTTTTTCAGGTCCCCGTGCTTGGCACAGAGGCGGGAATCAAATTTTATGAAAAAGCCTTTCACAAGGGACTGGAAAGGACTCGGTATTTTTTTATCTCTCTCTTCCCACGTCTTCATTTTCTCTCAATTTCACGCAATTTATGTAACAATATTTACAATGAATTAATGAGTGATTAACCTGTGATTTTTGACAACGCCTAACAAATCGTTGCGTAATTTATTATCTGAATATATGAATGTCTGAATAGTAATTGTTTTATTTGTAAAACGACAAAAATGCATTGTGATGTGATTCTAGAAACGTCCTTTCTTTTTTCAGACATTCTTTCGACGTATTGCGTTATCGTGATAAATGATCGTTACAGTAATTGCGATAGCAATAATATTTAACGTGTCGAAATCGTATAATATATATGTCGAGTCAGTTTAAAAAAAAAAAAAACATTTTCATTTATTGCTGCAGGCGACAACCGCGAGCGGATACTTTGAGGTGCAGATCCTCTCGCTGACGAACAACAGGGGCACCCTGGTGGATGGTAGATGCTGCGGCGGGGGAGGCGGGGGCGGAAAAGGAGGATTCCCGCCCTGCTCGACGCCTTGCACGACGATCTTCTGGCTCTGCCTCAAGGAATATCAGTCGAATGTCACCGCCATCGGCTCCTGTAGCTTCGGCAACGCATCTAGTCAGTTTATCGGTTATAACACCTTTACTCTCACCGAGCCCGCCACCCTGCCACTTCATTTCACCTTCCGATGGACGGTGAGTTATTAAATCAATTTATATTTGAATTTATTAAGCGCAATTGTTTTTCAATTAATTTTATTAGTGCAAATATATATATATATATAGCATAAGAATATATTGCATTATATAAACATATTTCGCGAATTTGTTTCATTCAAGTCGAATTTATACAAAAATATTATTTGTCGAATACGCTATTCGAAATGTCAACATTGTTGGATAAGAATCAGGTGGTCGTATTTGTATGCTAAATACGCGTTGAGAGGATCGAGGACTGAAAGAAGGCAGGCAAGAGAGCACGTCGAGTGCCAAAACACACGCGCGGCATCACCTAATATCCGTGAGAACGTCGGCTGAAAATCCCAACCAGTCGCCGTTACACGTATACGAGGCGCGACGAGGCTTAATTCGATGTCCCGCGCGCGTTTAATAACGCGCTCCGTACGGTATGTATATACGGGACCGTAATTTTGTTTGGTCACCGGCACAATGGCCGCCGTGCCGAAAGAAACGGACGGGCGAGAGGATGAAGCCGTAACGAGGGGACGACACATTCGGGGACTCGCGAGAATCAGCCGACACGAATCCATTTATCATCGACGTCGTGACACGACGCCGACGAGAACGGCGGCGTCTCATTAGCGACGCCGCCTCCGGGGACCGACACCGACCTTTGTATGCGTATATACACATGTGCGCGTGTAGATCGACGTCCTTTCTTAAGTTTGAGCTTTCATTCTCGAAGTCGCCGAAAGCCGGCCGAGATTGATGTGAATCGCGGTGAACGTGCACCGTTCTTTCGCAACGCGCGATGTTAATGACCGCGCGAGTAAAAGTCATGGTGTTTATGGCTCGCGTTACATCGCCGGTCGCACGAATAACGCAAATTTCTAGACTCTAGATTTCTTTGTCTACGATGAGGCGAGGATGCGCGCGCGAGAAAGAGAGAGAGAGAGAGTTATCGAATCCGCGCGAGGGATTTCCGGTCCGCTGGTCTCTCCCATCCAACGCGAGTCGTTGCGTAAAATTCCAGTTTGGTTCCAGTCGCTTGGCAACTCCTCATCATCGATTCCTTTTCTTCCTCTCTCTCTCTCTCTCTCGCTTTTTCTCGTGTTCTCGTCCTCTGTAAACTCTCGCGGTGAAATTTTTTACGATCGTTCATCCATGTTAAATTTTTATCTCGCCGCTTCTTCTGTAGTTATGAATCAGGTCTTTCGACAGTTCTGTACGCGAATTTCTCATACACTCGGTACTTGAAGAAGATCGCGTCGGCGTATTCCATAAATTTGATAATCGCGCCACTTGTTTCTCACACTTTTCGTAAATGAGATAATTGTCCCCTATTTAGTCGCGATGAAGGAAAGCATTCATAAATTGCGTGTGTGACTAAAAGAATAAGATTTTGAAGAGTTTTAAGGCCTCTTCCACCGAGATGTCATCACCATTATGTTGTAGTCATAATATTAACATAAAATGCTCCGTCACGGTTCCATAAAATAGTTACAGTGCACTATCACGCGCTGCATTATATACGGGAGAAACTCTGTCATATTTTTTTTCTTTTTTTTTTTTTTTTGTACGCCCCGAAGAGTCGTCTTGTACTCAATTAGCAGCGCGCCTCCACCTACGATCCGACCGTTGTCGTCGTCTAACGTAATTACGGCATAACGCGCGAGCGATTTCGAGGAGGCCCAAACAGTCCTCTCGAGAGAGACGTTGGAGTGCGCATGCAGGCGTGCCCTTGCGAGCCTCTGGTATACACATAGGACCGTCGAGAGTGTCCCCTTCAGACAACGATGGGTTTGGTGGGTGCCTGAAGGAGTCCCGAAGGGGTACCGCGTTCGTGTCCGCGCGCGGACGAACACGCATTCGAAAAAACGCACCCGTGTACCTACCTACCTACCTATCTACCTACACGCGCCCGTGTCATCGTGGATTGTTTGAAGAGCTCCAGCTTTTCTGTTTGTATATTTCATAACTCGCTCGCAGGTATCTTTCGACGAGAGGACCCATCGCGACAAAGGGGAACTACGAGTCCCTATTTTTTCCGTCTTTTTCTTTCTCATCTCGGAGGACCGACCGCCACGAGAGATATAAACAGAAACCCTTAAATCGCTTCCCTTTCTCGTGAAGGGTTTCTTCTCCCGTTTTCGACATACTACCTTCGACCGTTTAGCGCTCTGCCGCTCTAATTCAATTATGGCGCGCCGTTGGTTATAAAAAAGAAAAAGTATAAGAATATAATATGCTAGGAAGCATATACGTGCGCCAGAGTACGTAACGTTTGTACGCGCGTCGAACATGAGGAGATGGCTGTGAAATAAAGAGCGCGCAGAGATAAAATACGCTCGGATACTTCGAATATATTTACGTCGTGAAATATAAGCTATACAAGCATTTTCACGTGCTGCCTATCTCGAAAAACGGTAAACCGCTTGACTTTCATCGTTCTTGCGCGGATAATGCCGTCATTATCATCTCCGCTGATTGAATACGGTATACATAATCTCGTCCCGCGAGTGAGCGGCGAACGTTTGCGCGCACGGGCTACTACCGAATGCCACTTGCGTTTAGCGACTGGTTCGAGAGAATATATTCACGAGAGATATTTCTTCTTCTCACCGATATATAAATTCCCCCTGATTCTCATTAACGCTGGACGAATCATCGCGCGTGCCTTAATTCACGCAGTCATGCTTTCCGCAGCGCTCGAAATCCGAAAATGATTTTCTCAGATATCGTATAACGCGAATCACCAATTTTCGTATATACGAAAATTGCTATTCAAGCGCACCTCCAAGTTTCAAACCGATCCGAATCTCATCGCTGCACGATAATTGGATCGTTGAATCCATTAGGCACATATGAAGAAACACACATATATGTAACGTTCGACGTTTTATTACCCGAAGGAGTTAGACGAGGCCTCTCCGCGATTTAGCTTTCGATAAGTTACGTACGCGGATATCGCCGGCAATCGCAAGAGTTTTCTAATAGCGACCCAGTTTACGCAAACGTGATGCGGTCACGATAGCAGCAACATCAAACGTTGTGATCGTCTCTCGTCCTCGACTTTCCCCTCATCTAATTTCAATACCGATGTGAGAAGGAATATACGAGCGTGTTTCTTTCTCTGTCTCTCTTCTCCCTTCAGTAGTGGCATAATACCACGGGAAACCATCGGCGAATGTATATATACGGTCGAGCTTTTGCACAATCTTCTCCCCGGAGCTATATGCATCTTCGAACGGCGCATTTCGCGTCTCCTTTCTCCGACTACGCATCTCTTTCCTCGAGCGATCCCTTCTTTCTCTCTTTATCTCTCTTTCTCCATCCTTACAGCAAATCGTTCGAGTACGTCCTCTTTCTCATCGACTTATCCTTGTTCGTTCTCAATAATTTCTCCTCGACCATCGTCAGCGTGACTCTGTGAACTCGACTATACGATTCACATGCAACGAACGCTCATATATGCGACCTGTCTGCGCATTTTATATGCACCAGCACGCACGACCGGCCGCTGCGTCGGACGCATTGGAAAACACATACAAACTCGTACGCACAATGTCTCCAATCTGGGCGCCGTTATGAATGACGAAACGTCACTAGACGCCGCGAACCACGTGGATGTTACAGAATTGCTGTTTAAAAATAGCACGTGTCCATTTATTCGATTAATTCAACAAATTTCTCAAATTGATGCGAGTATAGTCAAAATTATTTTGTAAAAAAAGAAGCTCTAATCATATAAATCTGTATAATATATATGATATATAATTCAATTATAATAGATTTCTCGGAATATCGCTTTTTATCGTGTGAAAAGAAAGAGCTTGTCCCCAGATTGAATCGAAAACCGTCCGTAGTAATCTCCTTTCTCCTGGCACGTGATTAATTCCGACAATCATAGTTTCGATAATAGATGTATAATGATAAACGATGTTCGGCCGAGCGGCATTCATCATGGAAGAAGCTGTGACTGGGCGGCGGGGATACGAGAAGAAGGAACGAGGAACGAAAATGAAGGAGCCCGTTCTTCTCCCCTTCTCTTTCAAGACGCGTCGCGGAACGCCGCGGGGATCGAGCAACGTGAGTCAGGGACTCAACAGGTGTACATCCGCGTCTCGAAAACGGGCCCCGCGGCTTTATAATCGTTTTCCATTCTGGTCGATATCTTCGTTGTTCTTCCAACTGCGTGTTCCGAAACTACCGCTATCGAAATTATCGATTCTTCGAGCATAACTTTGGGAGAGTCGAGACTTTTTTCATTTCGTTTTATTTTTAGTTGAAGCGTGGAATGTAGATGTGAAAAAAAATTCATGCGTTTTTGAGTACATGTTTTTTCCATGTTTATAAAAGTGGACTTTCAAAGATTGTTCATCTCGCATTTTTATGTCTACTATAAAATAAAAATTATTGCGGGAATTATCAAATGTAACGACATAATGACAATATGCGTCCTCTTCTTCTTGTAAGAGGATAACTTTCATAACTTTTATTTTGTACAAACGCTGCTCTCGCGAAATTAGCGACCAACATCGCGCAAACCGCACTGCGTCGCATCCACACGCTTAATAGCGTCATGAATAAACAGCGCTTAAGCCCGCGGCATCTACGGCTGTTCAAATATATTAGCGCCGTTAATACGCGATGCTAACGCGAAATAATGAATAACGCTCGCGAGATTTACATCGCGGTCATTTCGCGCATCCCTGCGCCCGACGCGACGTGCCTTTTTCTAATCGCACGTAAATTGCGCCATTTCGAAACGCGGAAGCGCGAGCAATTTGTCAAAAGTTCCACGCGAACCGGTCTTCAGGAGAAGACCCGGCCGGCGATCCAAAATTGCTCTCTTTGCGCCATCGCGTCCAGATCGCCCGCAGGGTTTACAATCAACCAGGCGCGTCGTTTTCACCATCTCGAGATTTACGTTCGCGCGAATTAAAGATTTCCTGATTGTCGATCTTCTCTCCTCCCGATTGCCGATCGGCTCTCGACAAAGACAATCTCTCTCGATGAAAATCAACGATCGCGACACTTGTCCGCTACTCCCACGCGCGCCGCCATTAATCTTGATTCCATTAACGTAATCGTCATGCTGCCGATATAATGACCCGCGCGATTTATCATCGACCATTAAACGAGAGAGTTGCGCTGCCTATATTGTTCGATCGTTATTAGAATTATTTTTACAATAGGCGAGTCATTCGCGCGCTTCAATATATATTCTCTGTAGATTACACTATCAAAGTGCCATCCATCAGTGATGAGAGATGATAAAAGATAGAAAGGGAAGAGAAAATGATTAAAATATTTTGAGATAAAAATAGCTAGACAAAATATAACGTTGCAAAGATGATTAGAAATTAATAGATAAAAGAGATTGATAGACAATATTAAATTTACGATTTAACGATGATTACGTAAATTAGAATAAGATGCGTTACGTATAATGGAAAATTTTGCTCAATTATAAAAATTGTGAGAGGTGAAAAAAAGCGAAAATCACGAAGATGAGATATACGAGGTAGACGGAGAAACCTGATGCATGAATTAATTACACAGTCATGCACGGAGAAAACAAGGAGGAGACGTAGGAGACGAGGAAGCCTATCATCCAACGCACACATGCGAGGCCGATTTTTAACCGCATACCGCGATACCGCGCGCGCGGTTTCCTCTTCCCGAGAGAGCAGTGGCACTCCTGAATGAATCAACGGGTGTCTATTGAAGCAGGATTCATCGCGCGACGGGTTTGCCGCGGGTATACGCATAAATTGCCCGTTCTTAACACGGAAGCGCGGCCGATTTGTCGAAACTTCCGCGCGCGCGCGCGCGCGAACCGGTCCCCCTTGTTTTCTCGCCGCTCCGAAATTGCTCCCTTTACGCGGTCGCCTCGGTTCCAATCACGATGCTCCCCCTCCCTCCCCTCCCCTCCCCTCCCCCTCGTAAGATTTACGTTCGACTTGCTTATATTATAGTATTATACGCAGCTGCGTGTCGGCGACACGCGCAAACACAGGCAGGTGCACAATGCGACCGCGTGTACACGAACTGCGAGAGGGGGACAAGAGGAGGGGGAGATATAGGGGAAGGGGGGAGGGAATGTCGCCACGCTTTGGGCGATGCTTCTTCACTTGGGAGTATCTCCGTGTCCACGGGGGGCTCCAACGAGAGCCTCGGTGGTAGAGGAAGCAGCGGGGCCTTGGGGTCTCCTCTCCTTTGGGCCGGTCGTGTGTGAACCCGCTACGCGAAGCGCATACCAAACTCGTCCCTTCCCCTCTCTCCCTCTCTTCTTATTCTCTCCCTGACTTCTCCCTTCTCTTGAAAGGCTGTCGAGACTGTCCGTACAAACGACCGCCGGGGTACACAGTGTCTCTCGATCCGCGCGTTTTCTCCGTGACAATACGAGCCACGAAGATTTAATCGCGTTTTTATATTTAGTGGAAAATAAATTTAATGGAAGATAAATTCATAATGGAATTTATAGCCGGATTTATATCAGTCAATGTCTTATTTTCTTCGCTCAAATTGCAAATTAAATCCGGTTTGATTCTACTAGTCAATCTTCGTCATTTTCATCTTGTCTTGTATCCGTATGTAACGAGAATGTTGATGACGTGCGATAGAGAATATGTCCATTACGAGTCTCACTCGTAGGTACTCGACCTAAGTACATTCGCGGGGCAACGCGAACGTGGTCGAGGAGAACCAGGAGAGTATTTAATGCATACCGCAAGTCTGCCGACTCGCGTTATATTATGCAGGTAACGCACCACTACCAGCCACTACCATCGCCGTCCGCGATTCTCTCTACACGTCGTTGCCTCTTCGGTTCCTTTAAGCGGGAAGAAGGCGCGCCGTGCACTTGGCCTTGTGCCCTCGCGGATAGTGGACGCCTCTTTTCCACGAGCGCCTCTTCGTCCACGACGACGACGGGAGCCTCTCCCTCCACTCTTCAGCTCCCTTTTACGCCGACTTCTTCATCCTTCTCTCCCGTTCTCGACCCTTACCCTCTCACCCACTCCTGCGAGGGGAGTCCTTCTGCAGTTCTGGGTACGCCGCGAGATTTATTAGCTACCCAACTAATTGGGAAGCGAGGACGGCCGCCAGGATTCCAGTCAACGAAGATTTCCGTCACTGAGGGGAATGCGCTACTGAGAGAGAGAGAGAGAGAGAGAGAGAGACGACGCGACCGGACGGAATCTCCGACGAGCGAACCGGAATCGCCGCCGCGGAGGCACCTTCTGCGTTCCTCGGCGTCGCCGGCGTTTTTCAATTACGGCTCGGTCAATTAACGGAGATTGATTCTCGGTTGCGAATCAAATCGTATGTGATTATTTTCTCGATCATACAATCTAACGTTACGTAATATCGCATGGGATATGAAATCAAAGGGAAGATCTGTGCAGGAAATTTAATAAAGTAGAAGGATTTGTCTAGCTTTTAAAATTAAATTTATCAAAATTTTTTCACTTTTAATCAAAGAATATTTACCGAATGCTATTAATTATCTATGGAAATTGTATCGAAAATGAGGTGTGCAACTATGTAAGGATCATTTTGTCATGCATTGCATCGTGGTCGACTATAAATCCTATCAGGATTGAGGGACACGCTCATTCCGCGACACACGCGTGAGAACGCTCCGCGCCGCGAAATCTAACGCCATGCGAGGAGGGATCTTGTACGAGAAATCGAAGGTAGCTTCGAAGGTACCCTCATTCCATCGGTACGCCGTCGTCACGTTTGTACGCGTCCTCACGTACGGCTCGTTCGATCTTTTCCGCGAAACCTACGACACGTCGCCTGACGCAGAGAGAGGAGACTCGGCGCACTCTATTCGGCGTACGAAGTATGTACCTATCTACCTGTCTACTTCTACCTGCTCCGCGCGACTACCAACGAGCACACACGCGTGTACACGTAAGTCATAGGCCCGATAGAGTGACGGACGAGGCAGTCAAACGGGCAAACGGCCAGATAGCCCTCGCAGCGGGATTCTACGTGCTTCACGTGTATCCGCTCGTTTCCTTTTCGATCTCTTCACGTTCCTCTCGAATTGGCTCCACCATTGCCGCACGAGGTACTATTACGTTCGGATTACGCAGATTGTACGAATTCCGGATCAGACCGACTGTCGTTTCCAGTGGACTCGAATAACGTGTGACGGAGTAAAAATATTACGAGCACTGAAGCGAACTGTTCAAACATCCCATGTTTTATAGAAACATTTTATTACGCGTACTAATAATTTTTTTCGTATATAAAGAATATTTAAAAAAAATAGAAATTATAAAAGATAAGCGATTAATATCCGCTGCTAAATTCCATGCTTTTAAACCAATCAATAAAAGTTTTAAGTATTTCTAAATTCTGTTTTAATTTTCTAGAAGTCGGTGATTATTTTCGAATATGTACTTGCTTAAATAACAAAATGACATTTTTTTTTTAAATATTTAATCGGTAAAATGTGCGTAGACACGCAGATGAGATTCAGACATATATACTTCGCGTTGACCGCCAACATGAAACCGACTGTGGTCGCAGGAAATTAATTAATTGGCCATTGCGAATAGACATTGGAAATGAACGTGCATCGACTTCTCTGAGAATACTGCTCAGCTTAATTAATTTCCTACGCCCACGCAAGCTGACCGACGAGGCAGTTCCTTCCATGTTCCTCAAAAGGATCGTAGTATCATGTCCAGCAATCTCCAATATCGAGAAGTTTTTTTTAGCAACCTCTCGAAGTTGCCGAGGCATTTGATTCGTTCGGACATGCCTATGGCTGTGGCTCTTTCGCAATTTTTTTCCGCAAATTTCTTGTTTAAAAAGTTAATTTCTCGAATCTCGATTGTATATGGTCATGAAAAATCTCTGCTCGCGATGCTTTATACATTTTTGGCGTGTTTACGCGCTCGGACACGCATTCGAATAATGGTCTTATTGCGTATACTCCGCGTCGCACAATTTAAGAAATAAGATAATTCATGTTACGTACTGGACGGCCGCGGAATACGAGATGACGCATTCGGCGGCAAAGCAGCATGCACGTATGCGCATCCCACGCTCTCCTCTCTCTTCCGTTTTATTATATATTTTATTTATTATATTTCCGTTATATTGAATGGGATAATTGAATATGATAACGATAATAAAATTAATTTTCAATAACTATTACAATGCAACAATTATTTTTATCTCATGTTAAAAAATTATTGTGCTATTTATTATAGACATTCTTAATTTTTCTAACTTGATCTTACATTAATTTTCTTTATTCGCGTATTTCTCGACATCCTGCGAAAGATGTGATTATCTATTTATCTATTTATTATATATTTATATATTGATTCTATCTATCTCTGCTTTCCATTTGCTTGAATCGATCGTACAATACACCTCGTGGATCCTCGCTTCTCCATCTAACAGGCTCTTTCAATTTCCTTCTCGATATTTAACGGTGAAAGGAGAAATTCGTCAGCGAATATCGCCTCGCGTGATTGTAAAACTGAAAGCCGAATAGCGAAACACCCACACGAATTCCTAGATTCACAATTGCAACGTCGATGGTTCTTGGCACACCGAGTATGTTCTTTGTTTTAGGATTACAATAATTCCAAGCAAAGCGAAAATTTATTTTGAATGGATAGAGCTTATTTTGTATAATCTGTGGAAAATCATAGGCTGAGAAAATCGTATTTGACCTTTGACTATTACTTGCAAGCTTTTATAAAAAAGAGAATTGTTTCTTTTTGAAACAAATATTTAAAATACATCTAAAATTTCAATAAATAATCAACTTATATTTTTAATCGAATTGAAAACTTATCGAGTTCGAGAATTGAAAAATCTAACGCTTCCTCTGACCTTAATCTTAAACCATTTACGTCTCAATTGTGACGAACCCGTCGCGGAGAAATAAGAGCGGCGCGACAAAGGAAGCGTCACGACGTTCAAGCACAAGGAACGTCCTTTTTACGGGGTGGCGAGCGCGACGACCGGCCGGGACCGGCCGCATTAGAATATATATACGAGGTGTAAAGAAAAAAAAAAAAAAGGCGAGCACGAAAGTCGCGGGCGTGAGAAAGTCGGCCCTCGAGCGAGCCACCAATTAACACCAATTAGCGCTCATCTGCTCTAGGTACTGCCAGCTCGCTCCAGCTCGCTGTCTTTACGTTTAGCGCGAGACGTCTGACTCGCCGCGGATTGGCCACAACATACTCTTTGTACTGCGTAGACTACACTACATCATCGAATATATGACTTCTAAGTGTCGAAGTGAGACAGACATGCACGTACTATAGATACCGAACACATCGTTCTTGATCATCGTCTTCTGCTCGATGCAAATTTAGCAGATCAATTTTTTCAAATTCTTGAATAAGAGAAACCGACTCGCGCGAATCCATCGACGTGATGCATAAACATCTCGGAGGGAATCGCGAGGGAAATTGATTCACTAAGCTCGCGAGTTAGTAGTTGAGTCACGAGTGTACAGTTAAGCGAGAAACATGACGCCAAAAACGGGAAAGATGTCAGTCGGCAAGAAGTATTTCACATGTCAAATCGACACTTGCGCAAAAAATAAATATCTTTCGCCAGTGATAACGGATTACTTTGCCAGATTATGATCTTATCTAATAATCCCTTTAATTGGAAATACAATCTTTTTACGATATTTATCTTTTTTTAATTACAGCATTATCTTTATTCATACAAAAAAAATGAAAATATATTATAATTTATATGTGTAAATATTAAAACAATATAATTTTTTTAATGTAATATAAATTAATTTTTTTTATATGAAAATTTCGTGATACAAGTCATACAATTTTCACGATATTACTCCACAAATACCTCTCTCTTTCTTTCTCCCTCTCAGAATCCGCGTTCATTGTCTAATTCCGAGGATCGTCAAGTTCATTATACCACAGGCGCGCTCGCTCGCTCGCTCGCGAGACGCCGATGCCGCGCGCTAATCTTTTTTTCGCCGGGACCGGTTCCATCAGAGGAACACTTCCAGCTTTCTACCATCGCATCGGCGGCTCGACTCCCGTGTAACCCCGTCGGGTGCCAGCCGTGCTGAGGCAACGCGAAGAAGCGGACAGGCGGCGTCTTCCGCGCGCGGCATCGGCGCGATTCGAATTTATTTATTGCATTAGCCGGACGTCGCTCACTCATGGCCCTTGATTGGTGGTACCAATCGGATTCTCCTTTGCGAACGCGATGGCGGAGATAAGCCGACCGTATATAAAGGACGAAATCTCGTCGTGTCAATACTCGTGGTAACCGTTGTAATTATCCCGATTAGTGGCGATTCTCTGCGGTCCATCAGAATGTTACGAATGTATCGATAATCATTACAACCATGACTTGCGATCGTATTCAAATTCTACTTATACATATGATGTTGCTTTATATGCCTCGTGGAATTTATTCGCGTAAATAATAGTTCATAAGAATTGCATATGTGTATATATAAATTATATACTATTATATTATCGTACATAATTTAAGAAACAAATAATTCATATTAAAAAAGAACGCACTCTATACACGGCGAGAAAGATATGTTTCATCAATATACTTTATCTTGTTGCACTATTAGATTTATCACATTAGAATCAACGCGCGCATATTATATTATCTTGTTTACATCGGAAGTTGTTTTCTACCGCATAGTTTTGCGCGACGGATGCGCTTTCGTGTAACTCTCGGTTACATAAGCCAAAGTCCTGAAATTGGTAACCCTACACTATCGTATAATTTAAACCGCCCCCCCCCTTCCCTCCCCCAAAGGTCAGCAGACGCTGTATAAATTTGCAAAAGCAACAGGCTCTCCGAAGGTCCCACTTAGAACCCGGCGAGGAATTATTCAAGCTGGGCAAGGGTTAATTGCTGCCTTCATCAAACCACCTCCCTTCCTCTTTCAAATGAACCCTTGTCGCCCGTGACATCACCGTTCTGTATTTAATCCGACTTTGTTGCGTCACGGCAACGCTGGACCGCAGACAGGAATCCGGATGTATCTTTCGAAAAGATATAATCTTTGCGATATATGTGCATGTTTTCTCTCTTACGAAGATTTATTCAAATAATTATTCTATTAAGTGAGAAAAAAAATATTTCCACAATTTAAATTAATAAAGTTATATAAATAGAATTACATACATAAGAAATTAATTTTACATTTATAATTTCTTTTACAAGCCAATTTTTTTTATTTAATGTGTGGATTTATTAATATATAGACTTCTTGTTTAAAAGTTATGTTTTTTTTTTATTATAATATCGAGACTTTTAATGAATTTTTAATGACATTTTTAATTTGTTATCATTGCCGTTGTAGCTTTTGGAAAATAATTTGAAAATATTTTGTTGCAGAGGCAATTCACGATGATTCTACAAGCGAGGGACGAGAAGAGCGCCGGCGTAATCGAGGAGGCGAGTTACAGCGGCATCGTCCTGCCAGGATCCACGTGGCACACTCTCAATCATCAAGGGAAAAACGCTCACTTGGCGTATCGGGTGCGAGTTCAATGCGACGATCATTACTACAATGCGACCTGCACTAAATTCTGTCGACCTAGAAACGACATTTTCGGCCATTACACCTGCGACGAGAACGGGGACAAAGTGTGCATACAGGGATGGAAAGGCGTCGATTGCGAGACAGGTGAGTTCGAGTTTGACCGACAATTATATATTACGTTATTTCGATCATCGCATTGCAGTTACATCGTTTTATCAGAATATACTCAATAGATCCTATGTTTAGATTGATTGCTAATATCAACAATGTTTCCTCTCTTTTGCAATAATTTAATTATCTTAATATCTCTAAGATAAAAATTCATAAATAATTTTTTCATCATCTTTGCGATGAACGGCAATTCTTCTTTTAAATAACGTAGGAATTCAAAGAAAGAAAGGCAAAAAAGTCCTATAACATATTTCAGTATTAGCACTTCAGATGTACAGCGACTTTAGAATGAATTATTGCTTATTAATCCGGTGTTTTTCGCATTACCACACGTACAACTAGATATTACCGTACGCAGTTATTAATTACGTTAGACACCATATAATGTGCACGCAAAAAAAATATCCGCATAAATACACGTTCCCCGATTTTCTTATCTTTTCACGGAAAATGATTTGCAGATAAATTACATTCATCGAGATATTATTTTTTTATTTAATATCTAATTTTAAATTCACTATATGCCGTAACTTTACAAATGATAGAGCATCAAGAGCGTTTTTGTTGACGATGAGAAGAGAACGTTTTGAAGAATGAAAAAAAAAAAAAATACTGACAAATTCTTACTCATATTGGAATTTTCATATTTAGAAAAACTTTTTCGGGATAGATACGAAATTCATTGTACGAAATACGCAATAATATTCGCGAGTAATAAACCGCATTCTCTTATCATTGTTATCTCATACTATTTTTTATGAAAAAAAAAAAACTCGGAAGATATCAATTGAGCCGATTTCTTGCCTCGTTGTCGGAGGAATAAATTTATCATTTATTGAAGCTTGAAATTTCACGACAGGACCTACCATGTACAATTTCCTCCATATGTGTGTTATTTATTCCGATTTCTTACGGAGATGGGTACCTTCTAACGAGGCTTACAATTCGATTATTGGCCATTAATAAATCATCATTTGCTGTCAAGTAATTTTCGAAGAACGAAAAGATTTGATCTTCGCCAAAGAGATCTTTCTTACATCTGCGTTTGGGAAATTTGTAAATGAACCGATCCGCATAAACAAAGTCAATACAAATAAATTAAACATTCTTGATTTCATATCGTAGTATTAATTTTTGTTTAAAGCAGAGGAAATCTACACACGAATGGGGCAAATAATAATAAATTTTGCGGCAGAACGGAAGAATAATCAAAACTGTCCACGCGATTTTCGTCTAGTATCTTCATCATCGAATTGATGTCCGGTCCTCGAAAGGTCGAACGTTTCCGACACGTCCGCGATTTAAGGCGCGAGAGCATCGCGACGGATCGCGAGGAGATGAACGTCTCCATGGGCCGTACGCGGTCCCGCATGGATCGTAAAGCACGCGAATTATCTCGATGCGTGCCTCAATGGGCGGACGTTATACGCATGTCGTACGATCATCACAAAGGTAGCGACACATCACGCCAGGTCCCGTCGCACAATGCTGCGCCGACCAATATAACAGCTCTTTCTTCGCCGCTTAATCGTTACTTCCGCCTCGCCGTGACCGCTCCGTAAGTTACTGTCATCCCTTCCTCTTTACGATAGGACACAGACGCTCGCATAAGGTCGATCTCAAACGGACCGACGACTTGCGTTCTTACGACAATTCTCGCCGTTAGAGACGCGTGGAATGCTCTTTTTCTTTATTGATTCTTGAATCAAACGATTTGCCTTCAGAACTATCTCAGCTTTGGACAATATCGAGACAATTTGATTTATAGATAAAAGTGTTAGATAAAAGTGTGAAAATCTTCCAAATTTTGAATTTATATTTTAGTATCGGAATATTATATATTAATAAGGAGTATAAATCAAAAAATATTTCTCTCAAACAGCCGTAGATATTTTATTATTTAATAAATTTTGGAATTATAGAATTGCGAAAAAAAATTGAAGTCCCGTTGCCTTCCGTTGCACTCAAATAATAATTTGCTTAAACAATCGTTTCGCAAGTCGTCGCGCTCGTGATATTATGCCAAAGGAATTCAAATAACATACACGCGGTTACTTTGCCGACGCTGCTCGTTTTCCTTGGCACTGTGAACTTTAAGATTTCACTGTTTGATAACCAACATAGCGATCGCTTCGAGCCGCTGATGGATAATTATTTTTTTTGCCACATTATTAGATACAAGCGGCGATTGGTTACATTGCGATCAGCTTTCGTTTCCACAGCTTCAACTTCTGATTTCGCTTGAAGATATTGAATCTTCTTGACACAGGAGGGGCGAAATGTAAAAAATTTCTCTCGTTTAACGATGCGGGAAGATCGACTTGTCGAGTTTTGAGCACGTTCTACTTAGACGAACGGAAAAATCCGCAAATCCCAATTAGAGACTATCGGCGGAGATCGCGTGTTCGTGCAAGGCGATGAATCGCGCGCGCGAGTCTCGGTTAGAGAAGAGAAAGAGAAAAAGAGAGAACTGGCTCCGACATTTTTGTCGCGCTGTGAAAGGTCAATAGGAGAATTTCACTCGTGCATCCTCTTCACACGATGCACCAACGTGGTCGCGCGCGCGAGAGGTAAAATCTCTACGGGCGCTAAGCGCGTACGTGCATGGTGCTCCTTTAACATCTGGCAAAAAGGATCTTGAAAGTTCAACGAACGCTCGACATACGAAATATGTGAGCCTTTGTATGAACAGAATTTTAGAAAAATATAATACACATCGGTTATGTGTAACGATAATTGGTATGACAGAAAAAATTTAGATCGATAAATCATACAATTTATTTTGCTTCTTAGAAGATCAAAGAAAAATCGAACAAATGCAACAGATGATGATTTTTGATCAAATTCTGTTAGAAAAGTAGAGAAAATAAATACTGATACGTGAAATTTTAATATTTTTACGATCGCTATTTCTAATGACATAAATTCTTACGCACTAGCAATTACGATCTATGACCTTTCCTTTCTCTCTTAGAGTTCCAACTATTTGTAAGAAGAGATTGACTCTAGCGACTGTTTTGCATAAAATTAATAACGCGCTCGTCTACATTATTCTTTGTCGCAAGATGAGTTTTACGCGCAATAAAAAAATGATTACATTCCGAGAAAGAGAAAGAGTTGGCGTCACAATCGAGCTGAAAACGCGAATTGTCGACAGACAAATAAAGGTTTTTCGCACGCAGCCTCTACACAGAGGCGGAAGAGGAACGTAAATTTTCCGGGAAACACTTCCGCGTGTAACTCGCGCGCGAATGAGGCAACTCCGTCATAATCACGCGCACGGAGTGGAGACGCTCTGGGAATCGCGCGCGAAAAATCGCAAACCATCCGGCAATCCGCCTCTCTTCGCACAGCTGTTCCGCACGGTAAAAAATCGCGCGACGCGAGAAAAAAGGCCGACGCATCGCGAACCGCGCAAGTTAATTTACCTAACTGCCGGCGTATTAATCAACGGCCGTAGGCCGTAGGCATATGAGTAGCAGCGTGATCGTTTGAGACTCGAGGGAAATTTATAGTTTCTAAAATGCGAAAGGGAGAGAGTCTCTGGAGATTGTAAAAATACTCGCTTGATTGGCTCGACGTAGAATGACGAAGGTCGATGATGTCTCCGTGTATCACATCGCGGGGACCGCGAATGCATCGCTTGACAAAGAAAAGGCTGTCACGAGCGAATGCGACGTCATTTAGGAGGCCCCGAAGTAGTCGCCGATGCAATCGTATAAATATTCGTAAATGTCCGTTGTCGCGGCGCGGAAACGAGGTAGAGAGAGAAAGAAAGGAAAAGAAAGAGAGAGAGAGAGAGAGAGAGAGAGAGAGAGCAGGGCTATTAATCATTAAGGATGCCACGGGCGGTATATGCACATATGTACGTGTAAGATGCGAATGGACCGTCGTGTGATTATACGCATATACGCGTATGTACGATAATCGTGTATACGTAACGGTAAAGGTGTTAGTGCATGTATAAGAGTCCGACTGAAACCCCGAAAGGAGGATCTACGTATGCACACGCGAGCGCGCGGCATGAGTTTTCGTTTCACGGTTGGAGGGATAATCCTTCTCTCTGTCACTTCTCATCTGTCTTTCTGTCCCACCAGCTAATTGAGTTGCTCGGTGCCGGCGAGATCTCCGTCACGTTCGTCCTTTCCTGCCGTTCTTTCTTTTTTTATTTTTTTTATTTTGACGGGAGGAGGGGGATGGAAGAGAAACTGTCGTCGTCATCGTCGTCGTGGTCTCCGTATCGTGCTCGTTTATAAAGGTTACGGTGTCTTTGGTCACGCCGAAATTAGATTTTGTCATTCAACCACCTGTACGAGAGGTACCTGTTGCTTCGGCTCTTTCAGTGCGCTATACGTATTGAGACGCGCGCGTCCCGTAATCCCTTACAAACTCGCAGAAAGTATTACGCGTGCGTTCTTCCGCGCTTGTCCCAACGCGCACGCCCGTTTCGTTCATTATACATCTCCGCTAATTACGTTTGCCCGACTCAATGACTATTACGTGTCGCATGCCGCGCAGAAATAAGAAACGCTTAATCCGTCCACGTCATCATAGATATGCTCCGAGACATCCCGAAATGATTCTTTTTGAATTGCTTTCTCAATAACGATGTGCGATTGATGCGAAAAACTTTTAATGAATTTTTGCAATACAGTATTTATCATAAATCTCTTATCTATGACAGATAAAAAATTAATATAATAAGAAATTGCGCTAAAATTATATATTATTAAATAATGTAATTGGTATTAACAAATTATGAGAAATGATGAGAAATTATAGCTATTTATCAAAACTGCAAGTACTCCGCGCAATGATATGTATGATTTATATGAAAATATTTTTAGCTGTCTGCAAAGAAGGCTGCCACCCCGTGCACGGTCACTGTAACGTCAGCGGTGAGTGTCAATGTCGGCACGGCTGGCGCGGCGAGCTGTGCGACCAGTGCATGCCGTATCCCGGCTGCAAGCACGGCTACTGCAACGGTTCGAGCTGGCAATGCATCTGCGATACCAATTGGGGCGGCATACTGTGCGACCAGGACCTCAATTACTGCGGCACCCACGAACCGTGCCAGAATGGCGGCACATGCGAGAACACCGCACCCGATCAGTATCGTTGCACGTGTCCGGACGGCTTTTCCGGGCCCACCTGCGAGAAGGTCGACAATCCGTGCGCGTCCAGCCCTTGCCTGAACGGCGCGACCTGCCACGAGCTCGGCGAGACCGCGCACTGCGAATGCGCCCCGGGTTTCACCGGACTTTATTGCACGACCGACATCGACGAGTGCGCCTCGCAGCCGTGCCAGAACGGCGGCACCTGCGTGGATGGGAAGAACAACTTCGCGTGTAACTGCCCACCCGCCTGGCAGGGCATTCTCTGTCAGTTCGACGTGGATGAGTGCACGCTCAAGGAATCGCCTTGCAAGAACTCGCTCACCTGCGTCAATCTAGCGGGCGATTACAGGTACGTTTGTTATTAATATTCGGGGATTTATGCGAGATTTTTAACTCTCTTCTATTGATAAAATCAAAATTGTATATCTTACGTATATTAAATTAATAGAAAAGAAGATACGTTTATCAGAATACAGAATAATTAATTAATAATGAATAATGTTTAATAATTTTATAGGAAAAAAAACCACAGAGTTTTACATTGTTATTCCTCAATACTTATCTGTTAATTTAAGAGAGAGATTGCTTATATTATTAATAGACATAAGTACTATGTTTTAACAGCGTCGTTCGCGAACATGATATAGTTATTGGAAATTAAATCGTTATAGAGCATTCTCCTCCGTTCTCTATATGATAAGTTAAACAATAATAATAATAAAGGCATTTTTATCGTTCGACTTACGACAGCCCCGTAATTACTCGCTTTACTACCCTCGTAAAATAACGTCGACGCGGGAAAAAAAATCGTATCGTAATCGATTCTATTGAACGCGACGTAAAAATTCGTTAACTCACTGCGAAATAGTGAATAATAATTAAGCAAGTTAAATAATAATTTGATTTGTCGACAGGTGCCGATGCCGGAGCGGCTTTACTGGCAAGAATTGCACGAAGAATATCAATGACTGCGTTGGCCAGTGCCAGCACGGTGCACTCTGCATCGATCTGGTGGACGATTATCATTGCAGCTGCACCGCCGGCTATTCCGGCAAGGACTGCGATGTCGACATCGACGAGTGCGCGTCCAAACCGTGCCAGAATGGTGGCGAGTGCCGGGACCTGGTGAACGCTTACGAGTGCGTGTGTCCCGTGGGCTTCACCGGCTATCAGTGCGAGATCGATCGCGATCACTGCAGCCCGAATCCTTGCCGCAACTCGGCGCCGTGCTTCAACACGCAAACCGATTATTATTGCCACTGTCCTGTACAATGGCAGGGCAAGAACTGTTCGGATCCGGCCTCGAATAATTCGCAACAATTCGGAGTGACGGACAACGAGCAGTACGGCTGCGGTAGCGAGGGCACCCCGTGTGGCGGTAAAGGCCGATGCAGCGGTGGCAGATGCATCTGCGATGCCGGTTACACTGGCATGCACTGTCACGAGAATATCAACGATTGCCGCGGCAACCCCTGCTTGAATGGCGGCACATGCGTCGATCTGCTTAATTCCTTCCAATGCATCTGTCGGGAGGGTTGGAGCGGCGATCTTTGCGATCAGAGTAAGTAATGGGAGATATATATGAAAGAAATGGGGGTAGAATAAAAAAAATCCTGATAGAATCCGACAATTTTGAATAATCTCAAAGGAATTTATGCTCTTTCAGATGTGGACGAATGCGTGACACAACCCTGTCGCAACAACGGTACCTGCGTAGACGGCGTGGCGGATTTCACGTGCATCTGTCGTGGCGATTGGAAGGGCAAAACGTGCGCACTGCGCGGTGGTCATTGCGAGCCAGGCACTTGTCGGAACGGTGGTACCTGCCAGGATCGCGGCGACGGTTTTACGTGTCATTGCCCGCACGGTTGGGAGGGCGCGGCTTGTCATATCGCGTCACCGTCAGCGTGCACGAGCAATCCCTGCGCGAACGGAGCTACTTGCGTGAATACGGTCGACGGCAATTATCGTTGCGTTTGCCGCGAGGGTTTTGAGGGGCCAAACTGTCGACGCAACGTGGACGATTGTCAACCAGTGCCCTGTCTGAATGGTGGTAAATGCGTAGACGGTATCAATTGGTTCAGATGTGAATGCGCACCCGGTTTCACCGGCCCGGATTGCCGTATCAATGTCAACGAGTGCGCGAGCGATCCGTGCACCGGCGGGGCAACTTGCGTGGATGGCATCGCAAGCTACTCGTGCATCTGTCCGCCTGGTAGAACCGGCACGCGATGCGAAATTCGTACGGCTGGTGGACCCGGCTGCATGGCCGCTACATGGGAGGATGATTGCAATGTGTGCGAATGCCGGAACAGCAAAAATCAATGCAGCAACGTCTGGTGTGGGCAGGGTAATTGCCTGAATGGTACCTCTTGTCTGGCCCATGAAGTCTGCGTTCCTAGTCCGGGCGAGAGCTGCCTAGCGCCACCATGTCCGGCATGGGGCGAATGCCGTCCGGTTGAAACCGGGAGACGAGTTGGCCCGCCAGCGTTACCGGCTCCACCATCCTGCTGGCCCGGACAATCTACGCTCGGGCCAACTTGCTCGCGGCTCACAATACTGCTGCGAAGGGATACCTTGGCGCCCGGAACATCGGTGGAACTGCTGTGCCGTCGCTTGAGAAAGCTTCTGGCCGATCTACGAAGGCTTCAATTAGTGGTACTGCTGTGCGATCTGAAACCCGGCGATAACGATACGGTGGAAGTGACCCTCTTCTCCGAGGCGGCGGCTGATGCAGCACGGGATCTCGGCGAGGCGCTGAGTCGCCCGCTGGCGAGACCTCTCATTTTAGCTTCAGTGCTAGAAGTCAAAGTGGAGACGGCGCTGCTCAGCGAACCTAATTCAGCTGGTGCAGCCAACACCGGCGGCTATATGGCCGTTCTAGGCGGCGCTCTGACGACCGTGTTACTATTAACGCTATTCGGCGGCCTCTGGTATCTTAGGACTATAAGACATAGATCGAATTTGACGGCAACTACTAGCAGCGAGACCTCGCTACATCGCCATCGTAGCGATCTAGACGAGAAGTCTAACAATCTTCAAAACGAGGAAAACCTAAGAAGATATGCCAATCCGCTCAAGGATCAGGATCCAGAGCCCAGAGTATCTGTCGTGAGACCTCTATCGGGCGCCTCGCTTGGTACCTTGACCGGCGCCGAGGAGAGTCTTGAAATGGTATCCGAGGAAAGTAGACACCGCTTACCACCGCTCTACAAACCACCTAGCGCCGAAGCCAGAAACAATACGGCCAGTTTTAGCTACGAAGAGGGACCGCATAAGCCTTACAGCAAGCCTAGATTACAGGAACCACCATATCCTCATCAGCAGCCGGGTACCAGCCAAACATCGGGGTCACATCAAATTCTAACAGTACACGTGTGATTAAATATTGTGGAAATAAACAATTGAAGAACACGTGTTAATGAGTTTCTTTTTCTTGAAGCAGCATCGATAAACGCGAAGAAAGATTCTCGGAGAGAATTGTCGTTGCGAAAATAGATTTTAGAATGACGCCTATATAAAGACTATATAAAAGTTTGGACAATTTGATTCTTTGTGATAATGGGAAATGCGACTCTTTCGACTTTGGAATAACTTGAGATAACTCTGAGGTTTTTTAAAGTTGAGCCAACGTTTAAAACATATTGGAGACAGGAAATGCAAGAAAAAGAGAAAGAAGCTGCGTGATTTTATTATGAAGTGTGAATTATCAGATAACGCATAAATTATTAATGATATTTTTAATTTGTATTTTTTTACAGTCAATCTATTCATAAAGCATCGTAAAAATTCATATGCTTAATATGTTTAATTTTTAGATAATTTTTTAAATGTATTACAAAAAAATTGGGCAATCCAAATGACATGACTAAATGACATACTTGGATTGAAAATTTGGAAAATGTTTGAAAGTTATTTCTCTCTTTTTCCTCGTTTGCCCCTGTATTGCTTCTGCGTGGCAATAATAAGCGATTGACAATTATAAATAATTTTAATGGTAAAGATCAGTTGTTATTGTTGTACATATGTACATAACTCGTACTTATTAATTTCGCTAAGTCTCTTTACTTTTTTTCCTCGGCGTTGCCATCTTTATATGCGCCTTGATTTTATACGTTTTATATGCTCGATTTTGTTCTCTTTTGATATTATTGTATACCGCCTCCCATCGCATTTTTTATTTCAATTATTTAAGAAAAATATACTTGGCATTATTGCACTTTGCACGAGATATACGTTTATCATGCATAATCGTCAAAGTAAACCTACGCTCTATTCAAGAAAGAGACGCATAAATGATGAAATAATGTGTAAATAAGTTAGCGGCAGAATTTCTTTAGATATATTCAAAAGTATTATGATTAACGCGTTGCATAGACATTACTAGAGATCGTTGTATGCGAAAGTTTGCTTTGTATGATATAACGTGGGCTCTTCAAACGTTCCTTCAGACGATATTATTGTGATACTCATAGAAGAAACAATGTCATTGTATAGGATTACTATGGTACTCCGCGTGTTCGTCTACTTTAACAGAGATACTGCCACTACGCGAAAAGGATATGCTATACAATGTACACTGTAAATCGCGGACACTGTGTTGTAAAGATCATATTAATGGTGTGAATAATGCGATTTTTTTATTAGAGAGAAAGAGTATTCGAACGCAGTGAAGATGAATATGTATATAGTGACGCTATATTACATCGTGGAACGATGTAAGTAAATAAATCTAAGTATATATCAGATTGTTCTCATCTCCCAGTCATCGTCGACCCCATCTTTTGATGTGCAATTTGTTTTCTTTTTTTTTATACTATAACATTAACCCCCGCCTCCCCCCACTGCCCTTTTCCCAGTGAAGCGTCCGTAATAAATTAGTTTAAATTGAGAAGTATAGTTCTCATTCTAGACGTACGTAGATTTACAGCAGGAAGGAACAAAGTTTTATCATAGATATTTTATTTTATGGAGAAAACTATATTATTGTACGAATACATAGATGCGAAAGACGGCGAATATATATATATATATATATATATATATATATATATATATATATATATATTATATATATTATTTTATATTATATTATTTTTATTTTATATTGTCTCGTATTAATAATTTCCAGAGATCATAAGCAATAGTTGATCACTTTTATATGACAATTCTCATATTCACTTCAAAACGGAGCAACGAACGGTAAAAAAAAAACCGTATCTATCGAACTAATGCTTTTGATCTAATCGACGATAGATAGTTAAGAAAAAACATCCACACGTTGTGATTATTCGTGTCTGACACTGAGAAATGTGTAAACGAATGCATGTACATAAACACCTTTTTATTATCCCTTCTTTCTCCCGTTCTTTTTCTCTTTTGCATAGATTTACACGACGATGTGAAAGATTTCAATAAAAAGTACAATCCTTTGACATGGTGTTTAGTTCAATTTATTACATCTTTTGCGTAATGTGTCGATGACAATACTTGCGTAATTCTTCTGTATTTCACTTAAAACGTGAAAAAAATGCGCTATTCTTTTGCAATCTTTTTTCCGGAAGAAAGAAATAGAAATTGATGAAAAAATCACATGTACATACATGCATTTACAATCCAAAGTTAAAAAACTAAGGAGCATTAATTGTTCATTAATACATGCGTATATTCGTTGATTTATATTACAAATCGATTACGGTGTTTAAATATTATACGTTCTTTCAGTAATGCGCCTAGATTTTATAATTAATTCAAACCGTTTATTTTTTTATTATTTCTCTAGATGAAAAAAAAAATTATAATGAGGAAATTATAATAAAGATCGTTAGTGACCAATCACATAAGAAACGATAAAAATATGTTCGTTTCTCTTTCTCTTCGGTGATAGAGATATGGGCTCGGCGCGACGGATCTTATCAACGGCGCCGATTTCAATGACCTGTCGCGATTGTTTCATTAGGGATAATACCGATGCTATTACCATCGAAAATGCGGCTAAGATTAACAAAGCAAACTCGGCGGGTCATATCTCACATTGCCGTCGATGCGATGACGAGAGATAGGACAACGAGATGGATCTCCCTCGTGTACGACCGCTCGCCTCTTGTGAAAGAACGATCTGCCGAAATTACAATACAATGGTCCAGAAGAGCCACTTGACGAATACTCAGTGAATGAATCACGCAACTCGCCACGACGATCGCGATAACCGCCCGTGTGAAACGCGATAGTAACTGCCGATCGACATTCTCGTGAGGAGAATGAGCTTTCTCCTCGACAAATCATTCTCGCAACGATTGAACGCAAGAAAATGAGAGCTATCATATTAACTCTTTCATTATTATAAAAAACGCGAGTAAGTGAGAATTGTTTATTATTGAATATCACGGAAATTTTTCGAAGTTGGTTTCACCAATTTGATTGATTTATTAGCAATTCTAATTGTAATTAATGTTTGTGAAGAATCATTATTGAAATCTCGAATCTTTTATTAAATGCTAAATATTATAATGCATTTTTTACTTATATTAAATCTTTCATTATCATCGAGGATATATAATATATGTTACAATTTTTCAAGACTTCTTAATATATAGATAAATTTATTTATCTCGACAAAGTATAAACTTATATATACGAAAGAGAAGAGTCTTCTCCCAAGACTCGATCATGCAGAGACACATTCGTATTGAAAATAAAATCTGCACAATTGTTCGATATTCATTCGACATTCTGGTTCTTTGCATGATTTCGACATTTTGTCCCTCGTGATTTAAAAGATATTATTGAAGAAAAACTCTTGCAGTTTAACAAAAGCGCTTTTTTATAAGAATACAAAGAATCTTAAATTTTTTTTTTTAAATTGTTGATTAAAAGATCAGGTGGATGTTAGTAGTCTTTTCATGTAATTATTACGAAATCGAGAATTGAAATTTAACGTGTCTACTCTTAAAAAGGAAATGTTAAATCGATACTTGTAAATATTGTTACTTTCTTTTCCTCAATGTTGATATTGTATAAGTGTCCTAATAGAATGTAGGCTGCTTCCGTTTGGCCAGTTGGACCTACCTTTCGTTGATCCTGGCCATATTGATTCTGGCTACATCTAGTCAGAGATGTAGCTTTGACCCCTATCAGAGGTGGATGAAGAAAAAAGATTTCTTCTGTTGCCGGTTAATTATTGTCGCATGAACATAATTCTATGCTCATTTATGACATGACAGTTTGTCATGCATCGTTTTAATATAACTTTAACTTTAATCAATTTAATGCCAAGTTATCAATCAAATTTAATAACTGGTTGAAGTAATAATGTTTAATCTTAATGAAATAAAATTAAATAAAATTATAAAAATATATAAAATATTTAAATATAAATAAATGAAATGAATAAAACGTTTATGTATCACATGGATAATTTGACGATTGACATAATATAGGACACGCTACGCGTATCCTATATTATATATAATGTAAATATTATTATATTATTATATTATATTATTATATTAAATTATTATATTATTATATAATATATTATATTATTATATATATTATATTATTATATTATATTTCTATAATTTTATTTAATTTTATTTTATTAAAATTAAACATTGTTACTTCAATCAATCAAATATTATCGCCAAATTATCCATATCACACATAAATGTTTTTATTAATTTTATTTTAATATAAATTACATATTATTATAAATATTATTATAGTAAAACGATGCATGACAAAAATTGTTAAAGCTTTTATTGATATGATAGTAAAGATGGATGGGCTATGAAAAATAATTTATATTTTTTTCAACTGTTTTTTTCAACTATGTTTGTTTTAATTTATATTTTAAATTATATTTCTAATATGTTTTAATGCACATTTAAAAAGTCTATTAAAATTTATTTGATTTCATCTATTCTAGCTCATCCATGTTGAGGCAACGGATTTATTTACAATCTACAATCTACACTTGCATCTACAATATCTACGGATCCGTTACCTTAAAATAAAATAAAATTTATCACTCACCGGCACTGATGCGCAACAGCGGAGATTTGGTCTTGAGGCTACGTTGTCTGCAACACACAAATATAAAAGCCAAATTATAAGCAACGCTTAAAATAATTAATATTTCAATAAATTATTATTGTACGCATCGAATTTTATATCCGATGGGTATAATAATAAGAAGGTATACAAATATGGAATATTTTAAAAATTTTAAAAAAGAAAACTATTTTTTTTAAATAAAAACTTTTATAATATAAATCTCTCTTATTTAAACTATTCAAACAATGATCGAATCGAATTAATGCATGTACGGGATTTATAATAATTAATATAAAAAAAAATAATACTCACCCTTGGGTTGCTCCGCCGATGCAGGATGCCTCTCCTAGGCCTCCTCCTCCTCTCAGAATGTTAAGGTTGCTACGTTGATCTGTAACATATTAATAGAAGATTTAAATTAAAGTAGCGCTCAAAATAATTAATATTTTAAAAAATTTATCATTAATGTATTGAGTTTTATATTCGATGTATATAATAATAGAGCCGATCAATAAAATAATTTTATAAATTTTGAAAAAAAGCTACTAATAACTCTAATAATTTCCTATAAAAACTATAATCTAAAAGTAAAAATCTTTTCCTCTAATTCTCTCTTATTCAAATCATATAATTACGAAATCAAATTACACGATTAATTGTTTAATTTAAATTGAACGTACGCAATTAATAAATAATTAATATACAAATAACAAATTACTTACCACAGGACTGCTCCACCGATGCCCGATGTCTCTCCTAGGCCGCCGCCTCCTCCTCCTCTCTCAAGTTGATTTACACGCGCGATACTTTACGGCACTCCCGCACTTTTATAAAAAATATTACTTCCGCACTTGTACGCGCGATACTTTGAACGACACTCCCGCACTTTCGGATTTCGGCACGATCGAACCCCGTTTCACACGAGAATTATACTGCGAGTCGACAAGTCGGGAATTCACCGATTACTCCGAGCAACGTTGTGTTGACACGCGACTGTTACTTTACTGTTTGAATGTTGTGCGAATGATAACACGTAGGAAAGGAATTCGAGCGTCTCACCCCACTACAATTCTATTCAAGTGTCGCCGTATAAATAATAACAAAGTCGTGATATGTAAATAATAGCGAATGTTTACGTTGCCAAGGCCGAATACCGTGTGATTGTTAATTCGCTGTCGAAATATTTTCCGTACTGTGATGTATGTATACAAACGGAATTATATTAAATTACACAGGAATTTTAAATTATAGATCAGATAAATTATATATCAATTATTAAATTAACAATACATCACGTAATTCACGAATGGAACATTGCGTTACCAATACATGAATTCCTTTTCTATCTATAAGAGAATCGCGCGAACTAGAAAATTCTGATTATCGCCAAGTTTCACGGTTCTATCGTAGCTTGCGATTAAACTATTAACGCCAAAAAAAGTACATTTATAATCTATTCAGATTTTTTAATCCAAAAGTTGACTTGAATTTTGTTTAAAATATTTTATAATTTTTTTTTCCCATGGCAACTTTACGAGTAAATACTCAGAATGTAACAAAAATTATTTAAGAAAAGTATTTCTTATTAAATAACTATTCTGAAATGTTAAACGCATTTTAGTAATATATATTTTACACACGTACGTTACTCCTTAAGGATGTGGTAATTTTATTTCTTTTTATCGCTTAAAGAATACAAATAAAATTTGAAGATATTACGCGTATACAAAAATACAAATTCTTTTTCAACACATATTATTAATCTAAAAACAGTTATTCGCAAGACATTTGCAAAACCTGATATTTATTCGTCTGACCCTTGTTCTCATACAATAATAAAACACGCGAAATAAAATGTTGCGCGCCCTAACACAATTTGACGCGATCAATAACAATCAATAGATAATATCAATCGATAATTTAAATTATTCGATTATTACATTATTGACTTAGATTCACTCGGCATTCCCGACACTTATCGCGCGCGACACTGCGCAAAAATTCAAAATGACGTGCCATCATGGCGGACGCGCCGATATTTGGCGCGCAAATATCGTAGACAAGCGCGATCGCTTATATTAATGAAATCCGTCGCGGCGACGAAATCTCTCGATGCTTTTCGATGCTTCTCGATAAGCTGAATGCTGAACTACATATCGGACTGACGTACATCGCGAAATATCTGCATATTAGAAATCGTTGCCGTTACTTCGACGGAGCGTAGAATGCATCGATCACGCAGAGATACGCAGTTAATTACAGCTAATTGCGAGATCACACAAGTCGGTTAATGCTGAGATGATTACCTGTCATTAAAATCGACATCCTCGACGTTCATCCGAGTACGAAATTTGTCCGGGACGGATTAAAAAGACGCAAAAAGATGGAGCGATTGCACTTCGACTGCACACCGGCGACGCACGGCTTCAAGTAATGGTTTGATCCAAAATTCAGTCACGTGACCGCGACTAATTTCGCGCGGTTACGCGAGACATAATTCCCTAGCGGTTACATAACTGTACGTATATATATATATATATATATATATATATATATATATATATATATATGTATATTTAATATTTCAAATATTATATTAATTGGATTGGATGTTATATACAATCTACATATATTATAATTTTATTCTATAATGTGTGTATGTACACTGTGATCATGTTTTTTCTCCTGCATATTTTCTTACACAAAATTGAAAATATTCGAAACGTACTCGCATATCTAGATATTTGTGCACCATGACTGTCGATTAGAAATTTTAAATTATATGCGTAGCGCGCGTTTATAGTATTCTAGTATTAAAAATTTGAGAAAGTTCAAAAATTCATTATATGATATATAACTTTTAATATGCCTGCTTATAACTTGTTTGTTACGTAAATTTGCAACTAATTTCACATAACGAATTGCTATCAATTTACAAAAGAACGTTATGTCTAGTATGATAATATTTATATAACATTTTGTTAAATTATATCACTAATTTCAAGTGAGAATAATAAATATTCGCAGATATGGATCTCACACAAGTATTTAAATAATATAATTTGATTTCTATGATATTCTAATACATGCATACTTTCTACTCTTCTTCAATAGCTAAAAGAATAAGCACATTAAGTTTAAAACTAGAAAAATATTTTCTTATATTTCATTATTCGAAATAATGTCCTAGAGTCAAAACGTTTTAATTATTGGCAATTATAAGATGTAATTACAAATAACCTTATATTAATATTTAAACGTGTTATTCAGACATTAAAAGACATCACGCAGAGATATGCAGAAGATGCTGACGAATATGAGGAGATGGATATGGAGATGGATATTGAATACGAAAATGAATATGATTATAAAAATGAATATGAATACGAAAATGAATATGAATACGATAATTTTGAAGAGGAAGAGAAAGACATTGTCATGGAAGAAGAAGAGAAAGACATTGAAACAGAATCAGAAGTTATTGACGAAACCGACGGAATAACAGAATATGCAGAAGAAATCAAGAAAAAGAGGCAATTAAGAAAAGAAGCCGAGGCTGAAGAAAAGGAGAAAGAGTTGCGGCATCTGATCGGTGTAACTTGAGCTTGGTAACTGTAGTTTAATAGGAAACTTCAGTAACGAATGTTCCGATGTTTCGGTTTCTGTAAATTATTATATTAAAAATGCTCCAAAAATTAAGAGAGCTAAAGCAATGCAAATAAATAATAAGACCGATTTTCTTCTTTAAAAATCTCTAATCAACTGATACGATAAACACAGGAGATCAAAAAGAAAACGGACGACGATGAGTCCGAGGAAACACCGATCACACCGGAGGACGAAATCACCGTGAGCGACCGAGTATCCACCGAGAGCTCGATCCATCCGTGTTTACGCGAAATAGATATCAGCGATTCCCAATTAAAACTAGTGAATCCGTATACGGTGTATCAAATACCGAACGATCCCGGATTACTACCAGCTTTCTGGATATTGCATGACCCTCCGCCAATTTACAGCGCGGATGGAGTGCAGAAATTCTACGACATAGTGAAGCATTGTGGTCTGCGGTCGATTAGTTCGCTAGGAAAAATGCTCGTAAATGATCAACTAAATTTGCAACACTACGGGCTCGAATTGTCGGTGATAAGAGCGATTTGCGAAGCTCTGGAAGAAAACCCTTATGTGCAAACGGTAAATCTCAAGGTACTGCAGACTTACAAATGATCAAATAACAATTTGATTTTTTTAATAGAATTCGCAGAGATATTCTCTAAATAATTGAAAAAAATTATTTACAAATCATCTTACATCTAGATTTTTATAATATAATACAAATGCGTTAATTCACACATCAGACATTTTTTTCTTTTAATTAACAATTCTCATCATAGGGCAACAAACTATCCTCGGAAGTATGCAAATATCTAAACAATTTGTTGCTTAAGAACACTATAATAACCAATCTGTCGTTGTCGGGTTGCCAAATCGGCGCGAACGGTGCAAGTAGATTATCCGATGCGATATCGACGAACACAACTCTAAAGACGCTCGATCTCAGCAGCTGTCACATTGGAAACGAGGGCTTCGAATACATCGCGTCTGCATTGTCTGATAATCAAAGCTTGGAGAGTGTTAATCTATCTGACAATCATCTGGATGAGACGTGTTCCGAAAATTTGCATAATCTACTCTCGTACTCCCAATTTTTGACACATCTGGACTTGTCCTGGAACTCTCTATATAGCTCTGAAACTTGGAAAGCTCTTATCAGTGGGCTAAGGAAAAATCAGACACTAAATTCTCTGAATTTATCTTGGAATGGACTTAATGAACACTGCGTGCCTTATCTGCATAGATTATTAGTACGTTCACAAAGCCTCGAGAAGCTGGATTTAAGCTGTAAATATATATTTTTTATATATCATTATGAACAGAATATATTATATGTATATATATATATATATATATATATATATATATATATATATATATATATTTAATGAAAAAATAATAAAACATTTCTATAGAGATAATCTTCATTTAACAAAACAGCTCAATGTTTCTTCTGTATGTAAAAGCT
Source organism: Cataglyphis hispanica (assembly GCF_021464435.1). Taxonomy (NCBI): domain Eukaryota; kingdom Metazoa; phylum Arthropoda; class Insecta; order Hymenoptera; family Formicidae; genus Cataglyphis; species Cataglyphis hispanica. The sequence goes on from NC_065971.1 coordinate 3,766,882, forward strand.
CATATATATGTATATATATATATATATATATATATTTTATTACATTTTATAAATAGTGATAAAGTATCACAAACGCAATATAAAAGCCTAAAATATCAATATCTAGCACAATCCAACAATCCTTACACTCTAACAACAAGTGTTCTTTTCCTATATTGGATTCATAGGGAATAGATTTACCGAAAAAGATGCTGTATCCATCGCGACAGGACTATCGAAAAATAGAACGCTTCAGGAATTAAATCTGGGAAACAATCCTTTAAGAGCGCAAGGTGCTCTAGCTTTGATACATGCAATCACACCGCAAGTATCACCTAACAGTGTGTTATATCTTTTGGACTTGGAAAATGTTTGGGCGAATAAGGATGTTCTTCAAGAATTGGAGGAAATCGAAAAGGATAAACCATGGGTTGTCATCAAGTTGGGTGGTATTCTGAGCAATTACAAACTTGTTGGACCAAATGTTAGAAGAATACTTCTGAAAAGAGCGAATTATGAGACAATGCCACGGAAACATAATCATCGATATGATTTTGGCCACTTTGTGAGATCGCTGACAAATAAAAAAATTTTGCGAGGCATGTTCGAAATAGAATTCTTTTTAAACTTAGATTTTCACAAATTTATAAAAAACAGAAAATCCCTCTTCTACCTGTAAGAATATTTTTAAAGAATTATAAAGAAATTTATTTTTGCAGCAAAATTTGTAGAGCTGGTACAAAAATTTAAACTGAAGCTTTCGACATCACTCCTCAATGAGATTATGAATGCATTTGAAGGACCACAAAATACTGTCGATCAAGAGCTATTAAAATCAATTTATTTCCAAGAATTTCCGGAAACTACAGCGTCATTACCAAAATTGAATGAAAACAAAGGAAATTTAAATCATAAAAATAAAAATAAAAATAAAAATAAAAATAAAAAGATACAAAAGAAATAAAAAACTAAACACACAAAAAAGTAAATGCAAGAGAAATATAAAAATAGACAAATAAGAAAAATAAATTAAGGAATCTATATTAAAGAAACAAAATATCTTCTTTATTTTCATCTCTGTTGAAAAATTCTTAAAAAGTAATAACATATATATAAAAAATTAACAATTATCTTCAATTATTAACCAATGACAAAAAATTCCTTTTAACTTTGCAGATAGTGCAGGTCTAAATATGTACAAGAAAAATTTTAGAATATGTATATTATCATTGTATATAATAGATAGAAAAGATTTTGTAATCTTTTTATAATTATATTCCATATTAGTTTCATAATATAATTATTATTTCACAAAAATTAGCATTAAAATTCCAGCATTACTTTTACATTTAATGAAATTAGAAATATCAATTTGTGAATTTAATTTAATCTATGTAAAATATTCTTGCTGCAATGTCATCCACAATCCAATTTATACCATCGACTAGATTTTCACCTGTCACTGCAGAACACTTATAGATTTGCCAATGATGAGTCTTGATATTCGGTAATTCTAAAATTTCCGCTATGTCAGATGAGGACAATGCACCAGGCATGTCTTGCTTATTTGCAAATACAAGGAGACTTGCCCCCTCTAATCTCTCTTCTTGCAAGAGCTTGTATAACTCCGTTTTACAATCGTCCAATCTCCTTCTGTCCGCACTATCTATTACCCAAACAAGTCCATCCGTAGACTCAAAATAATTTCTCCAATATGAACGCAGTGATTTCTGTCCACCCACATCCCATACATTGAGTTTGTATCCGCGATGTTCTAATGTCTTGATATTGAAGCCAAGCGTAGGTGATATAGTATCTATTGGTTCACCACTAAGTCTTTTCAACACTGTTGTCTTGCCCGCATTGTCCAAACCCCTGAAATGATAAATGCATTAGAATAAAAAAAAAATGTAATGCATAATATATTAATAAAAGGAATAAGTTGTATCTACATGATAATATCAATTTTAATCGCCATTAAATTGTCTAATATCTGAAGTTAAGTTAAAATTAAATTTAACCTGTCAACGCGTAAGCTAACCACAAACTGAATATATAAAGTAGATACACAAATGCGAATACATACAACATTAAAATTCGCATCTCCTTTTCCTTCTGCTTCAATTTTTTTAATACGGTTAACAGACCCATTATCAATGATAAATTATCTTACAATGTTCAGATCATTGACATAAATATTTGTGAATAGAATTCCTTCAAACAGACAGATGTTTCTAACCTCCATCCTCCATACACATTTCCGAAGCAGCTTTCAACTATTACTTTTCTCTTTTCACATATATAGGAAAAAAAATATTACAAAATAATTTTTAAAAACTTATTTTAATATGATATTGATTCTTTTTTATTAATTTAATTATTTTATTTCTATTAATAAATTTTGTAATTATGCACTTGATAACGTGCACGGTTGGTAAAAAATATGTAAGGAATTGTCAAATGTTTTGTGTGTATTAGTATATATATGTTGTTTAATTGTATAAATAACAATCTAAGCTTAAATATACGATATATATGCGATATATATGTACGATACACACACATATGAGAATTTTATATATTTTATAATTAAACTAATATAATCAAGAAATATGTATATTTAAATATTAAAATTATATTATAGAAAGACTAGGTATACGAGGCACATTATATCTTAAACTATTTGATTAACAGACTGAAATAAAACTTAGAAATTTTTTGTTAAAGATAAGAGTATATAAAACTATCTGTGTATGTGTATGTTTCTATATGTACAAATTTATGTTTATTAAAAACTAATTGATTATATCAATAATGTTTTTCTAATAATACTTGTGCTGCTTTACTAATAACATCTGGATGACATAAGGCATTAATAACAGATTCTAAAAATGAGTCATGTGGAGGATTAGATACATCATCTTCAGATGCAGTTTCTTCGTCCAGCAGATATTTTTGTTTATTTCTTCTCAGTCTTTGCTCAATGAATTCTTTAAATTCATGTTCTTCTGCATCATGTAACAACTCAATATAATTAGGATATTGTTCAGCTAAATCTTCTGCTGTCCATATAGTAGGTTTAAATTTTTTTAAAGGTGTTTCTTGAAGTAATTCTGTTTTCTCATTTTTTTCCTTTTCCTCTTCTTTTATGCATTCAGTGACGACATATTCAATCTATTGAAAAAAAGAGATAGTAATAAATTAGTTAAACAAATCTTATTTGTATTTAATCAAAAATATTTTTTAAAATATGCAATTATTTCTTTTATATAATTATAAATATATATAGTTACTTTATTTTTAAATTGCTTATAGTTTCTCATCTTGGCTACTATTAATTTAACAAGAGCTTCCTTGACTCGTGCTCTATTGTCCGTTTTTAATTTTCCCCATATATTAACACTCACAGTAATATTATCTAAAGATTCCACATAATGCCACCAGCCATTAGGCACAAACAAAACGTCCCCAGGTTCAAGAATTATTAATTTTGGTTTATCTGGGATTTTAAGTAAAAGATCTCTTTCTTCCATACTCAAACAATAAAAATCAATTTTACTATATACAGTTGATTCCTCATAAGGAAGTCTAACTGGTAGCAAAGAATCACTTGGTGGATAAAGTAACCATAGCTTCCTAAAAATACAAGCTTAATATAAAAAGAGAAAATATTGAAACACATAACTGAACATGATATATTTAGAAATTACAAATTAATTTAACAAACTATATTTGCAAACAAACCTGCCATGTATTTGTGCTACCAAGTTGTATCCATAAGTATCCCAATGACAATCGGTATGAGCACCTTTGCTTCCAATCCAAATAGTAGAGTACAATCCATTTTTTCCAAATTCTTCATCAATACCGAATTTGAGCCAATTAAAAGCCTCAATAATTTCTGGTTTATCACTAAACTCCTTTATATGTTTGTAGTCACAATAAAGCCACTTATCATATCCTTCTTTTGTTGTATCACCTGTTGCTATAAAAAACTCTCGCAGTGTCAATTTACAAAGTTTTGTAGGAGAACTTATGCGCCGACGATGATGCTGAAAAGCAATAAAAATAAATCGAATAAACCTATTAGTCAAATTTTCTATTAAACTTTTAATAAAATAATCAAAAGAATTAATACAAATATATATTTTCGCAATACATATAATATATATCTATAAATAACTCACCGTACACTTATTATAAACGCCAACTCGAAACGGTAATTGTTTGTCTCCAAATTTTTCAACGAGATCTGAAAAACTCCAATTGAGCAATTTCCATTCATATAAATCATCGGAATTTCGTAGCATATTCCGAAACAATATAGGTTTTTGAAGTTTTGGTAAAGCACACTTCAAAATTTCCACCGATGGTAATGAATGATCATCCATATTTAATTAACAATATATAAATATTATTAAGTAATCCCTTTTTTACAGAGTACAATACTTTTAAATTGTGTGACGCTTTTTAAAATCCAGTTTCAAATTAAATATACACATAGACTCTGTCAAATTACTCCATGTTTACATTTTGATTAAGATGCGTTCGAAAATCCTACTCGTAGGATACAATAGTTTTTAAATGACCAATCAGGACAAAGAAATCTTTGCTCCTGATTGGTCAATTAAATATTCAACTCTATGAGTAAGATTTTTGAACGCATCTTTAAAGATAATCTTGATATTAGGTTACCGCACATATTGCATACAATATATTAGTGGGCACTTATAGAGTAAACTTTTATTTACAATTCCATTTAAACCGCAAAATTAGATTCTAAACTAATTAGACATTAAACAATATAGCCACAAGTGTAAAATAATTAGTATATTCTTTTCTTATCAAATTAACCTATTCAATTAATTATTTTATCCATTGCTATATATTATTGAAAGAACTTCCTTATTATTTGGAATATTTTAATAAGTGAAAGAGTATAAATATGTTGAAATTTCCGAAATTACTCATGAATCATGTAAAAGCGTTGGCAACACCTACTTTGCTGAGCAAAACAGATTATTTATTACAACAAACACGGGTAATTTTCTTTTATGTATTATAAATACATGTATATAATTTATGCATATATATTTTATGAATTCTGAGATAATAGATAATAGATTTTTGCATGTACAGCTTGTACAAAATTTATATTTTTATATTATTTATATGATATTCTTACAGAATACATTCATTCTTAAAAGAAGGACCGAAGTTCCTCTTTATAAGAAAAAAGGCAAACCGCATCGCTTAAGGGCTAGACATTTTATTTATGAACTTGTTGAAGATACAAATTTAAGGAGGAAGGAGCCTCTTGACTTGATTCTAACCCAATATGTCGCAGGACTTGGTAATGCAGGCACTAGGATATCAATGCATCCAAATAAGGCATATCCAATGCTTCTATTGCCAAAATTAGCAGATTATGCTACTCCTGAGAATATTGAAAAATATATGAAATTAGCAGTGGATCAACAGGACAAAACACTATTCAGTTCTGCCTCTGTAGAGAGGACAATTAAATATCTATCAACAAAGAGGATATCAATTATAATGTCGAAGGATGTACCATGGACATTAGAAAAATGGCATATAAGGGCAAGTTTTCGCAAAGTTGGTATCATTGTGCCTGAAGATACTATAACAATGCCTCAAAAACAAATATCTGGACCAAACTTAGATATAGAAGGAAAGGAATTTTATATAACTATCACGATTAATAATTGCGAGCAAGTGAAGGTGAGATGTTGTGTACATCATTGGGCAACTGAGATAGCTGGACGAATTGTTGTCAACGATTTTTGGAAATTACCGGTCGAGCCAATATTTCCTGAGGACAAACCGGTTTTAGACTCTCTCTCCTCCTTCCAAAAAATAGAGAACAAAACAGAAAATAATGTTTAAATATTATAGTGCAAATTGTAATAATATAAATAAATAATGTTCAACACAAGAATATGTATAAAAATATTTCCTTAGATTCTTAATTTAGATATATCTTGAATTCTGCATGAATCTCACACATTATGATATTATTTTATGTGTCTATAATAATACATTCTTATATAATTTGATGAAAATTAAATTTAAATAAATTTAATTAAATTTAAATTATGTAATAAAAGATCCGATCATTCCAATTTTTCAATACTATAAATGCTTAAAGTATGTATGTATATAGTTATACATATGTATATGTCTATCCTTTCCTAGGATCAATAATTCGACTTTGTTATATCTTCACTAGATTAGGACATGTCAATTTCTAGAAACTGATAACCTGAAAATCTATTGTAAGAAAAGTGTAGAGTATTTTCGTGATATCCTCCAACTATCTGTAAAGATGGGTGAAAGATACTTTACATGGGATGACATTTTGGAAGGATTAATTTTATTGTAATATTCAAAATACATTTCAAACGTGACACAATTTACTTTGTTATACATATATTTAAGACGTTAATTTTTTTCCCATTAGTTCCCATTCATTAAACCATGTTTTTACTCTAATTTAAGCTATAATATTTATTTGTCATACAATTTAATATTGCACAACTTATATATCATAAGTATATATTTTTTTACTTATATATATTTTTCAATTTTTATTGCAATTTTTCATTCACGAATTCATTCATGAATTGTATTCACATAATTGCTGGTTTAATTTACTGTAAAATGCTATAGACTGATATTAATATTAAATAAGAATTAACGAATTTTTTCATCCATGCAAATTGTAATATTATATTGATTAGAGTGCCAAAGATAGAAGATGAAACTAAAAGACGGAGGAAGCAAGCTGTTGAAGAATATGAGTCGAAAATTTATTGTCCACATGCGTATTTAATTTTGAGCTATCGGGAAATGTTGAATGATAGCGAAAAGGTGAAAATTACGCAATACAGCTGAGATGTGTCTTAAATATTTTACTAAAATCAACAGAATTTTTTACTCATTAATATCATACTCATTTACAGATTAGATTTCGAAAACATTACCTGAGAAAAGTAGCGCCGAACGAACCGGATGTTATTATTTTGCAAGATATCAAAGATCTCGTGCTCTTTTTGCTCTTAACACCCGTCAGTCCCCAATTCATACACTTCTTCCACTTGGCGATCGTTGATCGATTTTTAAGAGCGTTGATCATCTATTTCCAACATTACGTAGAGATATGGGAAGACTTGATGCAGGAGCGGGCCGCTACCATGAAAAAGGCGCCGAATCCATTGGCGCGTGGACACAGATCCCGGTACGCTGAGGAGTTGCGATCCCTTCGCTGTGTCTTGGGTAGAGAATATGCAGATTTAATATTGGGTTGCCAGAGCGGGCCGCAATATCATCATATGATGGCCGGTAAGAAACAGACGATCACGCAATCGCAGGGCGAGAAAGATTTAAGGATCTTTGAAGCTTTTATAAGCACGGCCCATCGAGTCATATGGATAGCGTTGCAACGCAAACATTACAATTTGATCGGTAAAGATATCTAATGAATTGTTCATTATATATATATATATATATATATATATATATATATATATATATATATATATATAATCTCTCAGATATCTTATATAATATTTATAATTATAGTTTGAAAAGTAATTATTGCAGTGATATAAATTTCTTGCAGAACTAGAATTGCATAGACTACTTCGAACCCAAGCGTACAATACTGCACAAAGGCAAAGCGGTAGTCGACTTATTCAGGATATGCTCAAAGATGATATTCGTATATTACATGGCTCATATAAAATTGCATTAAAAAGTCGATTACTTCGAAATTCTCCTTTACCTCACGAATTGATGTATACGGATTGCGATTATCGTCTCCTATCATTAGGTATTGCGCTCTATTGTATTTAGTTTATTATTACTATAATTTTTTGATGTCATAAAAAGATAGCTATATTTTGTATCAAAAATAATTAATATCATCATATTTCTATTCAAAGGGATACTTGACATCGACGTGCGCGACGAACTGCAAATTGATTATCTAAAACACGCTCTTTTTATCGATGAGGAAATGCTATCTGTTATGAATATTAAAGTAGGCATACTGGGACAAAATCGTTCGGATTACGATATAATGTTAATGCCGTACGAAGAAGAGAAAGAGCCAATCGAAATCGATAAAAAAATATTAGAAAAGCGAAAAATTGTCTCTATGGTTGAACTCGCTGTAAGTATTATCATTCTTATATAAATAGAAATATGAAAATCTTAACTGGATATATAGAAATATTGTAAATCTCTCCTTCAAAGAAACAAATTCCAAGAATTGAACTTCCACTGAAAGAACTTGAGATATCAACAAAGAAATATGACAAGATTCGTCGAGTAGCCCGAAAAAAGTGGATTCTTCGAGAAATAAGACGACGCGAACGTAGAATGACTATTGATACTTATTCTATAGTAACCACTATAGATTGAGTATCAGAATAGAATATTATTACAGAACAGAAAATAATTCTACATGTAGAATGTGCCGAAAATTTCGGAAAAAAATAAAAAAATGATACTTATATTGATATACATAAATATAAACTTGAATATCGATTCTAAAATAAAATTAATTATACATTTATATACATTTTTCACTACATTATTTCCTTCGATACAAGAACGCTATGCTGAAAATAAAAATCTGGCTATTTCGAGTAACATTAATCGATATTCTATCATTAGGATATGAACGATGAGGATGGATAACTGAGTACTAAGTAACACAATATAAAAAATATGCTTAATATAATTAGTGATACCTAATCAAGAGTAATGCTGCTATTTTACAAGAAGATACACATATACATTTTAAGCAATGCTCTTATGTTACGATTAAATTCGGCATTGTCCTTTGTCCATAAATAATTATTGTATCTCTACTTACTACTATTATATGTAGTAACAATACACTATATATATATACGACATTAATTTAATCCTCCTTCGATCGACCTGTAAATTATTTTGTTTCCATTTGCATTTACATGTGATAAACTTGTTTTTTGTGCCTTTTATATAATCGCTGATATTTAGCTGAATAGTCATCATTTGAAGTACGCTTTGTTCTTATACGACCCGTTTTGTTTGAATAAGTGATACATTATCGTAACATAAGAAAAAAAGAAGAAAATTATATTTCATTATTTGGCACAGCGATTTTGATAATAAAAACTAGATTTCAAAAATTTAATCTGTTATTGCACACACATATCCGTGTATAACAAATGCTTTTCATTGTTCTTTATTTTAACGGTAGTTAGCTTTCGTAATACACGACACTCACGAGTATCTCATCGTCTTTTTTCACGCTTTACGATATGTATTAAAGTTATGATTATCCATATTATATGTATGCGCATTTTGTCCATTTTACAACTATTACGTACGGAGTTATAACAATTTACTGCTATGCACATGCGATACTTTAGAAATCAAATGGCAGTAAATGATTCAGCCATCCAATGTGATGTTTCACACCAATCTAGTTTTACTTTCAGAATCCGTGCCTCTATATCTCGTAAAAAATTCTCTCCTCAAACAATTATTCTGAAAAGTATTTCTTTGAAATATACATGTGATCACAATATTTTCTTTACTGAGCTAATACTTTACATAGCGTATCATTTTTTCACTAAAGTTGCAAAGCATGTGTCGCACAATTAACAAGGTTGAAAAATGAAATTTTTTTCGGCACTTTTCGCTAGTTTGCATCTCACTTAAATAGTACAATTACTCATTCACTGAACATTTGTCTACATGAATATAATACAGAATGTGACAAAGAGAGAGCGACAATATTGATTATGCACATATCATTATATATAGAACATGATTCAATAATCATATTTAATAACTGTAGTTATTTAGTTATGCTACTGTAGATCAAATAATAAAAAAAGAACATGTAATTATTTGTACGTATATATACATATATGTATGTATGTGTATATTATATATATTTATGTAGACATATGTATATTTTTTTATAAATTCAGTCATATGTTTGTATAAATATTCTATGCACATAGTTTTATGAGAATTATAAATTGTGTGTGTGAAAAAATGTATTTAAATATATTTTAGTTAAATCAGATTCAGATATAGTATTCTCAATATATGATATTGCATAAGATATTCCAATCGAGAATCATCCATTTTTCCACATTAGCTGCAAATCTCCATCTCTCTTAAGAAAATCCCAATTTTCATTCTTTTAATGTAATTCTATTACAGAATTATTCACTGTAATAATGAAATATATATATATATATATATATACAATGTTATATCTAAACACCAAATATTTCTTCTTCATTTATTACATCATTTGTATGTCCAATTTTATTGAATTGATAGCTGAAGTCTGTGATAAACCACAGATATGCGGTTTGTAAACCAAAATATTTTTTTCACAATTGTAGCATGGTATAATCAATAACAGATAAAATTATTATAAATCAGTCATAAAAATACCTTTGTACCTATTATTTGAGTAATCAGTAATTAGCTAAACATTATATGTAGTTCAATAAATATGGGAGCTATTAATAAGATAATTTAGATAATTCTGCTTTTTGTTTTAATAAAAATAAATCATATATAAAAATGATAACTATTTTCTTATTTAATTCATGTGTGTTGGAATTTAGTCTGAATCATTTATATGACATTTGTCTATTTTCTTCTCTTCTTTTCATACACTCTGTACTCTCAAAAATGATTGCATGTATTATAATTACAGCTACAATTTTTCTAAGCAAATTTTTAAAGTGCAAGTTAAAATATCTGCAAATAAGCTACAAATATATAGCAGGTATTATGATGATGACGCAAAATGTCCGCGATTATTTGTCAAAAAGGATGGAATTCTTGGTTTTTACATTCCTACTCGTTCGACATAAATCTACCCGTGGTATTGTACCCAATATGTTGTTTATGCTAAATTTATAAATTTGCTATTGTTTTTTTCTCTCTTTTTTTTGTTACTTTCTGTATGTCAATCCCTGCCATTATCTCGGACTTGCGTGGCTATGTAATAATAGTCTATAACGCAATCTTATGTTTAGCAGCACAGACACAAACAGTACTTCTTTTCTACGTTACAAGGAACACACGCGAACTTATTTTCAAAAATTATTATATTAGAATTAGTGGGGCTACGAGGCTATATCTGACATAAGCTGAGCGAGCAAAGCCGGCTCTAAAAGTCCATGCGTTTGCCCCATTCTCTCCAAATTTCGTACATCTTTATCAACTTCTTCCAAAGCCCGTTGTAATTCCTCCTCTTCTTCTCTAGATGGTTCGTAATCTCCATTTCTACCCTCTATAAATTAAAACATCTTGCAATCATCTCTACTATTTTATAAACTAAAATGTAATAAATTCTCTAATCTTTTGAAATTTACAAAGTATAAAGAATAGAGATATATAATTATATAATTACCGATAAACAAGTCGTTAAAAGCATCTGGAGGCAAGTTATTGAGCACAGTGCCAAAGTCATGTTCAGCAGAATCCAAAGAAGCGAATACTTCATTATCTCCAAGTTCGACTTTAAGGCCTCCACTCAGTCCCCCAAGAGAGCCTAATCCCAATCCTAGATTTAAGTTAGACGAATTTGAACTTCCTTGCGGAACATTCAAGTTATTTAATGTCTTGGTATGATTTTCACTACAATTTATTTGGTTCATGTAATGACTCTCCTCATGCATCAATGCTACTCCTTTAGTCTCTAGTTTGTTCGAGGGCGGCCGTTTGCGTTTCTTCGGCTTAGATTTAGGTTTAGGCCTTGCTGGGATGGTGGGGGAAGCTGGCTTCTTACGTGCTTTCTTTGGTTTAGACTCTTGGATTTTACGGTGATAATTGTCTCTTTTTCTTGCGTGTTCTGGACAAAGAGGTAATTCGTGCGCGACATCAAACACAGGAATACAACACTGTGTGTTGTCACTAAACTTGGCAGTGCAATGCTCAAATAAAAGCTGATCTCCATTTAACATAATATGGCGGGAACAATGCCGAGTACAAGGCAAAGATGTCTGTTGACATCCTTCCGCTCCGCATGGTCCACCAACTAACAGCGGTCCATCGAGCGCCTTACTCTTACTTGGAGATTCGCTCAATGCTCTTGCTGTAGAAGCAGGATCTATGAAAGCAGCCTCCAATAAACATCGAACCCTCTGCCGTAGCACAGTTTCAGTATCAGTTCCATTAATACGTAATTGAAGTAATTGTCGTTGTAATTGCGAACGTAGTTGAGATAACCGGGCTGCACGATTTAGCGTTGTAACGGTTTCGCCGGAGAACCAATGACGCTGATAAATTGTCATTTCATCTTCACTCGAATCGCTGTCGAATATCTCATCCCCAGCTTTAGGATAGTATAACAGAGTATGGTCCCGACTTTGCTTTCTAGATTTTAATCTTTGCACATTTTCAATACGTCGCTGTTTATGTTGAACTATATTAGAAAATTTCTGATCCAAAGTCTCCCTGTTACCATCTTCAATATTTGTTTCTGTCGTAGCATTAACTCCAACAGTCTTATAGCCTGTATTTGGTACAGGCGCTATCCTTATTCTCTGCTTTACGCATTTCCCTTTCGACTTATTGTTTTTACAACTTTGCATTACTTCGGAATTTGTAGATGGAACCACCGTGGCGGCATTTCTTCCTGTAGCAAATGGTTCTGGTTCACTGAAAATGTACGGATCAACATCTTGATGAGCCTCAGTTTTCAGCAAAGCCTTCAAGCGGTCCGAAAACTTCAATTTATTGTCCATGTTTGAGTTTTCGGAAATAGGGACCTTCATTGATTGCTGCTACTGTCCAGATCTGTTCCACCTGCATTCTTAAACTCTCCAAATCAACTTTCTTCCTATCTAGATAAAACTTAGTTCACGCTATATGCCAAGATCCAAGTATAATACAAGTTATATTATTAATTAAAAATATAATACTGAGTATGTATGTAAAAAATTAAAAAATATGTTTTATTATATTGTATCACAGATATTTGTTGTTACATTCAAGTAAAAAAAATCAAATTATTATTATTGTTTGCTTGTATTATTATTTGCTTGAATAACATAGCAAAAATTTACTGTATAATAATTTACTGTATTCAATAAATTAAAAAATAATTGCACGATACCTCAGTCACACTTGAGTATATCAATGCGTTATATATCTAATATATTTTTCTCTTATATATATTTATATCTATAATCAAATAACATTTATAATAAACAAGTCATGGAATTTGCATTAATTAAATTAAACAGAAGGTTTGCATAACCGTGTCAATTTGCGATAATAACTTAATCTATGCTTATAAAGTATAGATAATACTTCAATCGTAAGTGTGTGTATATATATCAACATTGCTTTAAAGCTATACGTTACTATAAACTCAGGCTTGCATGTCGCGTATATGCGATTGCGAATGAAAGTTTCCTGGTTCGAGCAGTAAGCGTGAACTTAGTCCATTGCTAGATCAGGATAAAAACAATCCTTGCCTCTCATAATAGTAGTAGCCTATATCCAATATGCCCTAAGCATGCTTGAGCAACTGCATCGCGCATCGAACAGACATCGGGACGGTGAATACTGCCAGATCTCTGCCTTTCGTTGATCTCAGACGCGTGACCGGAGCCATATCATCAAGCGAGATCTCTTCACTGTTGACACAAGCACACACACGCGACGTCGCTTTGATGAACGATGAGCGTTTTTTTTTGGTTAGGTTAGCTCGTTACATCGACAACAATATACTGTGCATAGGATATAATCCAGTGACCGGGGTCCTTCAGCGACGTGGATAGAAGTATCCCTCGTACGAGTCTCCCAGCATATTCACGCTCGGCGACGGATTCAATCACGATGATCGTTATTATCGCGGGGTTACACCTGTATCAGTTCCGTGATGAGCTGAGGTTGGGACGACAACGGAAATCGTTCCCAACAAAGATGTCTCGTCGATCAGGCACGCGCGGCACGATCTTTTTTTTTTTCTCGAGATAAACTCGCTTTCCTCGAACAATGAAGCACGAAATAGTTTCACGCACAAATTTCAACATTCATCGATAATAACATTAGAAAGACATGTCAGACGTGCGGGGGAAGCAAAATGGCGACCGGGGTGCACACGAGCAGCTCCTCCCGGAAGCTGAAAGATCCCTGAATTCGCGAGTGTATCGCTGCGGATTCGGCGATTCTACTGTTTCCCACGCCGCGCGAAAAGTCGATTAATTTTTGATGATGCTATGAGCGCGGAATGTTTGACAAACAAAGGCCTGCTCTACTCGTGACGGCAGCGAGGAGGGATCGTTTTCCACACTTTACAGTTTAATATAACATAACCTATATACACATCCATTGACGTGCGCGATTTTTATCAACGATTTCGTATCTTCACGCGTGCGATAAAATACGAGCGTGTGAAAAGGCTAGGAAAGACACATACAAAGAGATTGTTCACGCATCGATAACAATCGATCGGATTCATTATATTATTCTACAACTACGTCTAACTCTCGAACTTTCCATTCGTTTCAGCATAGTTTGCGCAAAATAGTGTAATAATATCAATACATAACAATGAATTGCTAATGAAACGTGAAACTACAAATGCGCGCGCGTGTTATTCAACTGTTGGTATTGTTTTATACCTCGCGAGAAAATACAGAAAACTATTATCGAATTATCAAGTTTTCGGATATTTGAAAACAAACTTATTACTAATCGTTTTATGCCAAATAACCGTAGTTAGATTAAAAAGGCATCTATTTAAAAAAAAACTACGACATGACGATTTTACAATCTCGTATCTACTAATTTCCCACAGATAATTAATATATCGCTAATTGAAATATTTAAATTGTTATAATGTACGTTATAATGTTATATCACATATTTATTGCGCAAAGAATTTGTGTGTGTGTGTGTAATTCTTTTAAAAATAATTCTTTTACAATTTTTTTCCACAATTTGCAAAAAAGCGATTCGACTATTGGATTTCACGATTCATGTTGAAATATAATCATTCCAGATTTTTTTTGTGAACATTTATTATATTATAAGAAATATGTGATTATTGTAAAAGTATAAATTGCTTCAAATTTTTATAGAGCTTATATAAGATTACATATATTATTATAAAACTAACACATTTGCAAAAGAAATATAAATCTGATAAGCTAATAATTTAAAAGATAAATTGGACGAAAAAAAATTGAATATTTTGAAGTTTGATGAAATTTCAATCGTACATCAAAATTGATTTTGGTGTTTAAAAAGCTGTATAACCTATTATGTTATTAGAAAAACCCAATATATTGTATGTCTTCATTTGTTGATAATATAAGAAATTTCATATTGCCGAAAATAATTTTTTTTTTACATGCACAATTATTATTTATAATATTTATGAAAATTAATAAGTTATATGAAAAAAAATTAAGCTGTAATGTATTTTGTAATATATTAAAATATTGTTTTTTGCATTATATCATAAAAAATTTATAAAATTATAAAATTTATGTATAATGCAATATGTTACTTATTTTATTTTTAAATAAAAGAAAAATATAATAGGCTTTTGTTTTAAATGCATATTTGTAAACAACATTGTGTTATCACAAATGTTTATCTTTCAACAAGGTGCTATACAACAAACTGTGTACACATGACACACTCAATCGTTCTGTTCTGGCTGAAAATTGGCAAGTCTGCTTATTCGACAAATTTCGCCTAATATAATATCATATCCATAAACACACTATGTAACATAAATATGTGTAGACTAACTATAAGATGTCTTACAAGTCTCTCAATTTACACAAGATTTTATTACAATTGTTTGATAATAGATGAATGAATTTGATGAAAGTTTTTTTGAAATTGATTTTAAAATACAATTAACTAACTTATAAAGAAAAGAATTAAACAAAAAATCAATTTCTAGAATGCAAAAAAAAAAAAAAAAAAAATTACTAAAAATGATCTGTATGAATGTGTTCATATAAAATATTGACTTAATTAGAAAATCAATTTTAAAGATATTCATATATTAACAAATAATTATGCAATAACAAATGATTAACGATTTTTTCTTGTAAAAAATGAATCAGATAACACTGCAACACAATTTGATATAAGCCAATATGATGAAAACAAGCTTACAAAAATAATATTTGTAAAGCTATCGATTTTTCAAAGTATTCTGAGTGTTAGAAACTATATGTTTGAAGTATTCTATTCTTTGCAAATCAGTTGAATTCTCTTTTGACGATGTTAAATTCTTAGTTCGAGGTATAGTTTGTGGTAGATCCAAGGGACGGTAATTCTTTTATTACAAAAGTTGTATTTGCAAACTGTTACGAAATAGTCAGCGAATCTTCGTTACGTCGTTCGTCGTTGAGGTTTCTGTCCTTTAATAACAACTGGCCGGCCTTTTATGAAACCTCGCCTACGCCGTGCAGTCTGAAACATCAATGTCCGACCCCCCATAACTTCAACTACGTTTCCAAATCAACTGATGTATGATGATGAAAATGGCAAAACGATACGACAAACACCACAAGATGAGATATATATATGTATGTATGTATATAAAAAAATCTTTTTCCTTATGCTATGAGATAAGAGAAGAGAATACCAACCTTTTTACTAATATACGCATTTGCACGACGCGTAATAGTCCGTTTAGAAATCGGAATACTTGGTCTATTAAATTCTGCTGGTTTTTTCACCCTACAAATATACAGACATATTTTGCAATTGATATTAATATAAAAATTTTTTTAAAGATATATAAAATGATAATACTTTAAGATAAATTATAAATCAAAGCAATTGTAAATGTTATTATTCACCTGTAAACCCTGACAAGCCAATGTTCAGTAGTGTAAGCTTCTTCCAGATATGTTAACTGAAAATTTTTATTGCCTATTTCGACGTTACGAGTACGATCAAAACCGGTAGGCGTCCGATAGTCTATTTTAACATCTCCAAATCGATAATAACTCAATTTGTACATTAGCGAGTTTAATAGAGTAGGAGAGCCTTCTTTG
Organism: Cataglyphis hispanica; assembly: GCF_021464435.1. Classification (NCBI taxonomy): domain Eukaryota; kingdom Metazoa; phylum Arthropoda; class Insecta; order Hymenoptera; family Formicidae; genus Cataglyphis; species Cataglyphis hispanica. The sequence continues at coordinate 3,783,948 of NC_065971.1, forward strand.
TCCACGCGGAAATCTCCTTTCTCAGTGAAGTAATCACTCTCGCGAATATCTTGGGGATGTTCGCCTTCGGCGATTCGGACCATCCATAAGAATTTATTAATATCATCACCGGAATATCCAATCATACCACCAAAAATGATCAACACATAGTCTACATCTAGAGATGTCATAATTTCATAAGCAGCACTTTCATTCGAGCTCATTGCTTTACCAACCAGAGCTATGTGTGAATTATTCCATGTATTATTGTCCACGAGTGTAGTTCTACGAAAAAAATTTACACATAGTAATATATGATTAATCTCATATATTAATTTAAATAAAAATAAATTTTATAAATGTGTTGTATACCTGTTTGCCATACCAGCAATCTGGTATCCATAATCCCACCAACTCATAACTCTCGCATCATTGGGTGTATTTTGAGCTAACCAGTAGTAAGCTTCTCGAAAATCGTCGAGTATGGCTCTACCACCATCGTTACTATAGGAAGCCAAAACAATAGATGGACTAGAATACGCATTGCTGGTCACCCATGTGCAGTGCACAGTAAACATCATCAATAACATTAACATGCCGATAATGACGCCGTTACGTAAATTGGCGCCTAATCCATCGCCGCTACCTTTCGGTCTCTCATGCTTCATTCTACGTAATTTACCGGCTTTATCATACAACGCTCTACCGGGACTTCTCTCTCTTTCCTCTTCACTCTCCTCATTACTTTCAGTACCATTACGATCGTCTCTATCTTCTTCTTTGAGATATAGTTCTACAAGTCTGCTAATAGCAACACCGGCCAGCATACATACTACTGGAGTCAAAGTCAACATAAGTCTCACCATCACTCCAGCAAAATAAACGGCACTTATGGCGTATAGTATGACTGTGAAAAAATTAAATATTATTTATCTTTAATTATATCTCTAAAATATAATATTCTCATAATTACTTACCAAAAACACGTTCGTCATTTATATGCTTAATGCAGTACCACAGACCGACCGGGAATGTTGTGACAAGAATGTGCAAATCAAAGAAAAAGCTGAACCAGGTTGTTGGTTGATGTTCAGATACAGATGCTATTATAGGAATATGTATTTTGGCATAACCAGTATCCCAAAGCGAATAAAATCTACCACTCCAAGGAGCGACAACACCAGCATACGTTAATGCGATCAGAATTAACAGAAGTATAGTCGCTGTTACAGCTACTACACCACCGAAATATTTCATCTCGGACTTGGTAAGTACAGTTCTTAAGTATCTGGAATCAATATTAGTATATTACAATGTATATTCTAGCAAATATTTCCCTAAATAAATAAATAGTTTCAAATAATATAACAATTAACAAACTAATATTATAAATTGAAATAATATATACCTAAGAGCTGCTACAAAGATTAGGAGACCGAATACACCACCCGCCGCCATATGTTCGGAAGTTCTAATAGGTTGAAAACCGACGAATGGTACTTGCATACTCAGTAAAAGTCCAAGAACATAAAATGTTGTATAACTGGTGAATAACCGATTGCTAAAGCGATTCATGACCAGCAGGGCAAATACATGTAGTGGAATGAGATTAATAATGAACACATAGCCTCCCCATGCTGATACCATGTAGAAATAAGACAAGGCAGTTATGCTCGCCCAAAAGATTGAACCAGTTTTGACCGACTTAACCCAGAGGTAATAGGTGATTTGCAATGCAAAGATTGCAATCCCCTCGTTATCGTAACTGCCAGCTACAGATCTTGAGATATAGCCAGGTACGATGGCGATAAAGCAAGCAGCGAATAAGCCAGCTCCAGCACTCCATATTTCCTTTGTTAATAAATATGTAGATATGGCAGTAAGGCCACTAAAAATTGGAGCTAAGAATACACATATATCTCTTATATGCACTGGTATATTTAAAGAGTGCAGAATATAGTGTATTGATCCAGATGTTATCATGAGTCCAGGATAGACAGTTCCACCAACAATCCGTCCCAATGGATACCATGCTCGTTCGTCAAACCAATTTAAAAAATTGTAGAATCCATGTTGTACCATATATGCTGTCGCTCTGTAGTTAAACCTAAATTTCAGATATCTAAATTAATATCTTATATCTAAATTAATTGTACAAACATTTTATTGATAATAAAATTATTTTTGCTTATTAAAATAAAATTAATAAATAATTAAAAATAAAACAGAAATTTTATTCTGGTTATAATTATTCAATTTCATTCAATCATTAATCATTAAAGAAGGAAATTTTTATATATGTATAATTTTTGATGAAAATGCAAATTCCCTTTCGTGTTTTTAGATAAGAACAAAATATTACAACTCAACTTATTAAACATTTTCGTTACATAAAATAAAAACAAAAGCTTAAAATTTTTCTTTGCACTATGATAGATATAATAATAGATCGTTAATCGCGGGAAAATATCGGCAAATAATTGATATAGAATACATACCACGGATCGAACTCGTGTATAATACTCTCGAAACGTATAACAGCAAAAAGCCGCGAGGCGAAACCCGAGATCCAGGCAAGCAAGAGAACGGTGAAGGTAATGAGAGAACTCAGGCCAGCGGCATTCGTCAATGTGGACGATTTCATTTGCTTGGTCGTCGGTCTCTTATCAGGGAACATGACCTTCGCGTTCGCTGTGCTGGACGACGACGACGACGACGAAGACGGTGACGACTTGTTCGGCAGCATGTTTTGTCGCCTTTACATATTTCCACGGGCGTTAGTGAGAAAGAGATAAGATATACGCGTGTATAAGTATATATATATTCGCGTAATATTAATATACTCACAACGTGGCGTTCGCCATATGTGCATATAAATACTCGCGATTCTGTGCACGTTGCGAAAATCAAGCGGCGCGCAAACAAATTATCAAATCACTATCAAATGCCTAAGCTAGGAGGCTAGGACACGTCGAACGCCGGCTACGTGTTAACCATGACTTCCATCAACTTCCACTACGGTAGCCACCTACGTTACTTGGATAAGAACACGGCAAACGATAGCCAGGAAAGATAGAGAGAAAGTATATTCATGTGTACGCTCGATGTATCATGTCACTCATTTACCAATCATAATTGAGCTCTCAATTGCAAGAAGTATGAATTAAACTTTATTGTCCGTTTGTATGAGGAAAGGATCGAAGTGTTTCATTAACCAATCGAAGCATATTAACTTTATCAAAAAAATCTTTACTTCCTTTATTTGATTGGCCGATCAAAAGATCCGAAACTTTCGTAGCATCAAACGGAACTCATAAGATATAGTGATATATTTATTTACACGAAATCCAAATCCTAGAAAACGATTGTATTAAATTATCTGCAAAGAAAAAATAGCATGAAATGTCCAAAATTTAATCTCTAAAGAGTTGTATATTTATCTTAAAATTTTTAGATATCATACATAAAGTACTATACTATTGCAAAAATTATATATTTTTATATATGTATAACTTTGTATGAAATATTTTTATGACAATTGTATTCTTATGCACATATGTTTATATTGTAATAGAACTTAACCATACAATAGAATATCTGAAAAGTGACTACTGTTGTGCAACAATAAATTGCATGTATTAAGACTTCGATGTTCTCGACTAAAGAACGATTAATACAACGCACAGGCAAGAATGGTATCGGACGTTATGATTTTTTAAAGCTTTTAGCCATTGAATATAAAACAACCAAATCTAAAGGTAAGAAAAATATTATGTAAATATAAATATATTACGTAATACAAATGCATATAGTCATATTTTGATGAATATAGTAATTTTAAATCATTATCATCTTTTATTTTATTAGATGCAAAGGAGCAAGTACTAGCAAATTTGGCAAACTTTGCTTATGATCCTATAAATTATGGCTACATGAGACAATTACAAATAATTGATATATTTCTTGATAGCTTATCTGAAAACAATCAAAAATTAGTATGTTTTGCCATTGGTGGTATATGCAATTTATGCTTAGGTAAGAGTGTATCTCTAATAGAAAAGAAAAGTTGCACATGTAATACTTATTATTATTATATTACATTATTTTATTCATGTAATATTCTTTTTTCAGATGCAATAAATAAGATTTATATCCTACGCAATCGAGGTGTTAAGTTAATATCATCATTACTTTCTTCTCAAAATGAAGATATTGTGCTCTCGGCCATTTCTACCTTGATGTTTTTGATTACACCTGAATCAAGGAAAGAAATAACATCGTCCGAAATAATTAAACGCATGTTGGAATTTTCGTGTGATACTAATATCCGTATTAAGAATTTAGCCATCATATTTTTAAATGATTATTGTGAAGCAAGTGAAGTGGAAAAGATAAAGCTAAAGGACAATAAGTAATTTCCAATAACTAGGAATAATTAAATAATTAAATTATTTATAAGAATTGAAGAAATACTTATGATTAATATAATTCTACACATATTTAATTAATTAAGAATAATAATTAATTACATATTTTTGACTGTAAACAAGAAATAACAACCATGAATCTAAGTCAATCTTTTATTGGGTTACTCAAAAATCACTCTATGAAAAATTCATCCAAAATAAGATTATTTGCTAACACAGTTATGAACAATCTGAGAGAAGGAGATCAAGTATCAGTTTTCAAAGTGATAACCAATGATGACATACTCAAATTTGCTGAATTAACAGGTGATTATAATCCAATACACACTGAATCAGCAAGAAATATTGCACACGGTGCTTTGCTCAATGGCCTAGTATCAGGATTAATCGGTACAAAGTTACCTGGTGCAGGCACTATAGTTATTGAACAAAATCTCATATTTCCTAAACCATGTTATGCTGGTGACTCTGTAGAAGTAATAGTAAAAATTGTATCAGTAAGAAAAATTATTAAATGTATATATATGTGTATCGCTAATGGAGATAAAGTTGTATTGGAAGGAGAAGCAAAACTTATGAGAAAAATACTGTAAATATGTTATCATTAATAAAAACAATAAAAATATTAAGAATTAATAAAATTCTCCATTTTTTAAGGTGATATTTGCATAAATATCTCTTGTAATATCTTATATTTCTATCTTAGTAAACGAGGAGCATGGATATTTATATAACTAACTAATTATATTAATTCACTATCAATTACTTTTTAAATTTTCAGTATGAAAAAAAAAACAATTTTGTTGCTTGACTATAATTGAAATCTTCATTAAACAAAACCAGTTACTCCAATTGTGTACATTCCATAATAAGATTAAAATGGAATTCTTACTATGTTTGCAATCTAAAGTTTTGCTTAGCAAGCATTCTACGTGACCTCATTTTTATTGCAATATTACAACATAATGACTTTAATAAGATTTAAAGCTCAGTCTTATTGCATTTGAAAGAAGTTCTGCAAGGTGTAACACACAGTGAGATTCTCTCTATAGTGGATCCAAGCAAAATCATCGATATTTAATTATCCTGATATTTTTTTGGAGAAGAAAGAACTTAGAGGTATTCTCTTCTTTTATTTTATCTTTTTTTTATATATAAATAATATCTCAAAATTATTTATTATAACAAATTGAAGTACAATTAACATAGAATTATAATATTGAAAAGAAAGTATTGTTAACTGCAATAATTTTACATTTCAGATCAAAATGTATTTAGTATTAGTGATGATGGTTCTTTGCATGTCATATTCTTATGCAGAAACTAACAGTATTGGTACAAATATTAAGCCATCAAATCCAATTGAAGAGCGAATTGGCTGTGTCTGTGCTGTATTTTTAAGTGGGCAATTTACAAAAGGAAGCAAAGAGCAGCCTAAAGGATATCCTGCATTTCTTCATGAACATCCCGATACGGTACCATGTAATACTATTGGAAATAAGCTTTGCACTAGCAAATGTCTTGAAGCTGTGAGTTTTTAAAATATTGTCTAACATTTCTACATTACATAATTTTTCTATAAGCTCATATATTCGTTAATAATAATTAATTAAAACTATTTTTTACAGATAGTAAAATATTTACCAAACAGTTCGACAATGATTTGTGCTTCTTTAGATCGTGATTGTCACAAAGAAAGGGTGTGTTGCATATAAATTAATTTTATTATAAAATTCTTGATCTCTTATAAAAACAGAATTATGTTTTACGCTCGATTTATGATTCAATGTATTACGCATATTTTCTTTTACAGGCTTATCTTTTCATCAAAAATTGCAAAGATGAATGGATAAATACAAATCTATCTGCTGGTAGAGAATATTGTTGTAAAGATGGCTCACCATATAAATGTAATTAAAGTAAATTTAAGATTTTTTTTGTATAAAATAATTAATTTTTAAGTTTGACAAGTTATACAAGTATTTAATAGATATATTGGCTTGATATACTTTGTTTAATTCTTTTGAATATCCCACCAGTTTTCTAAATATAGCTTCTTGATCATCAACACACTCCACAAAGATACACAGGAATTCAGCACAGATATCTTAAACCATCTTTCTATATTTAGATCTTGAAGTGTGAGAATTTTATGTATATAGTGTTCAGAATTTACTACAATATTTCGTAAAATTTTATTAAATATCTTTTATAAAATATCTCAGATAAAAGATTATGTATCATTGAATTCTATTTTGTAAATTACTGGGTCAAGTTCAAGTGTATAACCCCAATAATTTTAATAAGACTACACAATGCCAACTTTTTAAATTACGAATTATTTATTGAATTTTACGATCACGATGCTTGGTTAACTATCTTAAAAAAAATTGGAAGATGTTCAAACCAAACAGTATTCTAAGTCTTCATAATAATAAATGCAAAGATGTGTATATTATATTTTATAGAAGGATTGAAAAATATTTATATAATATATAATTAAAACAATATAAATACATAACAATATAATTACAATAACAATATATATTAAATATAAATTCTATAATCAACAAAATGTGCGCACGACTCTTAGCATGTCCATTGTGTTCTCAACCTGGATTCTTAACACTTGATGCATTGCGAGCTGGCCTTATTAGTGTAGCAACTCGACCTCTCATATGCCCTGTTTGTAATGAAGTGCTTTTAGGCATTGATAAATTAACTATACATTTATTTAGTCATACAATCAATCTGAGTAATAATACAGCAGAATCAAAATATATTGCTGACAATGAGCAAGTTGCAGTTCATAATGCGCACAATGTTGCTCTGCAAGATTGGAACATATTAAAAACACAACAATCATGCAAAATGCAAACAAATGACAACAATAACACTAAACAGTCAGATGCTGGTATAGCAAATACAGAAAACAATTTCTCTATTATAAATTCACAGCTTCAAGCACGAAATCAAAACAACTCAGTGAAAAATGCGAACCAATACAGTTTCATGTCAGATTATAATTATGATGCAATAAAAGTAAATATCTTCCCACAATCAAACGAAAATCCTAATGTAGTGCTACGGCCAACTGCAAATTTGCAGCAAGATGTATTAAAAACAGATTGCACAACACAATATTTTTGTGATGACAATATTAAACACTTAAATATAATCACAGAAACTACACAAGCAGAAAAAACTATATCAGATCTAATCACTGGGACAAAAATGACAGAAAGTGCAGATACCAACATCTACCGAGATATTGAAAGAGAATGTGAATCAAATAATAACCAATGTGTCGCAAAGGAAAGACTGATGATAAGTTTAATTGAAAAAGAAAACAATCTCGCAAATTTTCAATCTATTCAAAATATAATACCAGCTTGTGCAAATGCATCATCAGAAAAATGCAATGACAAAGAAAATTCATCTAACACAAGAGAGACTGTGCTTGAGACAAATGCTGAATATCAAGATCAAAACTCAGAACATAGAAAATTATTGTCCCACACATGTACTAAAGTTTTCCAAACTATAACATTGAAAGAAAAGATGGAACGATGTAACATATGTGGTTTTCACTTTCCCGATACTAATATTTTGGCTTTACACAAACAATTAGTGCATGAGCAAAATTCAAGTAATATATCTGGGAAAGTTCTTAAAAATTATTCATGTCATTTATGTTCTAAGGTATTCAAAATGAGAGGTAGTTTAATGGTACATATGAGGGTAGCACATTTTGGACACAATTTAGGCAAGTAATTATAAAATTATATATAATTTATTTAATTATTTAATGTAATAATATGTATACAAACACAAACACAATTATTCACATGTAACAGGTTCTTTTCCTAAAGATGGCCAAATAGAATTTACATGCAGTGATACTGGATATACTTGTCCTACATGTGGAAAGAGATTTAAGAAAGTAAGGATATTGTTCTCTTTTGTTTATAACATAATGTTTATATAAACTGCTCTTAATAATCTTATTTATATTCTTGTTTTAGGAGCAACATGTGATACAACATATGAAAACCCACGAAAGTAAACAGTGGGAATGTGATACTTGCAGTAAATTATTTACAACTAAATACTTTCTAAAAAAACATAAACGCTTACACTCAGGTGAAATGCCATATAAATGTAAAATATGTGATAAAAGTTTCACCTTTCAACAATCATATCATAAGCATAGATTTTATCATAAGGATGAAAAACCTCATAGCTGTGCAACATGTGGCAGATCATTTAAAGAACTTTCAACATTACACAATCATGAAAGGATTCACACTGGAGAGAAGCCATTTGCATGTGAAACATGTGGTATGTTATAGGAAAATGATCATTAAATAGCTAGTGTGATATTAATGATTTATCGTTAACATTGTTTGTTAATTAACTAATAATTAATATTATTGTTATTTTGTTTGTGTAGTGTCTGTAACATTATAATGTGCTGTGCATGATGTGATTAGTAAAAACAGGTAATTTCTACGAAAAATATTGCACATTTCTTTTGTAAATGTATAGGCTATATAATAATATGATAATAATGAAGTAGAGAGAGAGAAATCCTCCTACAATGTCATACTAATTTCTGCAGGAAAATGTTTTCGTCAACGTGTTTCATACTTAGTCCATCGTCGAATTCACACAGGAGTGATGCCTTATAAATGCACAATGTGTGGCAAAAGCTTTCGGTACAAGGTAGAAAGTAATTGTAAAATATTTCAATCATATATTTTTAATAATTTTCACAAATGAATTATGTTTACAGGTGAGCCAAAGAACTCATAAATGTCCTGCACAAATATTAAATAACACCCAGCAGTTTGACAAGATTGCACAAGATGCCGACGACAAAGCAATTAGACCACAGACCAATACTCTTCAAGAAAATCAATTGACGACGAATGTTGTCGATAATGAGGAAAACAAGTTTGTGTTGATAATAAATGCTCAAGGACAACATGTTTTAGCATTACAGTCAGAGATAAATAATGTATCTTTCGAAAGAAAAGAAGAAAACATGGAATTTATAGATTCCAATAATATAAACAAAAATTCAAAGAGCACTAACAACTTTAATTCTGTACAACTCGAGGAATCTGCAGAATCATTAAAAAAAATACAATCGGATAATGAAAAGATAGATATAAAAAGCACAAATGATTTCTTCTCCATGGTGATGTCTCCTCTCGAAAATAGCATACCATCTCCTACTTTCGAGATGGAACACTTGAGAGTATCTTCACCTAAACGTAAAGAGAATTCGATAGATTCTTATACCAATTTTTCACAAGTCTCTGATAATGTGCAAATGAATGCAGTAGACTCAGGCAGAGGACAATCCTTCAATCGTAACAAAGTCACCGATACTTTACAAACCATAAATGAAGAATCACTGAAGGAATTATTATATGGTATGGATAGAAAATGAAGTAACATGTATATACTTTTTCATTGTAACATGATAGTACAAACTAACAATACATATTAATATTATTGATTAAATTATAGATAAAATTTATATAGAAATATTTATTCTAAATATTAATTCTAAATATAAAATTTAGAATATTTTGTTATTGTGTTTTAACTTTGTCGTGTATGGATTACCAACTTTATATATCAATTATAGTGCAAAATATAAATAATTCTGCTACATGTATAACTTTTTGCTGAATAACTTATTAGCTTAGAAATAATCGAATAAGAAACATAATATTCTAATTGTATAAATTTATACGTACTTGCCATTAACACAAATTCTTGAAGTCGATAGTTATTGTGACAAAATTAAATAATTGAAATATTAAATTGTGTATCGCGAACAAGTGATAAAAATTACTGCGGATTGTTCCGTCGAACAGTTTATCTCGCGATTAAACTTTAAAATAAAATTGTGTACATTATATATATTTGGACATAACCTGCTACATCTTATCAAATCGCGATATCGCAACCGATCGCAACTGACTCGCATGGCGAATTTACATGAGTGATTTGAAAACACCGTGTTCTCGTTTGGCCCATTGGATTGGTTGGCGCGAAAGAATCACGCGTATTGACCAATCAGCGGATGCGAACCGCAACGACCGATGCGACACTCGCGAATCCACTGAAACACTATGCGCGTCATCTGTAATCACTAATCATTCGGGTCGAGATATCTCGCGGTAGCAGACGACGCAAACGGATCGACTTGACAGCTCACTCTGTATTTTCACGTGTCCCCTCGCGCATCGCATTGCGTAACTGGAGTCCGACTTCCAGGGAGGAGCTCCCTTTTTGCGGTGAGTAAGAACGTTTATCTCATACGCTGACAAAGGGCCGGTTACAGGACCGTGTCGGTCGATCGTGTGTCGCATGCGACGGAAGAACGCGACCGATCGGACAGCTGATCTCAAGGCAAGCTGTTTTGACATCTCTCGGAGATTTTGACATCGCTTATTAACGGCCAATTGGCCGTCATCAAATGCGTTTTTTCAGCCAATTGTATATCCGCATATCCGAGATCGAAGCGATCGTAATCTGACATCTGTTACGCGATAAACGCGAGACGTTTTCTCGCTTTATTATTTTCCCTTTTTTTTGCCGTTCCTCTTATGCGAGACGCGACGCAACAAGCCCTCATCGCGTCTTGCGTATATCCGTGTAATTCCACACCGTCGCAGTGGCGCATACAATTTCGATCGGTTCGAATACGCGTACGATCAATTAGACCTTGAAAGACGAGCGAACGTGTTTTATGTAAACGCGTCGCGTCATTTTACAGAAGCGAATCTCTAAAGCGTACGGTCCTCGAAAGGCAATAGATAAAGTTTTATCGTTCGAGATATACGAGCGTTTTTTATTCGGTTTGAAAATTTCGAGATTTTCAAGTGACCGTCTCTCTCGCACGGATTACACGATCGTTGACATTTTTTTTTCGGCGATTCGAGCTTGAAAGTAATTTACTCGTTAGTAAATTCAAAGTGATGTGCATCTTGCGAGCCATATATTATTTCGAGTCATATCGAGTAAACAGCGATAGGTAATCAGTGACGACGATTTGCGATTTACTCTTCGACGCCGTAAAGGTGAATGCGATGACAAATTATTTTACGCGAGCGTCATCAATTTCCGTTGGCGATAACGCGCACGTCCACAGTAAATACATAAACGTGCGTTACATAAACGGCAAGTGCGCGAGAGATACGTGAGAGGTAAACACGTCGCACATATAACATATATATTCTTTTTTTTCTACGTGCAATATTTTTTTACGACGGAGAATTCGATAAATCGATTGCAAAAGGTATAGTAATGCATGCGGAATATATCATCATTTTAATTATTTCGGAAAAGCTCAATTTACGTAAGCAAACTCGTTCATTATCGGGCCAATTTTTGCGACTCGTGGTGAAAATAAAGATTTAAAAAACGGCCGAGCAAGATGGCCGTTCGCGCCGAGCTGGCCATCAGTAACGGCGGACAGTATTACTAAATCGAGGGAGAAATCTTGCGCATGCGCAACAAGAGGTGTCGTTAAATGCGGGGTGAAATAATTGTATATCTATTTTATTTAAAGTTTCTATTATCTTATTGCAGCCCATTAGAAATCGTGCAAGTACCTTTCCTGGTATCGTACGACGAGATAAATAATTTGTTTTCTGTATTAGTTCATATAGCTCAATAGAGTTATTGGCAAACTTGGTAACCAACAAATTTCTTCAAAATTAATGAAAATTAATATTCACATCTGGCATGTAATATCAGTTTAAACGACAAAAAAAAATCGTTATGTGCACCCCTACAAACAGATTGCGTCATGTCGCGCGTCTAAGTACGAGTCTGTCAAACATAGTCACGTGATTAGTCGCACAGGTTCCCGCATGCGCACGATGGAATTTCTCCCCGAGCGGTAGGTTCTCCGAATGTAACGGAGATAGATAACTGGCTTCTCCGTCGTTTCTCCATCGTACATGCGTGCGTGCGTGAGCGTGTGCGTGCCTCTGCCTGCTTGCTCCGTGCGTGCGTGCGCCCGTGCGTTGCGAGCTAGCTCGCTTCGCTGGCGTGTGACATTGGCGACGGGGGCGGAGCGTCCTGCGGGCACCCAGTCCTAACCAACCCGAGACTTCGACAGTCGCCGTCGCATTCCGTCGATTCGCCTTCAGTGCGTCTTGGTTCGTTCGCTGTGTTGTTTCGTCTTGTTTGTTTGTTTTTTATTTATAATCGGTGGTGTGTGTAAGTTTTATTCTCGTGCGCCGTGCGCGGACATAGCCACGAACGCTCTCGATATCTATGCTCGCCGTTCCCTCAATCTTTCGTTACGTGCGTGCATGCGTGCGTGCGTGCGTGTGTATCCGTATGCAACAATAAAACGAAGGGGAACGAAGGTGTCCTCCTTGTCTCGCGTTCCACCAAGCCGAGAGAAGATAACCCGGTCGTCGCGATGCTCTGGGCATGTTATTCCCACATTCAGGTAAAGGTATATACGCACGCATACACACATACTCGGATTAACGAATGTTTTCGAAAAGAGTCCCTGACGAAAGCATCGAAAAGAGTGTGCGGAGCGAATGAGTGAGTGGGTGGGAAGGAAGGGCAGACGAGAGAGAGGAAGGGAAGAGGAGTCGCGAGGACGGGAGGACATAAGGGATAAGGGTAAAGAAGAAGGGGAGGAGGGGGGGCTTCTCTCTTTTTTGGAGGACTTCAACCTGAGGTCACAGCGAGCGAGAGAGGAGAGCGTGTGCGAGTAGGACGAGGAGAGAAACCTCGTCCTCCATTACTCGATCGTGAGCAAATGGTGGCTCGCTCGCGAGTCTTTGTTACGCTACGAATTCAGAGTTTCGGAATATCTGAGTTCGAAGCTCTCTACTCGAGAGATCGCTGACTTGTGCCTTTATCGCGTGCTTTGTCGCGACTGAGTAATCACCCAGGCCGAACTAAAAAGGAGCAAGGGACTCTCGCCGTCATGTCAACGGCACGATTCCGCGTTAGCCAGTGATATCGGGTGGACGGAATAATCAGTCATCCAGCCAGCCAGCTAGCAGTCGCGTACTGTTTGTTATGATTCTCGGTTCGTTACTATCTCCTTCAACGTGGCGCGGGGGAGAAACATTAATTGCGTATCGCGACCGTTTTATTTAGTCACGCTCTTGTTATCTGAGCGCATATGGCTCGCGTCAAGGCATGTTTTTTTTTTTTTCTTTTCTTTTTGGTAGAAATCGCGCTATCGATATCGCTGCGAGCGTCGTGTTGCTGCTATCCAGTTCAACATTTGTTGTAGCAGCCTTAGAGATCGTGAATTCAGCGACGACGAAATCATCTCGCGTCGACGGGCATTTAATTCCTATTGTGCGCTCATTTAAACGCGAACACCTGACCATCGTGAACTTCTATTCTGTATCTCTGTTCGCGAACGTGCGACTTTGTTGGATTTCGTATGCGAGCGATAATCGAAAGTAAATACTCGCTTCGTGTGTGAGCGATAGCATTGTTAATATTTTCCTCCAATAAAGAGAAGGCTGCTCGAATAAGGAAACTCTTGTTCCGTCGCAGTCTATACCGACCGATTTCATTTTTAATGACGTGTTCTCTTTTATTGTGTTGTTTTTATTATTACACACATTTGCATGGACATAGAGAGACGTTACATGATAATTTACAACTGATTGAATACCTAATCGGCCCGACACTTTTTCATCTATTTTATGTTTGGAGAAAAAGAGAAATATCTATTCTAAAATATATTTAAAAAAATCAATTAGGAAAATTAATATTTAATTATTGTGTCAAATATTATTTTTACAGATATTATTTTATTTCGACTTTTTTATGAAATTAGTGAAAAACTAAATTAAATTTATCAAAATCTGTTAGAAATTTTTTAGCTATCTAAATTATTTATTGCATACATCTCTTTTAAATACTATAATTATAATTGTATGTAAACACAAATAGAAAAATTGCTATATTTATTTAATAATTAATAATTGGTATATTTATATATTAAAGATTATGCATTTTATTCTTTTATTGCAGACAGAATAGTGGCATGAGTCGATTAATCTATGGCAGATCAACAAGATCAGTTGTCATCAGGGGGGTCTGTAGAGAAGGCCAGTGCTTCAGCAGACACCTCTAAACTTAGGGGGAAAGGCTCTAGTAGTGGCTCTAGTGGTTACAGGAAACGACAAAATACTGGTACAATCTCAGATACAGTGGAAGAGAAAAGGCGTAGACAGACCACTGGCGATCTACAAACATCCCAAGTTGACAGTAATACAGCGCACACACATTTGATTGATTCTTCCAAAGGGGAAGGCAGAATCAGAGGTGAACGAAGAAATCATGGAAGTGGCTTAGAATCTTATCCAGGTAATTGTATATTTATAATTCAATCAGAATATCCATATAATATACATAATAATATTTTATTACTCTTACTGTCTCTTTTTTTTTTTACATTATTATCATCAATTTAAATATTATAATACTATTGTACAATTTTGGCTAATTTTTGTCCATTATTACATGATAGTATATAAGTGAATTTCTTACTTCAATTTTTTGTTACACTTTGTTTTTGTTACACTTTAAGTTTCTAAAACTATATTTTTTTCCTTTATTGTGAAATTGCAATTAAATTATCACTAAATTGCAATATGTGATAGTATTAGTGACCATATTGAAATATTGCTATACAGATACTGACTGGAGATCACATCATAAGATTCATCAAGCCAGTTATAATAGTGGTAGCAGTACAAGGGTGCGTAGTGCAGCTAGGACGAATTTACCAGAATTAAATTTAACAGCTACTGATTGTGTGGCATCGCGGACTCGTTCTCGTACACCACAAAATCCGCAAGCATTGACACAAGGAACTAGCAGTTACGATCTGTCACTGCCTAGTGGATACAGTAGCCGGAAAACAAATACCTACAGCAACTTGGTAGCTTCATCGAGTGCGACACCAATCACTAGTCATCCATCTACATCGAGAGGAAGAGGAGGTTAGTGAATATTTCTCTATTTGTGGTATTATCAATTGCAAGATGTGATGTGTGTGATTTGTGTGAAGATACAATTCTGTTTTGAGATTACTTACATTAATTACATTGAGAGAAAAACTCATAAAACTGATAACAAAATATAATATTCTTGAATTTTATATATTTGTATAAATCAATATTTATTTTTTATATAATATTTTATTTATTTTGTGTATATATATATATATATATATATATATATATATATGTATATATGTATATTTGTTTTCTTAATTTTTTAGAAATATTTTAATGATAAAAGAGATATTTTTCTATAATTTAAACTTGAGCTGTCTACAATTTATTTATGATATCATACAAGCGAACAAGCAGAAGATGAATAAGAATAATGTGAGCGACTGCTCGCTCGCTCACACTTACAATTAATTAGACAGCTCTTGAATCTTAATAAATATATAAATAAATAAATACTTCAAATTTTGATGTATATTAAATTTTTACATATGAAGGAAAAAAATTAAACTAACAAACTGTGAATAATTTATAACAAATATTATTTGATAAAAAAAGTAACTTTTTAAAAATTTTAGTTAATGACATATATATTATGTTTAAGTCGTATTAATTGTTTTGTTAGTTTAAAAGGATTTTTTTTTTGTTGTATTTAATGCTATAGAAAAAGGATGAGATAAATACATATGTGTGTGAGTGTGTGTAATTTGTTAGGTAATTTTTTCAACAATGCATATACAAAGAAGAAAGAATAAATTGCTTAGTTAGGTAGCTTTTAGCTTACATAAATCCCAACAAGAAGCTCTTTATAAAGTTATCTTATATCTTTATATTAACACATCTACATGTTTGTTACATCTCTACTTGTTCGCTAACTTATTAACAGAGTTATGTGAAATCAATTTTTAAATATGATGCAGTATAAAAAAAACAATACTGAAATTCTTTTTTCTATATATAAGACTAAATTTTCCAATTTTGATTAATGAGAATTTGTGCGAATTCATACACTATATTACGAGTTTTGATCTAATGTGATCAGTCAGTATTATGACAAAGTGTTATATGTAATTATGTAAACGAAAAAGAATGATGAGACTGTTAAGAGACACACATCAATAAAAGTGAAAATGTTTCAAGAGATAGGAATATAATAAAATTTAGAAAATGCAAACATTATCAAAATAAGAGTCATAGATCAGACTGTATCATTAGGCCAGAGGATGAGCGAATGTCTGGAAGGATTTGTGTCTGCTGTCAAAGCACTTTTTCCAATATCAACACAAACCTACCATCAAGAAGGTAAGCTTAAGGAGTACACACTTTGTACTACATTTTCTTCCCCTTATGTTCTCTTACAAAAATGCGAGTAGCTTAAACGAATATCAGAATCATTGAACTCCATTCTGAATTTGTTCCCTACATCCATATGCAAGCATCATCATTTACTATATACCTAATATCAGGTAAAATTCTTGTGTATCAAGCTCATTTATGCATGATATTAGTTATATGTAAATATATTTAGAGAGAAAAAAAAATTTACAATTTCAATTTATATTTTATTAAATTTGATACTTATTATGAGATTTAAAAACATCGTCAAGATTTAATTTTTGACATTAAAAACCGAAATTTTTTAAATCTTTTTTAATTTTTATTACGTATATATAACAAAATTATATCATTTTAATAGTTTTTACAATTGAATATATATAAAAAAATTAATGATATATTTTAATATTTGCTATAATATTATCTCGATAAATATTATACTAAAATTTATAAACTATACAAACATTTTCGTCAAGTTATCTATAAACATATGGTACAGAATATTATAGATTATAGATAGTTCTTTCAGAAGGATTAAATAAAATATAAAAAAAATTATTGTGATATATAAAAAAACATTGTTTAAGTTTTTGTATGTTACACATATACGTTTTTTCATTTAATATTAAAAAATAATTTTTTATAATCTAATATTTTTTACAAAATTATAGATTCAACTTCATTAATATTTCCAAATTAATTATGTCATGTAGACAATATCATAAACTAAGAAAAATGAATATGTATGCTCTTTAAAATGAATATTGTTAATTTTTTTATAAGTCAAATTTTTAATGGAATATCAGTTTATATCTTAACTGCTTCGAATTTTAGAAAGAATCTATAAAAGAGAAACTGCGAGATAGATTTGAAACATTATATTTAAATAATACAATTATATAAATACCTGTAATCAATATTTAAAAATTTTGTGATGTTCTTTACTGAAATTTTGTATTTAGTTTTCTGAATTTTTTAATGTAAACGTTTTATTCTTGAGATAATGTGTTCAACTTTTACCAGAGATGCTGTTAATATGTCATTTTTTGTCATATAATTATTCTATGTATAAATCCATGAGGTATATATTCTGATGTCTCATTCACAATAGTCAATAGAAATGATTAAATATAAATAATAAATACATACACAAATACACATTTATAAATGTAATCAGCAAAATATTGTATTTGATTATAAATCAAAGTCTTTTCTTTTTTTCTTTATGTTGATTTTTATATTAACAGGGAAACTTTTATCTTGTATGAAAACTGATTTTTATTGTATATAGTAACTCTATTGTATATAGTATCTCTCAGATAATTTTATCACATGTAATCATTAATCTCTTCTCTTCTATAGTTACTGAGAAATTGGCTTATGAAATTTGAAATTTATGTGAAGCAATATGTACTTTGTTATATTTTGTTTAACAAGAATTAATTATATATATTAATAATCTATAAAGGATGTATAGAAAATATTCTTCAGGTACTTTATGTACTTCATTATATTTAAAGAATCTCAATAAGTTAAACATATTCTCTGTTTATCGGTTTTTTAATATATTCAAATTAATATATTTTACTAATTGAATTTTAAAATAAAAAAATTAAATAATATTGTTTAAAAATAATGTTTTTATAAATGAATTTTGATTCTCAATTGTTTTTAAAATTTACAAATATATATTTCAATGAGAGGATAATTTAATTTTTGAGTTTACAAATTCTTAATGTGATAAAAAATGGTCCAACTCCTTTTATACTTGTCATGACATGTTCTTTTTTACTGCATTTGTAACAGCCCCAAAAATGGAATTCCTTAAATCCTGGAAATTTGTGAGGGCAAAGATATTTTCCATAGTCTTTACATTGCAGATAATTCTACAAAAAAGAAACCCACTGAAAATGGTATCAGACTCGAGTACCTAAAATTAGAATCGTTGAGAACTTTTATTTAATTCACTACCTGATAGACGAAACAAAGAATATTTTTCCACTCAAGTAACGGAGAAAATTTGTAAAATTTTTTCCCTGCTATATGTGTGTATAAGCCATATATGTGTGAAATTAAAAACTATTAGAATCAAAGTCGTTTAAAAAAGAAGCATTATTTTTGAGTAATTTTTATATTTTATCTGATATAGTTATCTATATCGTGGCATTTAAACAATATTACAATATTCATTTTACAATCAGTGTCGCGATCTTTAACTTCTGTGTCTTAGGAAAAACAACATTTGTGCTAATCGCACGAAGCTATTTAAAGAAGTGGAGCTAAACAATTTTATACAAAAAAATTAATATAAAATTATTTAGTTTTAAATGCGATCAAATAGATACTTATTTCTACCGAATGGATAAAGAATTGTATATAAAATTGCATGAAACATTATGATAGAAATCACACATCACTTAATTATCAAACTTGCGAAAATGTTTGATTTTTGCAATTATGTACTCACAACAAGATTTACATTTCCTTTTTTTCGAAAAATGTTTTACATACGTATGACGCATAAAAATGTAAATATTAAAAATGTTACATATAAAGTCATGTTGACATCTGTATAACAATGAAAATCTGTGCGCAGTTAAATGGTCACATAAAACGAATCTCGACCTTTGCCCTATGTATCTCAATGATTGTATGACATTTGGATATTTTAGATTCGAAATCTCACGGCGGAGCGGCCTGTAGTGCAACGAGTAGCAGTACGAGTAGTCAAGTTCTGGGTGTCAAGTCCAGCATCAGAGTGGGTAACGCAGCAAGTAACTCTGTAGAGAGTGGTGGGGGGGCGTTGGCACATGACGGGGCAGGCACGAGTGGCATCGCGTCGACGGCTACTGCCAATCCACCTGTGTCTGCCACCGCTTCTGCCAACCCTGCACACCCTCATTCTACACATAAGCACCTGCTACGTTCCCGCGCGAAAGCTTCCGGCGAACAACCTAAGGAACTGCCATCGAGCAACAAGACTTCAGGGAAACATCATAAAAAAGATTCTACAACGGGTGCCTGCTCGAGTTCTAGGTAATTAATCGCATGGATATTTATCAAAATCTTTTTTTTTTTTTTTAATTTAATTGTAAACTTAGCGACGAGATTTGTAACTAGTGTAATTAGTAAAAACATAATATAATTAGTTAAAGCAAAAATAATAATAATAATAATAATAATAATAATAATAATAATAATAATAATAATAATAATACGTGGTTGATACGTCATGTTACAGACATCGCTCCTCATCGCGCGTGAGGAAGCCGGTGGTTGAAAGTGGCTCCGGAGGATTGAGTGGTGTAATGTCAGGCAATGATTCTATCAGCGCTACGTCAGTATCATCCTCGATTCCTAGCAATCAGTTAATTTCAACCACAGGTGAGGAGGAGTCGGCGTCAACTGCTACATCTGCCACAGGTTAAATATCATCATTAATATATAAGCTTAAAATTGATATTACGTTCAACGAAAAGTTTTGGATATATCGATTAGTTATTAATTAGCTCTTTTTTGCAGCAATTGTTTATCTGACAATCAATCGGCATAAAGAAATAAAAATAAATTTGATAAATTTTTTATCATATAGATATAATATTAATTTAATTCTTTGTAGTCAGAGCACATATTAGCTACTCTAATGTTTTTATTAATTAATAAATTCTTATGTAAAAAAATTATGATGTGCATTAAGTTTAGCTTGCCATCTGTTTGCAAAAAGCTAAAATATATTTAATTTGTTATATCAAACGCGATTGTAAAATTAAATATCAATTTTTTTCTCTTTACTTATGAAGTCAGTGGAGGACCATCTGGAATGTCAGGAACAACCGGTGATAGTGAAAGTGATGATGGAGAAGTCGGACGATTACAAGCTTTGTTGGAAGCCAGAGGATTACCACCGCATGTATTTGGTGCATTAGGACCGCGGATGCAACACTTACTTAATAGAAGCATGGGTGCAAGTTCTGGTATGATGTATCATGTGTGATCTGCACTTACTGAAATATTTTGAAATTTTTGTTTATATCAATTTTTAAATTAACAATTTTTATTTAGCTGCCAAGGCCCAACAATTGTTAGCTGGTTTACAAGCTGTCGAGGATGAGGGAGAACAATTACAGGCTGTTATGAATATGGGCGAGATCCTTGTAATGGGCAACGAAGATACTTTAACTGGTTTTCCTGTTAAGCAAGTGGTTGCAGCTTTAATTAATTTATTGGGAATTGAGCATAATTTTGCAATAATGACCCACGCGTGTCGTGCTCTCACGTACATGATGGAAGCATTGCCACGATCATCAACTGTTGTAGTGGATGCGGTTCCGGTGTTCTTGCAAAAGCTCGAATCGATCGAATGCATGGATGTAGCTGAACAATGTCTGACAGCATTAGCCATGTTGTCACGCAGGCATAGCAAGACAATTTTACATGCGGTATGTATTCACTGTAAAAAAGATATTTTAAATTTTGAGTTAAGAAATTAAGTAAAATAAGAATAAGAAAAACATTTTATGCCGTTTTACATCTAATATTTTATAATCGAGACGACTTTTCATAACATGTGACTAATTTTGAGTGAATTTTAAAATTGTTGCAATTATTTTTTTTATTTTTAGGGTGGGGTGTCAGCCTGTTTAAAATTCGTTGACTTCTTCAACATTACGGCACAACGTGCAGCATTAACGATTACCGCAAACTGCTGTCAAAATCTTCATCCTGATGATTTTCACTTGGTAGTGGATAGTTTACCATTATTAACAAGCAGATTGACGAATCAAGATAAGAAAAGTGTCGAGTGTGTGTGTCAAGCATTCAGTCGATTAGTTGACAGTTTCCAACATGATCCCATGATGTTGCATAAAATTATCAATGCCGAACTCTTACAGAATTTGCAACAGCTGGTACGTGTTACATTAATACAGTTAAATATATTTATTATTGGAATAATTTTTGGGTTTTATTTATAATACATTATTCCATATCTTTTTATTATAGCTTATGATTACGCCACCGGTTAACAGCACTAACAATTTCATAACTGTATTACGAATGCTCTCTGTGATATCGAATCGCTGTCCCGATTTGGCACAGCTATTGTTGCAACAAAATATAGCTTTCACATTAAGTTATCTTTTAACTGGATCTCTCGAAGTGAAAACGGAAGATGTCGAGTTGGTACCGCGTACACCGCAGGAATGGTTCGAAATTACGTGTTTAATCGAAGAACTTATGCCTTCATTACCAACAGATGGAATATTCAGTGTAAATAGTTTACTCGAAAGGACCAGCAATCAACAGGAGACTGTTCAATGGGAATGGCGCGACGAGAGACAATGTTCTCATCCATTCAGTACTATAGATTCTAGAATTATTGAGGTGATTTTCTACGATTGTAATGTATGAGTACATTAATCAATCGCTAAGTACAAAGCATTAATTGTACATATTATTTCAGATGGCGTTCCAAAATGGCGAAGACGAAATATGCCTTTCCTCTTTAGGACGAACTTACACTATAGATCTGACTGTGATGAAGCAAATTAATGAGGATATAGGAATGGCAAGAAGTATATTTCGCAGAGTAAACGCCAATCCCACAGAGGGAAAAAGTCCTACTTGCTCATCTAGGTATAAATTATATTTTGATAGAACTTTGCAATTCACTTAAAACTACAAACATGTGTTAATGTAATTATTTTGTCATTGATTGCAGTATGGATGTTGTGCCTCCGGTAATCGAAACAAACGAATGGCTAGTGTCTTTTATTCGAACTTTATTTTCTGTACTTTATGAAGTTTATAGTAGCTCAGCTGGGCCTGCTGTAAAATGCAAATGTCTTCGAGCTCTTCTTCGTATGGTGTATTATGCTTCAACCGACTTGCTTAAGGTGAAATAAAATATTAAATGAGATAGTACTTATAGTTATACTTGATAATATTTACAATGTGTACTTTCTCTGCAATATATATATTTTTTTTATATATACAGGATGTTCTAAAAAATCAAGTGGTCTCGTCTCATATAGCTGGTATGTTAGCGTCACAAGATTTGCGTATAGTTATTGGAGCTCTTCAAATGGCGAGTATCTTGATGAAGAGATTGCCGCAAGTATTTGGAGTTCATTTTCATCGTGAGGGCGTACTACATCAAGTTCGTCAATTAGCAGATCCCGAAGTACCTCTTGGTGTTTCACCACCCAAGTGCCCTTCTGGTAAATTACTTTATCTAATAAATTAGCACCTTTTTTATTTTCGTTTCCGATACATTTAATTCAAAATACAATATATACAATAAATATATTGTATCATTTTATGTTGCATTTAGGTACATCATTACCAAGCCCACAGCCAGGTCCGTCTAATACACCACTTTCTTCCACCGCAATGTTGTCTTCTAGTAGTGCCACATCTCCAGTTGTCTCTCCATCTTCGAATGGCAACATATTGTTTGGCACAATTGCATCATCATGCCAATATAAACCAAATATCAGTGCTTCGTTGGAACCACATAGAACGGAGTTAAACAGTAGCGTAGAAGAATCAAATACACCACAAAGTGCTCACCTGTTAGTATAAAATTTTTTTTACTGATAATTTTATTATTTTTTAATTTTTTAATTTTAACTTTATTATTTGTAAATCTTGTATTATATTATTATACACATATACTTATGAATCAAACGTTTTTACTTATTATAGAAGGATCGGTGATGTACTGAAGAAAAAACGACAAAATAAAAAGGGTCGTTTCTCAAGATTAGCTGGCACTACTACGCCACAGCAAACGCAACAGCCAGAGTCCCTGTTCACCGGTTTCACTCCGAAAAACAATCGTTTTCTAGGAAATCTTAATCCGGCCAAATGGGGCCGAAAATCGTCCTCGTCCAGCACTAGCGGCGACAAAAGAGACTCGAGTTCATCCACGAATTTGTCGAAACCACCGAGTAATCCGAGCTTAACCGGTGGAAATCGGGACAAGGCAAAGACGTGGGTGCGCGAGCAAGCAGCCCAATTCCTGGCAAGATATCAGGATGACGCACCTTGTTCGCATCCCGCTCTAACGGTTCTCGCTCGATTGACTGCTGCGATACAGCGATTGCAATCAAACGTAAATACATTGCACAAAATATACATATTATATAAATATATTAATGTACTTACATTTCATGTTTCATGTGTGTTAGTGACAATAATATACACATTATTTCAATTTATGCATCTCTATTAATTTATATAATTTGCACTTGAATAATTTATTATTCGCAGGAATTGGATGAAATGTTATCAGCGTTAACGGAATTACGAGATATAGTTCTCGAAAGTGATATATCGCCCTTTGAAATGAATTACAGTGGTCTTATCAAAGCTCTGCTAAACTACCTCACTACCATAGATGCGCCGGGCAATCGCTATGACCGCCTTCGTATGTTTTGGAAATTGTTTGCAGAGTCCACTGTAAGCAGCATTAATCTTTTCATACTTGTCTGATAATTCTGTTTTAAATATATGTATGCATAATTGTAATATTTTATCCAGATGCAACAGAACAACGATATTATGGATCTCCATCCTGGAGCGTTTGGTGCTTTAGTAACCAAGTTGAACAGTTGCGTTGCACAGCTTGAACAATTCCCGGTGAAGGTCCACGACTTACCTGCGGGTTCTGGCGCTGGTCGCGGAGGTACCAGTGCTCTCAAATTTTTCAACACGCATCAACTTAAGGTAATTGCTTTATGAAATTTAGCTATCTCTAAAAATGGATTCATTGTTTTGAACATCACAGTATGAACGTGATTACGTTGACAACGTTTTATCGACTTGTGTAGTGTAATCTTCAACGGCATCCAGACTGTAATAACTTGAAACAGTGGAAAGGTGGTACTGTGAAAATAGATCCGCTTGCCTTAGTTCAGGCAATCGAACGTTATTTGATGGTACGTGGATATGGTAGAATACGCGACGCTGACTCAATGGTCAGCGACGACGATAACAGCGAGGACGATATTGATGATACTCTGGTATATATATATATATATATATTTTTTTTTTCACGATTATATTGTAAAGAATCGACAATCTTAACAAAATATTTATGATTATCTCTTGCTTTTTTTCAAGGCGGCAGTTGTGATAAGTCAGGGACCGCCTAAACATAAACTTCAATTTTTAATTGGTGATATAGTTTTACCCTTCAATATGACGGTTTATCAAGCGGTCAGGCAATTTGGATGTTCCGGAGTGGATCATTCCGAGGCAGAGGCCGATAGTGAACCGCCATTAGGACACGATGCGGTATGGGTGCAAACCCACACGATATACTATAGGTATTCTTAAATCTTCTAAAATAGACATGCACAGTTTTGTTTGCAATATTATATCAATATTATATCAATTTATTCTCAAAATTGAAGTGCCATATAATTTTTCTTTATTTTGCTTTATTGAGAGTTTTTATAAACATAACCTTAGCTTATCCATAATAATATTTATGCTTAGCAAAAGAATATATAATTTTTTTATATATTTTTATATACATACTTCTTTATACTTATATATTTCTAATTCACAGACCTGTACCGGAAGAGGATGCCGCAACTTCTCCAAAATCAGGATCGAGTTCACAGGGTAATAGTAGAAAGGGCAAGGGAAAAAGTACAAAGATTAGTTCGAAGAGAAAAGAAGATAGTCTCTGGTTAGAAGGCACTGTTCCGCCACAGCATTGTCCGCTCGCGCCATATCTATCTCCCACTTTACCACCTACAGTAACTATCACGGACGCTTCCCTTGATGGATTGTGTCTGTTGCGGCTTTTGCACGCTCTCAATCGTCACTGGGGCATACTATTTCCTCATTTGAAGAGCATGAGCTTACTGTCGCCTCAGGATTTTATCAACAATAAGATTGCTGCAAAAGCTAGTAGACAGTTGCAAGATCCGCTGGTGATCATGACCGGAAATTTACCATCTTGGTTACAACAGATCGCGACTGTCTGGTTAGTAGAATGGTAGATCAATTTTTTATAATCCATTTCATTGTTTATAATTTAGAATTTATTTATAATTCTTGAATGATTTTATTTCAGTCCTTTCCTCTTTCCGTTTGAGACGAGGCAGCTACTGTTGTACGCGACATCATTCGATCGAGACAGAGCTTTGCAACGTCTCTTGGATTCTGCTCCGGAACTTTCGG
Organism: Cataglyphis hispanica; assembly: GCF_021464435.1. Taxonomy (NCBI): domain Eukaryota; kingdom Metazoa; phylum Arthropoda; class Insecta; order Hymenoptera; family Formicidae; genus Cataglyphis; species Cataglyphis hispanica. The sequence continues at coordinate 3,809,917 of NC_065971.1, forward strand.
GTTCGGATAGCCAAGAACGTGTTACGCCACGTTTAGAACGAAGGAAGAGAACTATCTCCAGAACAGATATCCTTAAACAAGCTGAACAAGTGATTCAAGACTTGGCCTCTAACAAGGCTCTACTTGAAGTGCAATATGTCAATGAGGTTAATTACTTTTACATGCTTTCATCAAATCTTATTACATGTTTCTAATCTGGTATTTGTATATTACAGGTTGGTACCGGTCTTGGTCCAACTTTGGAATTTTACGCTCTAGTCTCCAAGGAACTACAACGCGCCGATTTAGATCTATGGCATGGTAGTTCTAATCCTACTGAAAATGGATACGTTAATTCTGCACACGGTCTCTTCCCAACGCCGATTCCATGGAATACTAAAGTATCTCATCTAGCGAAATTGAAAACCAAGTTCAAATTTCTTGGGAAATTTATGGCGAAGGCGATATATGACTCCAGAATGGTAAAAATCGTTATTAATCTGCAAAGTTTTTTGCAACAAATTTTTTTTAATTTTTTTATGTAATGTATTTAATCTTTTCTCATTTTAGTTGGATTTGCCATTTAGTTTAACTTTCTATCGTTGGTTGCTGGGAGAAGAGCATACGCTCACATTAGCAGATTTGGCACATGTTTGTCCCGACGTGCATCGTACTCTCAGTAAACTTCAAGAGGTTGTGAGGAGAAAAGACGCTACAGAAAAAGATCAAACATTACGACCGCACGAAAAAGTGCAATTAATCGAGACGCTCGACTTAGACACATGCCCAATTTCCGATCTGGGTCTTGTGTTTGAACTGCCAGGTTATGAGAATATTGAATTGAGAAAAGGTGGCAGTGAAATATCTGTTACTATTCATAATTTGGATCAATATATTAAGGTAAGTTTATGATAATGTAGTGGTACATTGACGACGCTTTTCTTAGCCGGTATCGTACTAAAAATATTACATATTCATGCAATTTCTTTAAATTTCAGTTGGTAGTACATTGGTTCTTATACGAAGGAGTATTTAGACAAATGGAAGCATTCCGGGAAGGTTTCGAATCTGTATTCCCTCCGTCGCAATTGAGACTATTCTTTCCGGAGGAGTTAGAGGCAGTGTTCTGTGGGCACGCACAAACCGGCGGACAATGGGACATGAAAACTCTTGCAGAATGTTGTAGGACCGATCATGGCTACACACCTGACTCGCGCGCCATTCGTTTTCTATTCGAAGTTATGTCCAAATACAATAGTGAGGAGCAGCGACAATTCATTCAGTTCGTTACTGGTTCGCCACGTTTGCCCGTTGGAGGTAGATATACTTTGGCTTTTTTATTTTTCATTTGTCTTTGTCATAATGAGTCACACAATGAAATTCACACGTTTAATTTTTTTTTTATAGGTTTCAAGAGCTTGACACCTCCATTAACAATAGTGCGCAAGACTTTCGATCCATCTATGAAGACCGATGATTTTTTACCATCAGTAATGACTTGCGTAAACTACCTAAAACTGCCTGATTATACTACTTTGGAAATAATGCGGGAAAAGTTGCGGATAGCTGCGCAAGAGGGTCAACACTCGTTCCATCTCTCCTAGAAACGGTGGAGATCGGCGCGTCATTTTTTCTCCTTTATTACATTGTCTCTTGTATTACTTTTACATTATTCAGACCGAAAGAATTATCCGAACTGTATTTAAGGTCTATGTGAAATTACGCGCACTTTCAACGAGCGAGCAAATCCAGTGACAATGGTTTTATTCTTTATATGAATTCTCTTATGAAGGTATTCTTTTTTCTCATTTCTCGTAAAATGCTATATATTGGAATAATTCTTTTTTTTTTGGTGTTTATATCTCTTTATCTACCGATATTTGGATTGTGATATACTTTGACCAGGAAGAAAAGTGCAAAGCTGCATAATTATTAACCAAACCGCGTGAGTTTATTCTTTCGCGGCGCTAAGAATCATGTTGCTTGCGAGCGACCTCGTTTTAGGGGGAAAAACTTATCTTCAATGTGTTACAATAAAAAAAAAAGAAAAAGATTGTAAATATAGTTTAATATACGCAAGTCGATATAAATACTTTATATGATAGTAACAAGAAATAATATTGCTATGAAACACTATACTAACTAAATATAATATAGCCCGAGAGAGAAAAAGAGAGGGAGGGAGGACGTTTACTAGCATAAGTAAATTTTATATCAGTGATGCATTTAAAAGCATCGCCATACATCGCCAATATTTCGCGTCCCACGATCGCGGAAAATTCACGAGCTAAAATCAGTAAAGAAACGCGCACGTCCGCGATGGGAGGGTGCAACCGCGTGTCTTATGTTGAAAACAAACCTAATATTCCGGATACATATACACAGTGACTGCTATTCTCTATTTTGTAATCGATCTCTTCATGTTTGCTGTTTAAGTTCCAACGATCGAAAATGCAATGCGCGAATTATTATGTTACGCAACACTCCTACATTTAAGTTTAATCGATGTGTAACATCTATTAATATTATTTGATATTTTTTTCTAGATATAAATTAGTCCAATTATTACTTTATTTAGCTGTATAAGAGAGTGCAACCAGAATCGCCAGAACCGCCGTCATGACATATATGAACCGAAGGGAAATTCGGATATCCATTTACTTACAGACAAATCGTCGTATTTATGAAAAAACAGAAAATGTAAGAGAACTGTATCATACAAAATAGAACAGATATAAAATGAGTGAAGTTGGTGTATCAAATGGATAATACAAGGTACATTACTTTTTTATATCGTTACAAAAACGCGGATTCCATATAAAAATTATGAGAAAGGAAGAGTATGTGAAGCAATCTATCTAAACCATTTGTTTCCAATTTATGGTGCGAATTTTCGTAAATAATGTATATGATCTCGTGCACACGCGACAGCCGGCGTTTTCTCTATTTTGTTGTATTTTCCAGAATTATCGGCTCGTTTGAAGTATTCGACGAAAAACAGAAGTTACAATTTACTTTATGTTGTTATTAATAAATCAAAACGTAACATTTGCATTTTTTAAAAATATACCACACACTGACGATTTACGTTATATTTTATTTTTGCTTTAAAACGTGAACGATATATTTATATGATAATTTTTTAATTTCTTAATTTTTCTTGATCAGAGATAATTTGTGCATATATTTTGCGAAGAAATGATTCATCAATAAGAAAAAAATACATATAAGAAAACTGAATACACATCCTTATGAAATATGTAACAATTCAGGATACACGATCCACAAACTTATGTCATCAATATTATCAAACAAAAGATATATTTATATGGATTTAGTATAAATGAATTTTATTTTATTCAAATTAATATTTTTTTTTGTAAACAGAAGTTTTATAAATATAAATATATATAATAATAAATTTGCTCAAGAAATGTATCTTCTAAAATATATCGGATAAGATATAAGAATCAAGAAAATTACATAAAAGAAACGTTATTCTTTTTTATCTAAGATCTAAGGAATTAAAGGAAGATAAAAATAATGGTAAAATTATATTTTTTTACTTTCTTTTACATATCTTCCAAAAATAAAACAAATTTATAATTATTGGCTCATAAACATGTCCAATACCAATATATACTTACATTGTAAAAAATTATTCTACATAACTTATATTCTTATAATTTTTTGTTTTTCCCCCTTTTCTTTTATATTAACTCTTATGATATTAATATTCGCAAATATTGTATTCATTTTTATGCAACATATTTTTCTTGGATTTTTGTTTCATTTATAGTGTTTTACTCTTGTGTATATGAAAACTTATCCCCTTATATTTAAAAAAACATACTGCACCACGCTAATATGAAACAGAACCCTCCAATTGGAGTTGTTGTACTAAATCGTCGATCACCGGTAAATGCTGTATAATAACAGCTACCACAAAAAAGTAAGATTCCGGACAGAACGAATGTAGCAGCCTGAAAACATGCACATGAAATAATTTTATATTAATGTAATCTTTTACGTAATATAATACAATTGTAGATAGATATAGCAATATTCACCACAGTTGGAAATTTGCATAAAGGTAATCCCAACAAGGCTAATGTATGGATAAAATGATATCGATTTGCAGTTTCAAAAATACGACGTTGCTCCTTTCCTACCTCATCCTTGGAGTAATATCCTGCAAAAATAATTTCATTTAAAACTTATATTCACACAAGTTTGAAATAATACAAACGCGATTACCGAGTAATTCACTTACTGTGGGACCCAACCGCACCAAGAATGACTGCTGCTGCACCACTGATAGCTGCAAATTTTACATAGGGACCACTGGCAGCGGCTAATTTCCATAAAGGTACAGGTGGTGCCATATTAAGATTTATTTTTGGTTTTAAACCCAGGTAATTTGTCGCCTATAAAAAGATTATAATTAGTAAATTATTAGCTCTTATAAATGCTTTATATTTGTAAAAAAATTATATGCTCTATACAAATAGTATATATTTTCATATTATTAATATATTCAAAACTACTAACAGTTTACCAAATTTAATAGATAACTAAAGCTGAATGATATGTATCAAGTTTTCATTTATTTACTTTTATTAATTATTATTATCAAATTCAATTAATAGTGATGTTAAACAAGTAAAACATTTAAGATTATTTATATATAAATGTATATAAAAGAAAAATAGCACAATAAACATGACATTGCTTTTCTAATAGACAAACATAAAAACGCAAATCTTCATTGAATGGCAAAGATTAATGCATATGACAGAAAGATTGAAAAAATCAATTGAATCGAATGACAAAGTTATCAGTACAGCATTGATTTTAAACTTACTGCATTTGTGATAAACTGTAACATGTTAGCATACAAATAAGCATGCAAATTTTACCGATAATATATAATTGAGTCTGTCTTCTTTTTCCTTTTTTTTTTTGTTTTCAGTTATACAATAGGTTGTTCTTTTTTTCAACTTTTTTCAGTCTATGTTTTCTCTTGTAAATTTCTTTTTTTTTCTTTTACATACGCTATAAAAAGTCCGAGTATACTTATTTCATATACATATTACTGTTATAAAGAGTCAATTGTCTGATGCCACGCGAAATGGGTCTAGTAGGCGATCGAGGAAATTAGCGCAAGATTCCTTCACAAGGATATTAAAAATCGAGGAATGCAACAGCTTACCGATGAAGCCGCACCCCAAGCATACGAGGCAGTTCCTACACTCGTTTTATAAATTACGTTAAACGGTGTGGTGACTGCCGTATACACGGCGTCCTGCAAACCCATCTCTAGTCGCGCGTCACTGTACACAAAGCAAAGCAAGATGTATAATTTATATGCTACATACAATCAGGTGTATGATGTCCGGTGCAAGAACACGCTTGTGCAAAAATGCACTCGATGACACGACTCTTTCGTTGCTTGGGAGCGTAAAGCAGTTGAATCATGCGAAATTAATCACGCAAAAATAAATTAATAATAATATACATAATATACATTGTAAGGAACTTCACCGTTGAAATATATAAACGTATCGGATATCACTAACCCATTCGATTATAATTACCGGCGATAACTGGCCTAGCAATATGTATATACAAAAATATAAAGCTTGTTGGACAAATCCCACCGGCTGGACACTTATGTGAATCACGTCACCGTTCACGTGACTGACATCAGCAGGCTCGCACTTGAGCGCTTGGGCTGGATGCAATATAGGACCCTTCTAAGAAACATATAAATGGTTTTGTAAATGCTAATAACCCAGTTGCAGACATAAATAAACTTTATTATTTTGATTTTATAGAAAATTGCATATTAATTTTTTAACACATAAGGAATATAAGGAACAGGGAATAGGTTCTACAGATGAGAACTGATTTTCTTATAATTGCACAGAGACCCTAATGATACCTTTATTATAGTAAAATATATGCCGAGATCAGTTGACGCTTGCGCACGCATGGGTTTTGTTCCGTAATCTACACTCTATCTCTATACTGCTCATAGAACCATGACCAAGACTCGACATGTAAAAGTTTAGCTGCACAATACAACTAAGCAAATCGATCAATCACAGTTAAATATTCTTAACTATGTTGTGAAAATGTTCGATTGTGAATAGTCGATTTGCTAGTTTTAAATTTTATATTTAATTCTTGTGTCTTTATTTATTTATAAAATCTCGATATCTTACATATTATATATATTATATATACATTTATATCTTATATATTATATATACATTTTATGTTAAAATAGATTGTGTTAATCAAAGTTTACATATAAAAAAAATAATTATAAAAAAGATTCTTCTTGTATTTTTGTTTCTATGTTCCATAAAAATACTTTTACATAATATTATTAAGTATATTATTATATATTTAATCATATTTTAGATTAAGGAAAGCAATGTATTGTTAAATGTTATATATTATTAAGCATTACTCATTTGTGGTACTGCTCGATTTTCCGCTTGCATATAAAATTGTTCTCCAAACCATTCTCTATGCATCTCCAGATAGCTAAATGTATATTATATTATTATTTTTTGATGTGGTATGTAAAATTCATTGATCATTGATCATTGATCATTGATCATTGATCATTTTATTTTACTACATACCTTAGAAACATATCCAAATATTTTAGGAGTACTTTCAATTTTTTACTTGGCATATCTGTAGATTTCAATAATTCAGGTAATTTAACTGAAATTAAAAATAAACATGTAATTATTTTTTAAATATGTAAGTTTTTATAATGTGCAATGCTTTACATAAACATATACATATATATGCTCTCATAAAATAAAAGACAACTTACCAAATAATCTAGTTAAATGAATGGCACCATAATAAGTAGATGGATTTGTTGAATTTTCACCTTGTTTCAAAGTTTGGGGCATTAATCTCCATTTATTTGCTTGTTGAAGTAAAGCATTTACTTGAGCAGATGTAACAACAGGCGGCATTCTTAGTGTTACACCTCGTGGGCTAGAACAACGGGAACTTGTACTTGCTATGCTACTAAAACAAAAATAATCATAAAAACATTATATCTAGCATTAAAAAAGCAGAAAAAAATAAGAACATTTCCATTACATTACATGCAAGAATAACAATTTTTAATAAAAGAGACATTCACAAAAAAAGGAGTTGTGCAAAAGTAAACAATGTAATTTATAAAATTAAAGTAACACTTTATTACCTCGATAAATTACCACCATCTTGTTTTCCTTCGTCATACGATCTTAATTGCCGGTTTTCATCAACTGAACTTACACGACACGATCGCAATCTACGCTTAGAATTGTTTGATGGTTTAGATGTATTGTCCATCTCTGAATCATGTTCTTGAAAAGGGGGTAAATGAGCATATTCTGCATCCTCAAATTCTTCTCTTGACGTTTCCAGATTTCTTACAATGATGGAGATATCTTTTTATTAATTCAAACAATAATCTTATTTATTGAATTCTTAATTTAAAATTTAAATTAAATATTAATCAAAATTTTAATTAACATTATTTTGAAGAAAAAATACAATATATATTTACTCAATTGGTTCTTCTTTTGTAATAATATTTGCTTGCTCATTACATGATAAAGAAGATTTTAGGGAACAATATTGCTCCTTTTCTTGCCTATACAGGAGAAGATGAGGTAATGTGACATCAAAATATATGCGTAAACCATCTGCAGTTTCTCTGCATATATTTACTTCATTTACTGTTTTGTCTATTGTATTATTTGTTTTATTCCGCTGAGGTTTTTCTGGAATATTTGTCAATTGAGTTGTAGTAAAATGTTGCACCCAGGATTCCAAAATATTTATCACAGTAGGTTGTGCAGGAAGAACTACAAGCTAAAATAAACATTAATGATGTTTATGCTTTATCTTTTGTGAAAAGACAAAGTTATAGTATTATGTATAAGCCGAAATTTTATTAAAAAATAAAGATTTTTCTCTAAATTTTCAATTAAAAATACAAATTAAATAAAATCTAAACAAATGATGTCTACATATGTGTGTATATAAGAGATGTATTATAATTTATATTATTGTTAACAAATTATATATAATATAATACAATAAAAAATACCTTGTTTTTATTTGTTATTAGATCATGATCCTGTTCTAAAATCCGTTTTAATGTACTACCTATATTAATATCAATTCCTGGCTTAATACTGACTCCAGATTGGCTACCTCCACCACTGTCTTCATCGTCACTTGTTTCACCCATATAATCAGAGCTACTCTCTGTATCTTCTTCTGTATTTGCTTCCTAAATTATATATGCAATTCTTATCTTTAAACTTTGCTTTACTCACTATTAAAGAGTATATAAATATTTAGATTAATTACATTGTACAATTCAAATAATTATTGTTGACGATTATTAAAGCAAACAATGTCAAGATAATCAGAGCATATTGTCCAATGTGTCTAATAAGAACAGCTTTTTTAAAACATCAGAGATATTTATATATATCTTTATTATAATCTTGATTCTTCATGATGTGATTTAAAAATGAAATATATACCTCTGTATCATAATCAGCATGCTGCCCTGAACTACCATCTTCTGAAGATCCAGTAGTAGCTGATGTAGCACGACTGCCACCGCTTCTTGCTCTCCGACGAGATTCTTGATGTTCTGTTTCAGCTAAACGTTCTGACATTTTATGACTTCTTTTCTTGCGTTCACGACGATATAAATAAGCACCACTGTTTTATTAAAATAGATAATATAATAATAAATTTTATTTTTTTCTAATCTTTAACTTTCTTTTCCATATAATATTAGATTAACTTCAAAAATACATACAGTTGAAGCTGTGCTTTTTGTGCTAAATCGCGTTGAAGTTGACGATTTTCTTCTGTATCTTTAAGCACATATTCTTCTGTCACACAACGATCCCAAGATGAATTCCAACCCTATATAATAATAATAATGATAATAATAAATTATATTTATTCACATATTTTTAAAAAATATTTTTATCAATTTTAATATGATTTCTATAACTATATTCTTATTCTTATAGCAGTTATTAAATTTTTTATAACTCACTTGAAAATGTATGAGATATTCAACAGCTTTTCTTCCTCTTTGATCTTTATTTACAATAACATCAAGTACCTGCAAATTTATGACATTATTTGTATTTATTGTTTTTAAATTAAATGCAAATATAAATATCAATATATACTACCTTCGAATCATATAATACTTTTGCTTTTGTAGGATCTGGTTCGTAGCATAAGACTTTTTCTCCATCACAAAATTTAAATTTCGGTCCTCGTGTTGACACCATTGTAAATATTTACCAGAATATAACACACAAATATTTGAAAAAAATTCGGAGATCACTAACATAACCTATGTAACTTGATCAGTCAAGTTAGAGATTGAAGGTACATCAAATTCCCTTCATCCGAAGGGAAAAACAAAAAAAAAAAAAGAAAAAATCAGTCAAGTCAAAAAGTTAAACATAAATGTAGTATTTATATTAAATTCCAAAGCATAACCCAACTCTGACTTTCGTAATCTACTTAGTTTGGTTTTATATTATTATTTATATAATCTATTGTCAAAACGATAAAAATATTTTTTTAACGTAGCCCAGTCAGTGATGTCAGAATAGAGACTCTCTTAAGGGAGCATATGTAGGGTAGGTAGATCCGGGCTAGTAAACGCGAACCCCGAACCCGAACCACCGATTCCCCTGAACGCCGATGCGCACCCCCGATCCCTCCGAACGCAGCGCGCACACACACACACACACACACGCAATGAAGAAGAGAGGGTAAATCGCACCAAGCGAAAACAGATGTATGTGTGAGTTTGGCGCTTCGGATTGAAGATAGAAGAAAAGGACGGACATATAGATGTTAAAAGATATACATTCGAAAAATTCACGTAAAATAGAAAGAAAGTTTTGAATCGACTAATGAGAACGAGAAGAACAAAAAATTCTTTATCCTGATTGGTTAATTTAAGGTTACTTTATCCTATGGAGAGGATTTTCGAACTCAAGTAGGCTTTCCATGATTTGGGGTCTGTCAGACGACAGACCGGATAGATTCTAATTAATTTTTTTACCTGGAGTATGCAAAACAGTTCGAATGTATGTATATAAATATAATTATGGACAAAAGATATAAATATTCTATTCAAGCTTCTTTATTATTAAACAGCTGTTTTCCTCTAAATTAAAATGTATTTTTTTCTTCATCTCGCATTAGTCTCTCATTATTTATATTTGCCATATGATCACGAGAGATTTCGAATATGCATGGCGACATATGTATCTTCTATCTTTCACACGTTTTCTCATAAATTGATTGTATGGGAATTATAAAAAATTTTTAAATAAAAAAAAATAAACCAAGAGGAAAACTCGATTTTAATAAGTTTTATATAGAGAAATTTCGACACTGCAATAAATATAGAGAAATTAAATAATTTTATGTTTAACATATGGAATATAAAATATGTAATAAACTACATTCGTAATAGTATATACACGTATTAATTTCTCAAGAATTTATTTTTTATTGCTACATAAATATATTATCATATATTAAAATTTAAGTTAATCTCTTTGAATTCAAAATTTTATGTCATATTTTATAACATATTTTTTCACATAAGGTTCATCTATACAAGTATATGTATGCAATACACACACACACACACATATATATATATATATATATATATATATATATATATATATATATATATATATTACATATATTTTTATAAATATATTTTCTATAAATAACATAATACACACACACATAATATATATATATATATATATATATATATATATATATAATCCACTCATCTATTATTATTTCTCTGATCATTTCTAAAGTCTAATATAAATTCTTACTATACAGAAATGTTATAAACATCTAAAAATAAAAAAATTATAAACTCATTTTTTAATAAGCAACATTACGTATTCTTTTTAGAACATACTTTTTTTACATCAATAGAATAAAAGCTTCGAATAGCGAGCAAAGGGAAGAAATGACACTACAAAATGTCATCATTGCACAACAATTGTAATAATGAAACAAAAATTGAAAATTGAAATACAAGGTGTTAGAAATTAATGCAAATAAATTAAAAATTATTTAATTACATTACAAATAAATTACAAATTTATTGAATGCGCGCTATTCCTAGCAAAGAATTATATTTAGAGATCCGCAAGTGTATTTCAGCAATACAAAACATACTTATAATAATTTATAATAATTAAATCACAGAAAGCTACTTTAAATTGTGCCATATCAATTCAGTACATATAATTTATGTAAGAATACTTATCTCTTTTTCTCTTAAACATGATTGGCACAATTATGGATAATATTAAAATTAATTTTTGATGCATAGTAAAATAATTTCAACATCCATCAAAAACATTCTTTCTTAAGACCATTTCTCAATCAATATCTCTTTGTATTTTTTCATGTATTGCATGACAAGGTAGAATATTTAATTATGGTAGCCTGACCATATCTTTATCAATTATACACCATAAAGATTTGTATGTTCACCATACTAACACAAATATGGCAGACACAAAAATCTATTTTCATTAGTTTTTTATTTTATTTTCCAGCTAGTGGAAAAAAGATGATTAATAGACGTAGATTGATTCTGTCTGAATAATCATTTATATATAATCTTTCTCTCTATATATATATATGCTGATTATTATACATATATGTATATATATAAAATATCATATAACTCAATATTGTGAAGTTTAGCATTATGTTTACAACATAAGTACTATACAATTACGAAAACAATAACTAAATGATTTATGCAGTCAATACAACAATTCATAAATACCATTCATTCTTACGGATTGGCAAGACATGTTGCATTTATATAGACTTTGGGCTATGCAAATACTTGTATTTATGTTTGAGGCAGAAAACTTTTGAGATCTTATTTTGAATGCAACAGTCAATACTATTATCTGTCTCGTTTTTAGGTATCTGTATTAATGTTTCAATGATAATAACAGGCAAGATAAATTTGCGAATTCAAATAACAAGATGTAACAATTAGTTTTTATTTTCTTGTCCCTAAATTAATTTTGAATGCTATATCTAATACAAGAAGAGAAGAAAGCATAATACTAAACTTCTAAATAGAACCGTTTACCTAATAACATCAACAATACTATCTATATACAACATACAAATTATGTTAGTGTCGAATTTCTTTTTACACATAGCAATAAACATTAAAATTTTAAAAAGGATACATTTAATTAAAACAAAAAATTGTTAATATTTTTATATGTCAGCTCTAGCTAAAAAAAAAAATGTATGCATATATATAAACGAGATTCGTTTCTATTATATCAAATTTTAAATGCACAATTACAAATATAAATTATGTTGAGATCTGCTTATTACAAGTGAAGATATCTGATTTAAGCAGAGTACATAATAGCATTCTTAATTATCATCTTGTAATAATCAATAGCGATAAGCAGATGTTTTAGAAAATTAGATAGAAATTTTATAGAAATGCTGCTGTGTACAACAGAATTTTTTTACTGTGCGATTTTCTTTGGTTCAATTTTTTTAGATAAACATATTAGTCATATTTCCAATAATGCCATAGTTTAATATAAACCACTGCATTTGACAAAAATTTAATTATCTGTGGAATGCACGAAAAATACAATTAAAATTATGATAAACCTATCCAACTGATTACTATAAGCCAGAATTAATTAAGTTTACACATCGTGCAATTTTAACTTATTTAAGTATTTGTGCATCTCATGTTCTGCTATAAACAAATGACTCTTAATAATATTAAATTCCAAGGAAGATCAAATGTAATAGAAAAAGGCTCCTTTCTTAATATATCAAAATGCATCAACTTCATTTTTGATAAAAAATGAGATAAGGGAAAAATATATATTACCTCTCATCCCTGGCTATATTGATTTCAATTAGACAGGCTTACCATATTGTGATATATTATTCTTATTTGTCTATAATTACAAAATAAACTTCAATTATTATAGTTTAACAAATTATTGTAATTATTTGATACTGTGTTTGCATTGTCATTGCATATAATATTTTGTTAAATATTAGAAAAGATGTTGGAGAATCTTTTCTAACATTTTTTTAATAGATAAAAATAATCCCTGCAGCAGTTTTGCCATTAAATACATTTTTAACTTAAAATATTAATTAGTTAGCATACCCCTATTCGCCAATGAATCTTTTAGTGTTTGGAAAAGTTGCATCTGTTGCTCTGGTTTCAAACTGTAAACCTAAATCAGGAAGTACATATGCTTTAAAAAATTAATTTTACTCATTGTTACATGTTGTTATACATTAATATATAATAAGATATAAAAAAGAAAAAAATTAATATTGAGAAAATATTAATATAAAATAAACTTTGTTGTTATTTTACCTGCTGCAATAATTTCTGAGGTGATGCAGTATGAATAAATGAAGAAATATAGACGTTCACAAATGTTGCCATTAAATACTGACAATCAAATCTGTCCATTATTCCACCATGACCAGGAATTACATCACCGAAATCCTATAAAACCATTATCAAAATCAATAATTGTCTAAATGAGATACCATACATAAGCAAGTTTTGATAAAGTTTTGATGAAATTAAAATACCTTAATTTTAAACGCCCGTTTAAATCCACTAGCAAAGAATCCTCCAAATGGCCCAATTACAGAGCTGAATACTGACATTGATAACGAATGCAGAAGGAATGGATATAATGTCAAAGTGGACTTTCCGTTGAACTGCATTGAAAGATAATTGAATATTCATATATCATATGTTTGAAGTATTCTTCAGATAAAAATATATTACCATTCTTGATATTACTTGAAGACTGCTTGGCAATGTATACTCTTGCGGTTGGAATAAACTTGATGGTTCGCAATCCATAGTCATTCTTCCTAAAGCTTCACTGTATTCGATAGGACAAACAAAATAACGATACTGGCACATGACATAAGACATCTAAAAACAGCAATATGTCATATTCGTATATAATAACTATACTTAGATTTTATTTACTATTTGTATGAAAAATATGTTACCATTAATCCAAGTATGACAGTCGAGATACCACCTCCAATAAAGCCTTCCCAAGTTTTTTTTGGAGATAATTTTATTAATGGTGTTCGTCCAAAAAAGAAGCCAAACATATATGCCATCACATCATTTATCACAATCATACTAACAGGGACAATAAACCTAAAAACAATTGTAATATAATTGATAAAGTACATTATAACATATAATAAAATACAATTACATATATATATATATATATATATATATATATATATATATATATAAAAAATTTATATATACATATATATTGTAGTAATAAGTCTGATAAATAAAGTAAATACATACCATATCAATCCCTCAAATATATTTTGAATAATAAGATAGCTCTGTGTCACAACAATAAGTAATGCAACATGTGTCCAAGCAAACAGAGAGAATTGCTTCATATAATATTTTTTCACGAGTGATAGTACAAACCATACAAAACCAACAATGTAAAGACAGAAGGAAATAAATCGATGGTATGTAACAAGTACGCGTAGATATCCCTAAAGACAATAAAAAAATCATATATATTATATTTGCATTATATATAATGTATTAATTTTTTGATATAACATTGTTCTTATTATTTTTCCGTTATTTTGTTATTTCTCTGTGTTAGATAACTTTAACAGGGAAGCCCCACACAATGTTGAAGCCATAATAAAACTATTGCTATAAAGCTTTATCAAGGTTTTGGTATTGATTTAAATTAATATTCATAATATATAATGTTCTACAAATGATCTTTAAAATACTACATGAAGCAAGCAGTATAGTAGCAGAATTTTGTAGGAACATCTGTATTTTTTATATAAATTATATGATTCAAAGTTAAAGAAAAAGTAATACACACTTACAGTTCGATTAATCACCACTGCAAAATAATCCATTAAATTCTCTCCATAAAAAAAGTAATTGGAAGTTATCAAAAAATACCATGATAAAGATCTGAACCATGGTAGACCATGAATTCTATATACAGCGTATCCAATATTAATAATTTCTTCAAAGCATTTCACTTGCACAATCAACGTCTATAACAATTAATTATAACATTAAATAGAAAAAAAAAAAATATATATATATATATATTTGTGTGTGTAAAGATTTTATTTTGCTTAATTGTACATTTAAAAAAAACTTACTGTAATCATCAATGCTAATGGACCTCCATAAATAATAAGACAAAATCCAGCTATCATAAACCAAGTGAAAATAGTTCTAATTATCCAATTCCGCCAACTGCAAGAGAAAGCAATCATTAGAATAATTTATTCATGAAGAATTGAAATAGTTTATTGTAAATGAAAAATAATATATGTATTTTACCGATCTGGAAGACCAGAAAGAACAGAACTTAAAATATGTGGAGTATGATCAGTTCCTTGAGGCAAAGTCTTTGCTAATTCTTCTACCTCCAATTTTGCATCATCTTCAGATTCAACATCTTCTTTCTGAGAGAAAATATGTTTCAAAAATATTATAAATAATATCACTTTAGAAAGGAATAATTAAAACAGATATAGCATTAACTTTGTTTTATGATATTATATGTTAATAAATATTCAATAGTACTAAGTATTTAATAAAACACAATTCTTGTTGGATTGCATTAAACTGCAAATCATATGTATATATATATATAGAATTTATATATAAACGATCTTAATTAAATTATCTTAACGAACAAGAATACATGTATAATATCTTTTAATTAAAAAGTGTCGAGTAAGCATCACGTTTGCAAATCGAGTGGAAAAGTAGGAACAATGAAATGCGTGTGACAGAAGACGCATTATTATTATTTGTGCACGCGCGTATGTATTACATACATTTATGCACACATACGCGGCATATCATATATATATATATATATATATATATATATATGTTGCGCTGTGCACACAAAGCGACTTCAAAAATAGTGTACGGATAGACACATCCTACACGAGCATCGGTAGCTGTCAAATACTCATCGTCGAATCACCTAACGCGCCAACGCGCAGATCGATAATTCTCGGAATCGCGTAAACGATAAACAATCCATTAAATGATTGAACATTCTCGATACCATGAAATCGCAAGGATATTGCATTCGTTTCTTACCTGATCGTCGCTAACGTCCCGCGTCGTTGCCGACGCATCGCCGATCGTTCTTTTGCGTACCTCCGACATATCGCTCGTGTCGGTTAATAAATACGCGATTTTTTTTTATCGCGACGAGAAAATCGTGATGACGAATCGAATGAGCGGGAAGGAATTGAAGATCGACACTTCGCGCCGATTTGTAGCGCTCGACCGCTACGTTTATTTACATATTTTAAGAAATTGAAATTGAAGGTATACTTAAAGGATCCCGGATGCAGTGAGCACGCACACACTACACTCGCGCGAGGCGAACAGCGGATTAAAAGCGGAGATATTGGAGATAGTCGGGATAGTCACTCGTCAATGTTCGGCCGCGTTCGGTGCCTTTCGGTTAATCAATGTAATAGTACAGTGTCATCGATATAAGAATATATCTAGATGCATAAACTAATAATTTCGAGTCTCGAATGTCAGTTTTTATTTATTATCCCACTTTATATTCGCGATTTTTTACTGAATAACGTAACAATGATCAATCGTCTGTCCGGACAAATTCGCATAATGCGTAGAAAAATTGTTTAATTATATCAAGAATGTCATTGATTATTTGTATATATTATTTATATGTATATTGTTATGCAAGGCCGGAGAGAATTTAAATCGTTGACAAAATTTGCAACATCGTGTAAAATTTATGATTTTTAAGACAGAAATATGAATGAATGAATGAATAATACGCGATAATTCATGTTCAAGATCAACTGTACTTTATTATCTTCATATGTTAAAATTGATAAGAATTATGTACGAAGGAAATAATGACATAAAACATATTATCAGAATTAGTAAATATATGAGTGTATGAGAGTATGTACACGAGACTATCACGAAAGAACGATAAGCGCAATTAAATGATTCATGAAATGTTATATATATGAGATTTATAGACATATAGACACACATATATAAACATATATTTATAATGCAAGAAGAGGCACGACTAAAATATAAAAAGAGTATTAAAAAAATCAATAGTGCCCATTAATATATACATCTGTGTGTATTAATTAGCTTAAAGTATGTTTGTTTGTGAATTGGATCAATGAATCGCGCCAATAGATTTGTCAATTCTCTGTGGTCAATGTCAATGGTCAGTGGCCCATTAGCTGCTGTCATACATATATATATATATATATATAATATGTGTGTGTGTGTGTATAATATGTCATAAATAGCAGTTTACATCGTTAGACTTTAGCCTCAAAAATGAAAAGAGTGGCTGAAGATATGCTAGCAAAATTAGAAATAAATTATCAATAAAACGTCTCTATTACTCGTCGACAGAGAGAGAGAAACAAAGAAAAACGAACTGTAATTGTATTGTGCTACAGGTTAAATTTGGGTTATAGAAAAAGAGGAGAATTATATGTACCTTCATACATTCGAAATGACATTACCTGGCATCGGAGTGTTTGGCACAGGAAGTATCGTTAGGATCATTATACCTTTTTTGAGAGAAAAGGGCTTCAGGATTGAAGCTATATGGGGTCGCACAGTGGCAGAAGCTTCGAAAGTGGCAATCGACCTCGAAATACCATTTCATACCAGTCGCATAGACGATGTTCTTTTAAGGAAGGATGTAGATCTGATCTTTATCATGTGCTCGCCGAGCTTGCATTCACAAATAGCTGTTAAAGCCCTAGGTATAGGGAAACATGTTGTATGCGATAAACCAGCAGGCTTGAGCCAAAGAGAGGCCTTGAAAATGGTACGAGCTGCACAATATTATCCCTCGCTGATCAGCATAGTTAATCACAGTTTAAGATTTTTGCCTGCCTTTGTACATATGAAGAAGGCACTAGAAGATGGATATTTGGCTGGACCTGTAACAGTTATAGAAGTAAGAATACATATGGGAAGTTTATTACACAAAGGTACGTATGAAAATAATACAAATTTTTATATTTGTAGATTTTATAAAGATTTTAGAATCATGCAGATTTTATCAAAGAAAGAAAGAATTGAAACTGAAAAATTTAAAAATTGAACTTAAGATAAAATATTTTATAAAAATGATCAATATTTCTCTTCTTTTTCTATATAGTATGATGTAATTTAAATAATACTTTAGTTGCAAAATATTTTCTTTATATTTTCTATGTATTTGCTGAATCAGAAAAATGTTTTCACATAAATTATATATTGAAACAATATTTACTTTAATCAGACATATTTGTATAATTTTTTAAGGATATGATTGGCTATGTGATGATACAATGGGTGGAGGAATCTTGGCATTAGTGGGCAGTCATGTTATTGATTTGATCTTTCATTTAATGGGTCAACGAGCTTCAAAAGTGCATGCTGTTGTCAGAACATTTACTCAAACAACCAAATACATTAATGGGATCAGGCATATCACATCGCCGGATTTCTGCAGTTTTCAAATGGAGTTAAGCAATGGTACCTTAGTAACAGCTACTCTGAGTAATCACTTGCAAGGTCAGCTTTCCCAAGAAGTATTGATATGTGGCGGTGGAAATCATTTGGTTGTGCGTGGCGGAGATTTATATGGATGTCGCAATGGACAAGAGGAGATCTTGTATCGTGATACGGAAGATTTACAAGGGATATCATTGCCAATTGCTGACTCTATTCCAAGGCCTTATATCAAAGGACTTCGAAAAATGATCGCGGCATTAAGAGAAGCCTTCCAATCTGTGGAAGATAAAAGAGGTTGGATTAAAGAGCCAGTATTTTCTGCTTCTACATTTGAAGATGGTCTGTATGTGCAAGCAGTTATTGATGCACTACGACAAAGTAATAAACAGCGTGAATGGGCCAAAGTTAACATCTTGACAGAAGAACCAGATCCAAATCCTTTATTGAGCGCTGCTGTCAGAGCTACAGCTATTTCGATATAAAAGACTGATTTGCTAAAATTTATGTTTACTAATTAAAAGATCTGCTATGGTATATATTTTAAAGACTATATTGATAAATCAATTGCATAAAATAATATTTAAGGCAGCTACATCACATCAACTTTTATTTTTCTATCATGTTATGATTAGCTAGGTAATAATGTCATTTATTTCTGCAAAAAAAAAATCATTAATATACATATATGGTTGTCTATTGTACATATATAGATATACATGAAAGTATTTGTGTTGATAAATACTGTGGTTGTGCTTATATAAAATGTTAAATATATTAATTTAAATGTCGGATATTTATTATATATAATTTCATAATGTAATAATTTTGATTTATAGTGTAGCTATTCAATAATTATAAAATTTATATAAATCTATTTTTGATAATTTTATTGGAAATTGTATCGATGATATGATGTAGCCAATTAGATTGGTTACCTATGTTGTGTTGTTCGGCTTATTGTTAGTTTCCTTTCAATTATTTTTCTTATTTTATGATTATAATGCGCGTTGGCTGCACTGCTTTAAATTTTTTCCATGTTGCGCGCGTAGCCGGCGTAAATTCAAAGATGGCAGGGGATGATGCTGTTGATGAAGCTATGGAGACTGAGATTTTACCATCTACAAGTAACAGCGATGCGAAAATTAAAGAGAAAGACAATAAATCTCCAAATTTACCATGGTATGTTTCATTATCGTGAAAAAAAGATTTATTTCTAGTATAATTATTGTATATTACTGTGAAAATTTAGGTTATCTTTAATCTTTGACTAGACTATATAACTCTGGACAAAACACATAGACATTTAGATTTAAAAAAGTAATAAACGTGGAATACAATAGATCCTCGGATATTAACTTGTTTAATCAATCTTATAGAATATTTAATTTATATATATGTATATTCAAGGAAATATGTGTGTGACATAATAATCTTGCTGTTGGTGCGCATTATTAATGTTTACAGCATCATTTACTGAAAAGTACATAGAATATATATTGACTACTTTTTGCAAAATTACGAAAAGAAGTAGCAATATTTATAATAATATAATATTAATTGATTATATAAAAATCTCATTTTGTGTTTTGGATCATACAAAAATATTATATCATTATTATTTATTGGTATATAGGATCGAAAAATATCGGCCACAAGTATTCTCTGACATTGTTGGAAATGAAGACACTGTATCCAGATTAGCTGTTTTTGCTCAACATGGAAATACTCCAAATATTATTATTGCTGGTCCACCTGGAGTCGGTAAAACTACTACAATTTTGTGTTTGGCACGTATTTTATTGGGACCAGCATTTAAAGAAGCTGTACTTGAATTAAATGCTTCAAATGAAAGAGGAATAGATGTAGTTAGGAATAAAATCAAAATGTTTGCACAGAAAAAGGTAATATATAGAATATTATGTGACACATTTAAAAAAATATATATTTTTATGATTGTTTTAATTGCACATTGCAGGTAAATCTTCCTAAAGGAAAGCATAAGATTATTATTTTGGACGAAGCAGATAGTATGACTGATGGCGCGCAGCAGGCATTGCGTCGTACAATGGAAATTTATAGTCATACAACCAGATTTGCTCTTGCATGTAATAATACAGAGGAGATTATTGAACCTATACAATCACGATGTGCCATGTTACGATATGGAAAATTAACAGATGCCCAAATCTTAGCAAAAGTTCTCCAAGTCTGCGAGAAAGAAAATGTAATTAAAATATTACAGACGATGATAAGTGACTTAAAGTTGGTTTATAAAATTATTTACTTTTTCTTTACCATTTGTAGATTTCCTACACAGATGATGGTATGGAAGCAATAGTGTTTACAGCTCAAGGTGACATGAGGCAAGCCTTGAATAATTTACAATCTACATATAATGGATTCAATCATGTCAATGGCGAAAATGTATTTAAAGTGTGCGACGAACCTCATCCTTTAATTGTCAAAGAGATGCTGGATGATTGCATAAAAGGAGATGTTTCTAAAGCATGCTCGGTAAAATATATACATTTGAAGATATTAATATATGTATAAAGATATATATCTTGTGTATTACATTTATAAATTATATTTACTAGGTAATGGATCATTTCTGGAAAATGGGATATTCTGCGGAAGATATAATTAGTAATGTATTCAAAGTTTGTAAAAATCATGCTATGGATGAAAAATTGAAGCTGAAATTTGTCAAGGTAAATTGCATATATCATTATCTTTTTCTTTAAACGATTACAGTTATTTTAATCTTACATATAATTTTAACAAAATATTTTAACAATCAATTTCAATTCATACATAGGAAATTGGAATAACGCATATGGGAATAGTGGAAGGTATCAATAGTTTGTTACAATTACACGGCCTCGTGGCAAAACTTTGTCGCGTATGTGGATCGAAATAATTGTTTTCTATTGTTTTTAATAAACATTTATGTACTTTTATTATATGTTTTTTTCGGTATATATAATCTTCTTTTTGTAGTTTTATCAAATTTGGAATTTATTGTGTCAAAATAATTTTTCTAGAAACATTGTTTTATTTGGATCCTTACAAAGTAGAATGTATATTATAGCCAATATCCAGCCTAAATATGTTATACATTGCATATAACATCGCATAACAAATTGATACACACAGTTCCTTGAATACTTTGTCATAAGTAGTGCTAAGACTAGCAATTTTAAGCAATTTTAAGAAACGGAAATTTATTTTTGCACAGTAA
Source organism: Cataglyphis hispanica (assembly GCF_021464435.1). Taxonomy (NCBI): domain Eukaryota; kingdom Metazoa; phylum Arthropoda; class Insecta; order Hymenoptera; family Formicidae; genus Cataglyphis; species Cataglyphis hispanica. Next base: position 3,831,861 of record NC_065971.1, read on the forward strand.
CTTATTACTATTTTACAAAAATATAAAAAAAAAACTTACAAACCAATATATATGCATTCTTAGTCTGTAACAGTATTGATGCTAAAAGTAAAGGTCATAAACATGCATTTTAATGTTAAAACGTTTAACATACTTTATATAAGATTTCATTTTCACACAGCATTAATCAATCTTTTCTTCATTATTAATATGCAGTTATAGAATAATTACAGTAACTGCATTATTTATTATATAAATTTGATATGTGCCCTCAGAATTATCGCTTTAGAGAATATTTCTGCTTATCCTTCTTTTCTCCTTCTGTTTTATCTGTCCGAAAAATGCAGATTCGTAATGTTTAGCACCACTTTTCCATCGGTACGGATGTCAAATGCGGTCTCGGCTTTGGAGAAGGCCATCGCAGTGCACTTTGACACGATTCCGCTCTGGAGGGTGTTCTCGGAGGCGGTTGAGGCGGACTAACGAGAGACTCTTGCAAGTTTGAATTCGTATCCCCGCCGTTCGCCTCGAGATGCCGAGATATGCTCTTCTCCACCGGTGGATCACCGCGATGATTTCTCTTTGTTGGTTTTCGAGCCATGTCGTGCTGCGATGTGATCGGTGGTGCGCTTTCCACAGACTGGAGACTCGCTGCACGATGCAGGGAGAGTCGCAACGGCTTCTTCGGCGGTGCCGGGCGCATCTTTGTTTCCTGGGAGCTAGCATATGCCACCGATGCCTCTGAATTTTCTGACACGCGAGACTGAGAATCCTAAAATGAGAATATTATACATATTTATAGATATACCATATAGATATCGAATAATATACATGTAAGTCTGTGAAAATAAGATTTTATATTGAACATTTTATACATTAAACATCTCTTTATCAATTCTTTTGTTTATCAACTGAATGTATCAATAGAAAGGAGATGAACAAGATTCAATTACTAGCATTTAGAAATCAGGATTCAATTATTTGATAGTAGATAATAGAGTATGTAACGAATTGAAGAATTTTTAAATTTTAAGAAAAAACTTCAATTTTATATTGAACTCTTCAAGTGCTACATACATACATCATTATACATGATGCAAAATATACCTGTAAGCGATAGTAAGTCGGCTCGGAGTCAAACTCTAAAGACTGCAATTGTGAAATGCTCTTGCGACTTTTATGCAAGTGCTCCATAGCAGATTCGGCGCGCGGTGACCTTCGTCGTTGCACCTGCGACTGCGTCAGTGACTGCTTACAGTCGAGGCTGGCCGTTGATCTGGCCAGCTGTAATCCTTGATGTTTCTGCCTATTTCGTGATTTGTGATGACCGTTCGAAACACCGTCGGACGAGAAATCTAGCTCACGCTGGTTTCTAGAATCTGTGAGACGTCTAGAATGATCACTGTGTCTACTTCTGACAGTCGGCAAACTCTGCCGTAGTTCCGTACAACTTCTCATGTTGAGACCAGGTAGATTCGCCACCAACGCCGTTACTTGAGGGCCTTTTTGAAAAACCTGCAATTCAGAATTTTAATTTATGAAACCATTATGTTTAACATTTATTAGCCATTAATTTCGGTTTAATAGGCAACTTTGTTCTTAGTAAACATTTTATTAAAAAATTTATCAAGCTTGTTAAAGTATTTAATTGATAATTAAATTGACGTATATTAAGTATTTTCGATAGAAAATGAAAGGAATCTTTTTTTAATATTTTTTAATTAATTATAAATTATAATAATAATATAATCTTTTCTAAAGATAGTTACATATATTCACTCATTATAGCTACGATATTAACTTACCAAGTTTTTTTCTTCTGTGAGATATTTTTTAAAATCTTTCTATAAACATAATATAATTTGTATAATAAATACATAAAAATAGAATTTTGATGTCGGTGTCAAAGTACAATTAAAATTTAATAAACCTCCGCTAATTGATACGGATTCAATTACAGTTTATCCCAAATTTCGACGCTGATTAATTTCACAGAAACTATCTGGAACACGCCAGCAAATTACCTGTACATGCTCTTGACGATTCGGCGAGGGCTCTTCGGTGGGGACCTCAGTTCTGCTCGGCGCCAAGAGATCTCTGACCTGTTCCTCGAGATAACCGATCCTGTGTGTCAATCTGAGATTATCGGAGCGTAACGTGCGCAATGCCGCCAGGGATTCGCCTTTTCGCAGAACTACAATTTGCGCAGCGTCAGGTGCAACGGCTAGAAGCCGCGCCAAATCGCTCCTACCCGCTCCTACCACTAGTTTCCCATTTACTTCCAAGATTCTGCAAAAAATGTGTACCGTTTAATTATATTATTGTAAAGCAGTCATATTTTATTTGGCTGAAAGAGTTTTCTTTAAAGTTAAAAAAAGATATCGCTTAATGAAAAATAATTAAATATATGTATATAATATATTACATAATATGAGGAATTAATTATTTGAAATATTATTCTCTCTCGGAATAGAGCTCGGACAATTGTAATGTTGGGTGATATCTGATTACAGCTTTGTATTCGATATTCTATATGATCAAATTATAAAGCGAAATTATATGCGCGGAACTGGGCTTAATGACGCATAGCGAATAATAATGTGTGGGAACTGGGAAAAATTATGCCGAGCAAAGTATATAATGCGTGTTATCGTTAGTTATTTCGTGAGAAGCAACACGAGCTTTATAAATTAAAAACTTAAGCAGTTATATATATAATACCAATTATAAGAAAGCTTTAAAGTATTGTATATTTTTTTTATATGAAAACTTTGTACTTTGTCAGCGTTTTTTAATTAAAATTTATTTATCGCTTAAAAAAGAAACTAATTGTTTATAGTTTCTGAATTATATAAACAATCAAAAATAAAAGATTTTTCGCGAGTTTTATATATAAAAATAAATAACAAAATCAAATTTTATTTTATGTTACAATTTTTGAATCGACTTTAATAAAATTTTAAATCAGCTTGCCCGAAAATCAACTCCGCCTCTCAAATAAACGCTCTGAACCAAAAAGTTCAACAACCCATTAATTTTCATGCGTATTTTTAAAAGATCTAGGTATAAGCACGTCCTGGTCGTGCTTGGTATAGTGAATCTCCTTGAGTGAATATACTGGGTAAAAATAGTGGAAGGTGGGGTCATGTGAAGTCGCGGGTACAATTAGTGAGGGCACACGGCGAACTTCCGGTGACGCTTCACGCTACAGCGACCCGTTGGGAACCGAATGTCAAGATTGCCTTATTGTTCTTCCCCGATAACCGCGCACGTTACGTTATAGTACTACCATCGTCGCACACATACTATGATTCCTCCGACACCCTTCCTGCATCGTTTCGAAACTAACAGAACAATGTTCGAATTAATAGAATTTCTCGAATTCCGATTTATAAAGGTAATTCTTCCCTTTAAAAATTTTGTAGCAATTAATAATGCATGGACAATTTCTACAGAAAATATTCTACAGAAAATAATATGGTTTTTAATTTATTATGGTTTTTAATTTAATTGCAAATTTGCAAATTAAAAATTCCGAATTACGATATATTGCGATTACGAAATTTGACAGTGGCAGCTTCATCGGAAAGCGATGTGCCGAAGCATAAACTTCGAGAGCGGCACATTAAACGAAGGATGTCGACAGAAATGCATCTTTTTTTTGCTCTTTAGACGGTGATTAAAGAGCGCGCAGAATGGAATAGTTACTTCGCTCCCGCAGTTACGTGCACCGCGATTCTTCCACAGGAGCGCGGAAAAGTATCCCATTTGAGTTGTCGTAATTTTTCTGAGAAGGAGAATAATAAAACAAAACGGTCGACATTCGATTTATGATAGGAAAGTTTTATCGGTGATGCTATCGACATGTAGATTGATTTTGTAAGCTTTAAATTAAACTTCAAAAGCACATGCATTCTGATAGAAAGAAACGATTTTTGTAATTCATATATTGCATGTTTTCTTTTAAAGTTTTTAAAAATGTAATTTTATTTTATGCTTTTATTATTAATTGGTCTAATGCAATAAAATTCTGTTTATATTGCCTAATATAGAAAATTATGGTTATATACTATATAATTTATAATATAATTTATTGTATAATTTATAGACAAAAATATTTTGAAATATTTCTGTTGAAAAATTAAGGATTCTTAAAAATTCTTACAAAATTAAATAATGTTATTGAGAAAGATAATTTTTACAGAATAATTTTGTAGCACGACACAATGTAAAGTTTTAAACATCGTTATTTGGATTGAAAATAAGAGTGTTAAGAGATTTAATAAATCACAGCAGACAAGTTAAGAATTAAAATGAAATATTTGAAACTAATTCTATAATTATAAATTAAATAAATAAATAAATATTGTAAAATAGATCATATCTGTCAAAACATATGATTCTGAAATTCGATTCTGATCTTGGAAAATGTACCGTATATATTATTTATAATGCAGCAAACAGAATAAGATAAATGGACAATCGCGGAAAGAATATCCTTACATAAATTGAATGTGCGCACGAGGAACGAAAAATTAGCACATATTTTACATCAGATCGTCTTGTAACTGGAAGAAACACGGCCGTACGATGTTTATTCGATGACTCGCAATTCCGTGCGGTATAACAATACAAACCTGTCTCCCTTACAAAGACCGGAATCTTCTACGGCCCAGTCGACGTAGAGACCGATTGCGTCGTCTCTTGGCCCGGCCCCAAAACGAGGACTTTTCGGATCCGCGCTGACTTCTACCGCGTGGATCGTAACTTGCGTCGAACCGGAAATGCAGCTGCAAGCAAAGTGATTGATGTAAATTTAAGTCTCTTGTTAAAAAGAATGTAAAAAAATAACTCATACTATCTGATTTTTTATAATAATCTTTTTTTAATTTTATTAAATCTAAATTAACTTTAAATAATATAAAAAAATAATACTATGTAATAAATAATATATAAAGTCTTAATATATACACACTCGTTTTAATTATTAAAATTTAATGACAAAAGCACACTCTCCTGATAAAAGATGAATAATTCTAATTAAATTTTTGTTAAGTAAAATAATTTGAAATATATCATATAATATAAATTGATATGCTGAAAAATATTCTTATCTTCTTATCTCGTTAATCAATTCTTGTTTGTCTTTGTAAGTAGGGCAGATAAAAGTTTCTTATTGTTTTGTTGAGTTTACGTCAAAAGAAAGCATAGCATTATAAAAAGTCTTAACTAACATAAAAATATAGAAAATATATACCTGAATATTGTATCATTCTTTTGCTTTTCTTGAGTTTCGGCCAATTCCAAAGCAGTTTGAAGAGCTCTGCTCTCCTCGTGAAGAGTCAACAGTTCGAGTTCCTCGCGACCTAGTCTGTATTCCAATTCCGCTTGTTGTATTCGAACATCGATATTACTATAAAAAAAAAATTGCGTACATATACATTTAAAGTATTTAAATTATAAAAACTAATGTTAGAGAGGAAAAGAATATAATTTTAATCATATTTATTCATTTCAATATTTTGCATTTTGCAAAATTTATTTTTTAAATTTGAAATAAATTTATTAATTTTTTTATTAAATTAAAAAATAACTGTTTTTATGCATAAATAATTTTTATTTATTAAATTTAAAAAAATAAAGTTTTCTCTTCTCTTAACAAAAAGAAATTTCCCATACCGGGAATCGAACCCGAGCCTCCTGGGTGAAAGCCAGGTATCCTAGCCACTAGACCATATGGGATCTTGGGATCAGTACTTTTAACACAGTTCCAAGACTGTATCGTCTAGTTTGTATCAAAGACTTTCTTCTTTACACTTTACATTAATAATGAATTTTGTTTCAGAAATAAAATATATCCGGCAACTTCTATTATAAATTTTTTTTCAATTATTTATATATCATAATTAATAACATTTTGAATTTTTGCGTGTATATGTGCATAAATTATTATTTTCACTTAACAATCGTAACTTATTAAATTTATTATAAAAAAAAAATATGTATATTGCCTTAATTATTTTATTTAGTAAATAATTTGCCTTGCTATTTACCTTTTTCTTTATTTTTTTTATTTTTATTAAGTTCTCTTAATTCTTGGGGTATTTAATTATGTTTATTAATCAAGCTATTAGTGTGTATATAATTATAGATATAAATTTAATAAATTAATAATCACAATTTTTCGTGTATTGCTTGATTAAATTAATCATTTAGTTTAATGATTTACTCTATAATCAGATATAAATTATTAGCATTTTACAATATAATAATATCCAGTTAAGGTATATTACCATAATTAAGTGAACAAATTGACTTTATCTGTACAAAGAGAATACTTATAGTTTTGTTTATATTGCCGTATGTTTATAATCTATAATGACTATAATAGCATTACGTTTGCACATCGTGATATCGGTAATCGTAATTTGCGATAATGGGATTCAGTAAGCCGCGCGGTTAAAATCTTGATTTCATCCTTACTCTGTAATGTCGAGACGCTCAAGCGCCAGCTTCAGGTTCTTAATAGCCAGTCGCTTATTGTCGGCGTCCCGTCGCAACCTTTGAAGTCGTTCCTCGGCCGCTTTCCTGTCGGCCTCGGTCAAGGGTGGCGCGCCATTGCGTAATGCCAGTCTATTGCTCAGCGTGTTGCAAAGCTGGCCCTTGAGCCTGAAAAATAACAAAAGGCATGAATCGTGCCGAGGAAAGAAAATATTTTTGTGCTCTCTATTGTCTGCACTCTGATCTTAGAAATGTATATTGAGATTTCGATAGATCTTTAATAAAATTTTTTATTTTGGTAAATTCGCTCTCTATAAGATTTATATATCATTTTTAATAATAGATCGAAAGCTATAATCAGCTAAAAAAAATAGAGAATAAAGCGCTTTTAATATTTTTACCATTGTGTATTATATAAAATATTTTGCTTTTATCGCTTTTATTGTGTTTTACTTTTTAATAACAGTTTCTTCTATTATTAAATTTTCAAATAAAATTTTCTTTTCAAAAAATGTATCGTTAGTATTGCAAAAGAATAAAAAAGCGTCTCTCATTAACGTATATCGAACAATAATTTGTAGAAAGCGAGAAATTGAAAAAAATTTTAATAAGGAGAATATTGATAAGATATATATTAATAAGATATATATTTTTCTCTGCAATTCCCTTATTTTTTTAAGATGAGCGATATGCTAGCGTTTTATCTATATAGAAAGCGAAGAAATTGCTTCGACAAATCAATTTTGAAAGATTTATTATCTCTAGAAAGAGGATGTTTTTTTTTTTTTAATTACGATGATATTCATTTAGAAAAGTCGGATTCGTTTCTCTTTAAAAGATAAAGTCCGCTCCTAAGCTATTTATTATTTCTGTGCGCGATCATTATAATAAAGAAATAGGACGTGATCAATTGCCATACCGCCGATCTTTCTCTCTCAATGCCGACCGTGTATCTCAAGGATGTGTAATCAAGCAATTACTTACGTCTGTATGATGTTTTCTTTGTCACGCAGAGCGATTCGGAGAGCGTCCAATTCCTTATAATGATCTCTATTCCGATGAGCGGGGGAGGTAACGCCTCCGGAAACACTGCCGCCTTTTTTCCGCCTCGGAGTCGTCGACAGAGACACCTCTATACTGGCCATCTGTAATGTGTATAGATATAATGACAAGTTTATTTAAAAAAATAATAATTTTGTAACGATAATATGATTAATACTTTAAACTTATAAGTTCGATTTATACTTAAATTTGCATGTCGTTGTATTTATTCTGTATCTCTTTTCTGATGTAAAAATATTTATTTTTACGCTTATTTATGCATATACAGTATCAAGTAACTATTTAAACTTATTAGGGAGTTTAGAAAATTTATAGAACCAGTGGAACATGGAGTTTGGACGTCCTCCAAGATGCTACAAGTTTGATTAACTATTTTTCCGAGGTATAGCTTGGAAGAGAGGGAGAGAGAGAGAGAGAGAGAAAGAGTCAACTATCTCTCATCTCCTTGATATACTGGATGCATTATATATATTCCATTTTCTCACATCGCGCCAACAAGCAAAGCAATTTACCTAACGATGAAGGGCATAGGTCTCACAGGACAACGTCGCGAATAATTTCTCAGACATGAATATTTATAATTCGTGTTTGTAGAAAATTATAATTCCATCGTTACCCGCATATAATTCGTTGTTTCATGCTGTGAAAGTTTATCAAAAAAGTGGAAGACATGATAAAAACTAAAATTCTTGTTAGGATTGTGATGTATTGAATATGATTTTTACATCGAGTATAATATAATATAAAGTTAGCTTTTTAATTATTTTTATGTATTATTTATATAATTATAAAACGACCATCACGATAAAAATGCCAATAGCTGACGAATTAACTTTAAATAAATAATATTATATAAGAAAAATCAAAGCAAATCAAAGATATTAACAATTTTTTTTATATTAACATAAAAAATATTCAAAAATATCATATTTAATATTAATGTAAAAAAAAGAGACAGAAAGAAAAAGATATATATATATATATATATATATATATATATATATATATCTTTAAAATTAGAGTGTTTTTATCAACGTACGATTCTACTGTTGAGGTAATGTTGTGAGGTAATAAAATTTTAGTACGAAAGACTTGTAAAGAGTTACGTAAGGTACGTAAGAGAGGAAGAAAAGCATTTGTGTCGGTGAGAACTTCTTCTATCTATTTCTTCTTTTATTTTTCACGTGTTTGTATTAGTCTGTGTTCTTCTCTGTTCTTTCTTTTGCGCTGTATTCGACAGCATCGACGACGGAGGTGCTGGCAAGAAACGCTGGCACCTATCAATTATTCGGATTCCATGGTGTGCGCACCATCTCGTCGGAAGGTCCTCATTGCGCCATGGGTACAATCTTTCGCTCCTCTTTTTCACGACATCCGTGGCACACACGGACACGACTTGGTGGCGAGCGGGGTTTCGCGGGGGTGGATCGGCACGCGGCATGAATACAAATTTATCGTTCCATTAAACCTATGATTTGCGACGATGGTCGGGACGGGATGTCTCGGGATGCCTTAATGGGCTTCCAGCGTCGGTACTGCACACGACGACGATCCTCGATGGTCCTTGAGAAGACAGCACCTACGGCCCCTCTCGCCGGCCGGCGCAGGGAAGGTCAATGCCGGACCCCGAGTCCGCACCGGGCGAGGGCCTCCTCGACCGATACACACCGAGGTCTCTACTCTCTCGCGAGTGCGGTATGTCCTATACCGGACCACCAGCCAGGCGCTCGTATAGAGAAAATCGACTATAAATCGAATGTCTCTTTTTGGTCAGAGAAGGACGCCGTTCGCTCATTATTAATCTTTCCGCATTTTCTCACGCGGCTTATGAGATCCGTGAAAAGAAAATGATTATCTCCGCGACGAACGAGGAATGAATAAGTTTTATTTTATTGTTAACGGTTAATATGTAACGTGAAAATCGATGAATACTTTCGATTTATAATATATGTATTTTTTTTTATATCATTTAATTTTACATCCGTAAGAAAAGATCATCGTAACTCAAAATTAGAAATTATCATAGATATCTTTTTAATGTTATGTATTCATCCAAAATATATTATCTGCTTTTACGTGCGAGAAAAATTATTTAATCAAGAAAAAACACTCTTACGATAAGAATGCTACAACATTAAAGACTCTTCGAGTCCTACCGATTTTTCGTCTCATCCATGCCAGGAAAAGAATCGAGAATCGTTGAACTTTGAACCACGAAGAGTTTTGCAAGTCGTGGACGTTCCCGCGGGAATATCCAGTGCATCCGGTTCATCGTTCCAAGATGCCCGGTTGGTGGTCCGTTGTCTCGACCGAGGCACACACTATGCCCACGATACTACCATATCGCGTCCGCCTCCATCACGAGAGTACACACTCGACGTGGGGGTAACATCGACCTCCGTTGCATCGCCAGGAGGGACAGCGTATCCTCTCAAGGACCCATGTATCAAGGACCGCGGTACCGTGACTTCGTGAATCTCTCCCGAAGGGTCATAGGTCTCGAAGGCCCTTGACTCGCCAGTTCTGTCTTGCAGGAGAGATACGTGGAACGAATTTGCGGGAAACGACGATTCTTCATTAAGGAGCCGTGAACTGAGAGACGCTCACATAATCAGTGTTCCCGCGAGAAGTAACGATCGTGCCTTAATTATGCACTTTCTTTCCTCATCGGGACGATCGTACATTCTTGAGGCTGTTAACAACCGATTATTTTAATATATCAAGATTTGTCTCTTTAATAGATTAAAGATATTTTTTTTTATTATAATATTGCCACCATTTACTTCGATTTTATACATTATATATATATATATATATATATTTTTTTTTGTAATAATATTATTATGATGTATACAATTCCTCTCTAGTTTGCAGCTGACAACATTTATACAACGCTTAAAAAATAATGATTCTATTAATATTAAAATATAATATTAAAATATGCAACCAAAGTTAAATAGTATACGTGTATCGTATTTATTCTCATTTGTTTCCTTATCCGATTATCTAAAAAATCATCTCTGAAGGCCACTTGTCAGCGCCGCACATCGTACAAAGGTTTCCAGATGTTTTAGTAATTTCTCAAGAGAACACCGCCTTGTTCGTTTCGCAAGTATTAGACTCTTATAGCACCATAGTCACTGATTTAGTATCAAGCAAGTCCGTGTACATTTGTTTTCGAGCCTGTGTAAGATAAGCGGTCCCCCGGCGCGACACTTCTCGGCCGTGAGAAGGAGAAGGTCCTCTCTATCTCTCTCGTCGCGCTGCAAGCTGGCTACTCGACGTGTTCGCTCGTGGGATTATCGCATACGGAGATTTACGAGTCCCACAACAGGATAACGCGGCTCGGTAATAGCTGCACCGAGCGATCCTATTACGTCTCAAAGCCAAGGGACTGTCGCCGATGGGACCGACGCGTCAGCCAATTAGCTCGCAACGGCCGAAATGTTCGCATTACGGTATGAGATTTCATAGCAATTATTTTTATAGCGGCGCAATTTCGTTGATTGCGGCCCTAACGTTCTCGGGAAAACACTTATAACATTCTGCAATTTCATGTATATCCTTTTTCTTCTTGCCTGACGGAATCATAATCTATCCGTTCGATATATTCGATGAGCACGAAAAATGATTGTTTAAACTTAAGACGAAGGTTTATCGATGTTACTCTAAGATTAAAGATGTTTTTCGAGTTTAAAAAATCCAAGAAGACAGAAAGACGCGAAGTTTTGCAAGACGCGAAAGTAGCACCTTGAGAAAAATCTTGAGTTGTCAAATCAACTATGTATATTGTATTTAACAACTAAGTATAATCACATATGTAATATAAATTAATATATCTAAGGATGCTATAATTTTTAGAAAAATTTTTTTACGATTTTATGTCTTCAATGTTTGTATAATAAATTCAGCTGTCATTATATTTAATTTTTTCTTCTTAACATTCTCCTTTTTTAATTTGACGAAGAGACAGAAGTTATAAAACGGATAATTTTTATTATTTTTAATAAATTTAATCTTCAGTGACTCTATTATGATTTCCAAACCTTGAAGATAAAAATTGTCTACAGTTTTGTCTCTATCATAGTTTTTAACGATAGATCAAAACATTTATTTAGACATGTAATCCAGTAGCATTCAGTTTTATTTGGATGAAGAACGAAGGGTTTTTCACGGTGCAAAAAAGCTTATCTCTTACACGGACGATATGAGATTTATGTCCATCACTTGTCATTCTCGATTTAATCTTGAATTATGCTGTCGTGTAAGTTTTCATAATTTTTTTCCTTACATTTTTCATCTAGAGTTTCCGTTAATCGCTTATAATTCTTATCTCGGCAACGATATTATAAAAGAAATGTTACGGGAATTAACGCCTGTCACAGAAAAGGGTGAAACATATGCGAGAGAGCATTTTTTCAAGCTATCGATAATTCCCGGTTTTCCCGAAGTTTAAATCAATTCTCTTACGCTACAGGTATATTAGAAGAGAATCCAGTATCGTCTATAAATAACGATCTCGACTAACTCCCGCAATTAGCAAGTAAACAAGACGTAGAAGATAACGACTGGGATATCGCAATTAATTCTGGCTGACACGAACGGTCGTTAGCACCGTCTCGAGTATATATGAAAACTTCATCTTCTTTATAATTCCGGATAATCATTCCGGATAATCATTGTTCTGTCACATACACGCCTTAATTCGATTCGGAGCAGTGTGAGCAAAACGGCTCCCTGCTTTCTCTCTCAAGTAATACGCGACAGTTCCTTACAGTCTGTACAAAAGCGAACCTTTTACATAATTAACTCGCGCGAGAGCGATATTATCCTTTTCGGAGTGCGTGAGTGCGTGCGTGCGTAAAAGCGTCGACGCGCGTTTCCTTTTCCGCGGACAGTTTCTCATCTCGAATCGCCGCCACAGAGATTTCCCGGAAACCGACGATGGGATACCCGGCGGCACGAAAAATGCGGGAGCACTTGAGAACAATGTTGTCGCGCTGGTAGGAATTGTTCACGGTAAAATCGCCGTGCGGACAGCTACTTTTCTCTGGCAAACTTTTTGCTGCCGTGGGTAAAAAGAGACAGCTGCAGAGAAATAAAAATCTAGGAATAAATTGCGTGTGAATGCATGACATCAAGTGCGATTATGTATTTTATTTTATTTTAATGAAACCCTGTCATGTGACATAAAGTACATTTTGTTTAAAACTTTCTATCTCGAAGGAGAGAGAAATACTTTCTTATAAATATCGATGTGAAAATAAACGATTAAAATAACGGAGCTTTAAAGAATAGAGAGGAAAAAAAAAGAGCTTTATTAGTATTCTTCTCGATTCTAGAGGTCAGCGGATTCATACGAAATATATTCAGTATATTTACGCATGTTTCAGCCTACGTATGGGTTAACAAAGGACTCCTCGTGTATGCGACCTTCGTCGTGAAGTGCCTGCTTTCCATAAACACGGCTTTTCGCCATCGTGATGTCAAAGATCAGCAACAAAGAAACCATAAATCGCGTTCCCTTTTTTTTTAGCATAATCAGAAGTTATCGCGCCGATAAACGGATTAAAATTTAATGATGAGCGCATTAGTGTCACGATAACAAATATGCTATTTGCGATCAACTCGAGCTTTTTCTCAAGAGTTTGCTTTGATATCTTGCAAAATGTTATTTTCTTTTTGGATTTTTCAAGCTCGAAAAAAATATCTTTAATTTTAGAGCAATGTCGAGAAACTTCCACACTTTAAGTTTAAACAACCAATTTTTTTTTTTACAAAATTTATAAAATAATTTATAATCTTTATAAAATAAAAAAAAGAGTAACTTCAACCATGACTAAGATTACGAAATACAATAGTTAATAAAATTGATCGGTGCTGGTGAAACTCATCAAATCCCTGATTGTATATGATGTATAATAATTGGTTTCTCTCAAGCTCTCTTAACTTACGAATGAAAATTATACAGGAACGAGACTTTGTAGTTAGTAACTAACAACTATTGCTTTGCCGATTCTAAATTGGATTTATACGAAGGTCGAAATCCTGTCGCAAGTTTCTACCTATTCTGTCCGCGAGCGAGTCTCTCACACGAGTCTGCACACGTGGACGAGAATAAGGTAAATTCCCGAGGGGGTATGTTGCGTGTGAATAACTCCGTAAACCTTTCGCAGAAAACATATCGATTTCAATGTACAGCTCTTTATATTTAGAGAAATTCAGAAATTTGTGACAGATGGAATTGCGTATGGAAAAAAGTGAAGGAAAAAGAGAATTGTTCAATTATATCTAATAACATGTGCATTGAAAAATTATAATTTATATTATATAATTTAATGTTTAATGTAGATTATACATAACATCCTATTAATAAACACACAGCTATCTTGTAAAATTAATTATATAATATAATTAATATAAATTCGAAAGTAATATATATAAGCTTATTGTTTTGATAAAAATTTAATTAAACTTTTTTTTTTCTTTTTCGTGTAATTTTTCACATAATATTAAATATTAGATATAAGAACGTTTCAAGATGAAAATTTATATAGTTGTAAAAATAAATTTTTGCGATGCAAAAAAGTTTGGGTCTCAACGTCAAAGAAAAAAAAATGTATTTCCAAAGTTTAATGTACTTTCTATAAACATCGCATTGTGCATATTCTCTTTCCAATTTAATTTCTTTTTATCCGCCACGACGTGACATCAATATCAAAGCTTATTCGAGCAAAGAAGAAAAAGAGTGAGTGAGTGAGTGCAAAAGCGCGTCTCAGATCACGAGAGGTAGGCGACGAAAAAATTCTTATTGAAACCAAGCATGCGGGAGAGCGGAACAAGCGAATCGCATAGCAAGATACGATACATCGTTGCATTCGATAGGAACATTTGTTTTGGAATACATCTAGCAGAAGAAGAGGCGAGTCGTCGTGACCCGAGGCGCGTATGTATCGATGCTAACATTTATCTCGGGGCACGTGGTAGAAACACACGATCAATACACACGTGGATCGAAGCTCGCGATAATTCCCCTCTCGAAAGTGTCTATCGTTTTCATTTCACTGACGAGTTTCAACCCGAATCTCATTGGCGCTTCCTTATCGCGACTGGCGTATTCTTAGCAGGATAGATTGTAACGATTAAGAAGATTGGCACCGCGGAAGAGGCAGACGCGACCTCGAAATAAATCCGGCCGCTCTAAAACCTTGATCCGTGATTACAGCACGGATGACTGAGAATGAATGAATGATTGCCGAATTATATCCTGAAAGCGTTGCATTATAAGTTCGATTGTTAAAAATATTATGCGCATATATCTGGTGCTAAACTAACATCCATTATAGCTTATTATATTCTAAATCTATTTCACTGTCATTACATACAGTTGTAATTATAGATCCTCTACATATTAATTTATTTCTAATAATATATTATTTGATGCTGTGCAGATAATTAAAATGGCAAACGCACAGACATATTCCGCGATGCAGAACGTGCTTTCAACAAAGCAATCTCGAATATTTTTCTCGTAAAGCGATACCGATATATGCGAGAAGTATGCGGCGTTATAATGGCTTTCTAAATAACAAGATAATAGAGACACGTATGTGAGTGTTACTTCCAGATCGCATCTTCCGAACACCTCTCCGGCTTGCGCAGAAGTGGAAATGAATGGGCTGCGAAGCCGCCTGGGGCATTCCGCGAATTTCTCCTCGACGCGCAACTGCATCACACACATCGCGGCAAAGGAACAAAAACAGCATAAGCACGCAGGAAACGAAAATTTATTGCGGAATTTGTTGGGAAGAGGACCGGCATTTCCGAGAAATAAGACGCCGCCGCTGTTTCACAACGAAGGCGAAGTTTATAAACGCGATTCGTCGTCTCTCGAAAGGAGAAACTTTACCGTTGCACAAGATAGTTGTATCTTTGATCGAAGAAAATTGCAACTGCGAATTCTCGTTATCCTTTAACGTTATTAAAAATTTAATTATTAATTCTGCTCGAAAAATTTTATTTATTTATATGAAAAAAGAACTATAATAATTTTTTGCATATTTCATTGTTCTTCTATTCTATTTTATCAGACCTTAGAGTATAATAATTTCTGTATTTCGATTTGCAAAATGAGAATTTGACGACACGAGCAGTAGCGAGGTTATCGAGGGGCAACAATCCTGTATTCTTCACCAAGTAGAACTTGGTCGGAAAGTATCGGCGCTCAGACAGCTAAGGGCAGTGACTCCCGGGATCGCAATCTCGCTTGGCAGATCTGTCTGGGCCCTTGAGCCCAAGGGCGTATTGTGACCTAACTTCTCTCCTTTTGCGAAGAAGGGTTTCGAAATTAACGGACTCGAACGGATCAAGAGGAAAGGAAAATATTTTAGGATCTCTCGATATATCAGGCCGTTCGATTTAATTGTAAGGCTCGATGCGTTCTATTATCTAATCGGATCTTTCTTTAACGACACTGTCGCATACCTGAATATTCATGATAATTTAAACAAAAGAAAATGATGAAGCATGATAATTTACACGAATTTAAAATTAAAAATTTGCATTTTTACATTTTTTGCTTCATGTTCTGAAATATTCTCAATATTCATACGACACGTTGCGCGGAAAATTTTATATATATATATATGTGTGTGTGTGCCGAAACTTTTTGGCCAAGTAATCTTTTTAAAGAAATAAACTCCGTCGTTCGCTAGAATAAAATTGGAGCAAAATTGTCGAGAGGTTTCCATCCCGCACGGGAGCCTCGGGATAAAAGATCTTGGACGGGGATCAACCGCTTTAAAAGCTCCTGGACAAGGATGCTTCCTATCGATGCAACCTCTTCTCGAGACGTCCTTTTTCATTATTCATATCGAGCCCCATGCATGTGGCATTCCCGTCCTCTTCCTCTCCGCGGTTCTCTCACTTGTCACGTTGCTTCGCGAAAACGAAATGTGACATCGGTCGTGGGGGCTCGCCTGAGCGTGAATTCCCCGATGGATTTCGATTGAACATGTTGGAAGCTCTCAAAAAGTGCCTTCTTTCCTCAAAAACGCGTAAATCTGTTTACGTTAGGAAAGCAAATGCATTTGAATAAAAAGAAAATTATCTTCACGTTTACACGAAATAATAATTTTATCAACAACGTATTTTAAAAGGCTTTATGCAAACGAGAAAAAAAAATATTGAGATATACAATGTTGTAATCTTTTTTTATTCTTTTCTTATAGGATGATTCTCTATTTTGTTATATGTATTCTTTTATATCCCGGTATATCGGACGCTACTCGTCTATTTCCTTTCGCGATAAAAAAGTCAGTAACGTTGTACCTTCGAAGATTGAATCGCGGCATAAAATTTTGATCAATTCGGAGTACGCGAGCAACGATGCGATTTCCCGAAACTATCAAATAAATTAAGGTCGATATCGAATTGTTTTGTACAATGAAAGAATCAGAGATATGGCCGACGCGGCTTTAAGGACGCTGGTTAGGAAAACCGGATCGTACGAACTGCCTCGATGGTACGGGGCGTGTCGGTTGTTCGAGTCGATGGATCCACTCGTTGCAAGAAGAAGGGCTTAGCGAACGGATGATAAATAATGACCGGCGGATATGCATTTATCAAAATGCAATTCGATGCAGATAGAAGCGAGTAGTGGGTGTAAATGGAAAAGGATTTGCGCGCGTCTATCGTCTCGCGGCAGTCTAAGTGAAGCAAAGAGCTGAATAAGATTAGAAATCACCAGAAGTGTTGGGATAAGATTCTAACTATCTCGGTGAATATTATGCGAACTGTAAATTAGAATAGGGGGAGGGGGGAGGGGGAGCTCCTACGCTCCTCGGATCAAAGAATTCTCTTTTTCTTCTTCTCGAGAGAAAGATGAGTATGCAAAGTATTTGCATCTTCCTTCTGTCAGTGAAACCTGATCCTTCCAACGGAAGTAAATATTGACTATGTCTAATCAAATATAAGAATATTGTATACAGAAGTAAATATGTGATGGTAAATATTAGCTATTATTTCTTACGTTTGCTTGCATCTTTCTTTTAGACACCATTACAGTTTAACACTGGCAGAATTTTTGCAGAGAAAGAGAAATTTTTTTTTGCGAATTCTTATATTTATAATTTTATTAATTTATATTATACCGTTTCGTTCTTCAAATTTACAATTCGCAACTAAAGCATGCAAAACTAAAATGAAAAAGAATCCTATTCAATTTCAGCTCAATTATACTAACAATTTAAATTCACTATTTGTGAATTATATCCAATAATATTATCACTGATTTGATAAAACGATAGAATAATTGAAATGCGCGACGCGAGTTATATTCACTAAAGCGAATCGTGATTGATAATGTCGCATTAGCTCCTATTACACGATGAAGGCGATTGTATTTATGTTAATTAACGCGGTGGTATTATTTCAACTTTGCTGCAATGCCCGACAGCGATTGGGGGGCGGTTGTAAGAATCTTTCTGAAAAGGGTAATTAAGGCTGCGTTCAACTAACAAGTAGCGCGGCAATTTATTAGCAAACTACGGCACTTCGTCATCGCAACGCTGCTATTAAAACAGAAACGCAATCGATAATCTCAATGCTCCTAGCAATCGCGCACGTCAGATAAATTAACTATACCGAGAAGTGTGTTATTTTGGTCAAATATTTGCTCGACAGTGATAACTCTGATTTATCGTGTGTGTATTAATGCGTAAATAACACACACACACATATATATATATTTTTTATTGTAAATATTATAATTTGTGGCGAAATCGCATACGAGTGAGTAAATTGTCAAATGTTGGCATTAAAATAATATGTCAGCATGTAGATCATAAATATATTTTTTGCGATTTTTAATATTTTTCCTCGTTATTTATCCCGGCATACGTGATCAAAGTGAAATTTTGGAAATTTTATTTTTAATCTCAGCGACGATATTAATGTAGAAATAATAAAAAAAATTTTACATTTTTTTTGCGTAAAACACTACCGCTGTATAGTTTATCATAAAAATGCGCAAAAGGTGAGAAACAGGTAGATAATGATGCATCGCAGACCGTATAATTTTCAATTTTAATCTCCTCTGCAATCAACCGCGAGAAATTCGGCGACTTAAAACGATGTAAAAAAATATAAACCGCTAAAAGCATCGTTGTGAAAAACAAGCTCGCAAGTCCGTGCTTCATCTCTGCGTTCTTATCGGGTCTCGACAAAAAGTGCGCAGATGCTGCGCCACTGGACATCCGCGCGTCGGGGCAGTTTTAATGGTACCAGGCCCCGCTCCCTCTCTCTCCCCTTAGCCGGTCGTCGAATTCGGGTACGAGGACCTCGCCGAGTTCGGTTCACGCATCTGCATATAAATCACTGGCCGGACAGGCTTAGGGAACCGGCGGGGACTATATAACGCCGATCCGCCAATAACCGCGAAACATCGCCTTCGGTTCCTTCCGAAAGGGTCTTTCACTAAAAACAGGACTCCCATACGGACGCAATTTCGCCGCCATGCAGGTTCGACGAGAGAGAGAAAAAAAAGAGGATTTCGGAAACCAGAAGGGGAGCCACGGTCACGCGAAAAGGCTTCCTAGCGCGTTCTCGTGCCACTTTACTTTAACTCGACATGGATTTTGACACTCTCTCAGTTTTACGACGTTCATGAATTTTCATTCGCGAATTTTTCCAAGAAATTGTGAAATTTAAAGGTCTTACCTTAGCCTCTAGGGTTTCCAATTGCGCCATTCTTGGTTCCAACAGCTGTTGCTGAGTGCCAACTCCCGTGTGTAATGCGGTCTGAAACAAGTTAGATTATAAAGATATATAAAAATATTAATAAATAAAGTTATAAAGTTTTATGTTAAGAACGTTTCAGAATAATTTCATCGTACATAATTCGTACTTCAATAATAAAAAATTTATTTTAGGTTTCCTTCTTTATCTGTATTGTTATTTTCTAAGAAATTTTCAAAAATAATATTCATATATTCATATATCAACAAATTGGCGACGCTAATTTAGACTCCAATTTTTGTTACGATATTCACAATAGTAAGAATGCTTTATATAAGCCGAAGAAAGCACATGATATCCCTAGAGCTGAGTTTTCATTCACTCATGATATTCGATATGATCGCCAAGGGTATTACGCTTCTCTACGTTCAATATCTCACCGAGTTAAAAAGTTTCACACTGTTCTTGGCAATAAAAAGAAAAAGGAAAAAGAAAAGTTATTCGCAAACCGCGACCTTCCGAGTCTTCATGGTCGATCGTAAGCTAATATCCGTGGCGGCTATAACGCGTTTTCTGAACGATAAGAGTTCAACAGCGAGGATATACTCGTTGCAGACGCGAATAATCGCGACGGTTGTCAGCTCGGGATGAAATCGAGATTGCCCGTCGCCTCTCTTCTTACATATTTGGCGCAAACGCATTGGTATTATTTTAAACATATGGTGAAATCGATATGGATACACAACGCCAATGGCAGCGCTCATGCTCGAATTAAATTAATGCACATTCAAATACATAGCGTACAGAAAATGATAATAATTTAATAACGATTTATCAAATTTATTTTTTGAATCCATTTTCAATAAAAAGAAGATAATATAAATGTTATAAAGTATTAAATTTTGAAAGGCAATAATTTTTTCCTTTTATAAGAACAAATGCATTCAGCTTGTATTATCATTCGCTATTATTTTTCGTTAATATACTTTTTTCAATGTTATAGATTATTACTAAGAGAACGAGAATATATAAGAATAAAATATATTTTTCGTGTGCCTTTATCGCGAAGGATAATATAATTTATTGAAATTATTTTCTCGCATTCTTCTCAAAATAACCCCTCGCACGGAATCAAGGTTGCGAACAGAATGCAATCATACTTGGATTCGCGAATCCCAACGGCTGATGGAAAGCAGTTTTGTGATTCTTCGCAGGCATCCTTCGACAGCGGTTATGATAAAATAAAAGTTATTGAGGGAAAAATGATTAAGAAAATAAATTGACGCCAACGAAACTCTCGAAAGCTTTTACGAGCTCATCTAACATTAATTCTTTTTGATGTTTCTATCGCTATTAAAGTTTGAGAGTTAGTTTTAATGGTTCATTCTTGCACTTTTAAAGGATACACGATATCTCGCTCAATTAATTTTTCTAATAAAATTTTTTTTAGAAAATATAGTAACGGCAAAAGTATGATACTAATATAAGATAAAAATATTCACTGTTTCTAAGATAAAAGATAATGTTTCGAAAATATAAAGCTGACGCTTTTGTAAGATGTCTAAAAAATTGCATTTGAGCATTAAATGATTTTTTTAATATATATTTATATATTTTTATAGATAAAATAGCTAGCAAAAGAGAAACTGAAAATCGTCGTCAAAAATATAATGGCTATTTTCTCCTATTTTAGAATTCAACAAATATTTTTTTTTATAATATTTGCTATTTGCTTTTTAAAGAAGCTCAATAAGTAATATTCTTTTCGCTATCGTTTTATATTCAGCTTTATGATATCAATCAAAAGAGCATCAATCGCACGAGCTTTATCGTTCTCTCCAAGCTTTCTACGAATTGTATGACGGAATTTTATGCTTCTTATCATTGCCTATGACATTATTTACTTCCCGGTTCTGCGTCTCGTGTTGTGTACATGGTTTACGAGAATCGCGCAGCTCTATTGTTGACCTCTTCGATCCCCCTTTACGAAACTATTTCATTCTTTATTACAGCAATTCACAAGACTAGTTTAATCAAAAAATTGTCACGTCAACTCAACTATCAACGGATATTATTCACTACTGAATACTAGATTTGTTGCTTTAATCGCCCATGGATATCTAATAATGTTGTGCATATTATTTTAACAAAAAAATTCTTTTCTTCTTTTTAAAATTTCTAGTTGCAAAAAAATAATTGCAATATTATAAATTATATATATATATATATATTATAAATAATTATTAATAAATAATATATTTATTGTTATTAATAAATAGTACATTTTTCGATGTACTTTTATGCTTGAGATAGCGAAAAATGAGCCGTGTCAATTTAATAAACGAAAATTTGTCCGTTTAGCAACGCTTCGGTATTCGATCCATCCGACATATATCATGGTAGCACCAATTTTGTCATTTAAATTAAAATAGTAGAGTAGAACATTGCATATATGTACCAGTACAGACTTTGTGATAGTCAGGCGCATCAAAATTTATGAGCAAAGTTTCGACATCACGATAACCAATCTTTCGCTATTCGTCACTGTCGGATTGTGATGCATGCGTTGCATGCATAAATTCTGGCACAGATCAAGATTTAAACTCTTTTAATACTCTCTATAATAATTTATTTCATTAAATGTCAAAAGACCAAAGTTTTTATTACAAAAAATTTTATTAAGACAATTACCGGCAATCATTTGTATAGTAATTATAATTGAGAAAATTGCAATGCAAGTGAATAATGATATAATTTAAAACGTAAATTAATTAATTTACGCGTTTTAATCAATTTAATGCAAAAATTGTCATTAACGGAAACACATCGTGTTTTTATCTCCATCGCCTCTTCATCGATCATATATGCGATAATTTTTCATCATTATACGCACCACTTACGATCGCTAATGACGATATGATTCTACTCGACGATGAAAAAGAAACGAAACCGAAAAGTCGTAAAAGAATCGAAAAAGAACTGACATTCTCCGAGTCGCGCCATTAGCCGCTACATTTCGCGGTGAATAATTGCAATTTGCGAGTAAATGAAGGGTGCATATTTCTGTTAAAGAGTCCGATACAAGAGAAAGAAAAAAGCATTATCAAACCGGCAATGCAGTATCACAAGATAATAGTGGGATTCTCTCAAGAAACATTTTCATTTTTATTTATCTTATGTCAAACTTGTGTGTTAAATATATCGCGCTAGAAAATTAATAAAACTTATATTGTAATGTATTAGTGACATTAAACTCGCCAATATCGTCTTTTTTGCGGCTCTGTGTATTCGTGCTCAAATATATTTTATATAATATTATTACATTTCTCCACGAGCAAGTTAGATTCAGATTACGAGCGAATTTTATCATTCCATCATCGATAGTCGGCACATCGTGTTTTGCGCTGCCGAAGGAAAACAGCTTGCCAGTTGTTGACACTTTCCATCTGACGTCTGTTGCACGAGAATAAATAAAAAAAAAAAAAGAAGGAAAACCAGAAAGAGGAAAATAAAGACGTGTAGGCGGATAAATCGACGTTCGCGCTTCGTATTTCCAAGCGTGACCTCGTAAAAATATCAGAAAAAAACATTGCAACCGAGAGGAAGCAATGTTATGAGGAACATAATAAAATGTACACATACATATAACATTATATGCGTGCTAACGGTAATTTGTATAAATATTTAATGAAGACATAATATATATATAAACAAAATACGAAAGAGATGTAATGATATTTATGTTGTAGATCGAAGTCATGCTCAGAGAAGGACTCGCGTATAATTTGATCATTTAGATAATATCCATTTAAAAAAAAAATGAAAGGCGTTTAATGCATTAAAGGCGATAGCGCGCGGGTATTCGTTGCGATGTTGAGAGAAGTGAAAAGGAAGAAGAGAGGAAGGAATGAGGATGAGATGAGAGAGAAGCTGGGGCTTCTCTCGTGTAGCCAGAAGAAAAATCTCGGTTATATTTCACGTGACGTCGAAGTGATCGTGTCTATATGTGTGTGTGTGTGTGTGTGTGTGTGTGTGTGTGATAGCACACGTATATGTGCGTATATTGCGAGCCATGCACGCACCAGCACGTACGCGCGTGTCTCATGCTCCTCTCCCACGAAGAACACGAACCATTCCGTGTCTTTGTCGTCTTCGTTTTTCACCGCGAGCTTTTTCCTCTTTTTTTTTTTCAAGGTCTTTCTTAATTGCTTTCCAGAGGAGTGAAGACGAGCTCTCTCGTCTCCTCCTCATCCTTTCCTGTCATCTCTTAATGCCACCTATAGTTGCCTGCCACTAGTTGTATACTAGTTGAATAAAAGGAAAGATTATTAGATGAAAAAGCTATGTCGTATTTAAAGGTTTTAAATATTCATCTGTCTTAAAATTCTCAAATCTAAGGCGATGATTTAATATCATGATTCAAATATTGTGAAATATAAATTATAAAATATATAATTTCAAAAAATTAATCATGATCCATTCGATATCTTAATATCTTATTAAATTAATTTTCAAATATTATCTAAGATATATTAAATATCGATTTAATATATTAGCTTACTCTTATTGATACGAATTAGCATCGTACATAGAATAACCGATTAGCAATGCAATATATGTGGCATTTAAACGTTATTGTATTAATACTCTAATAATCATGGAAATCGTGATAACAAGAATTGATAACTTAATTTTTATTATTTTGCAAAACAATATGAAAAAGTATATATATTTAACACACAACAAGCGAAGTGACAATTATCCGCAACGGTTACATGATCATTATGTCACATCGAAACCGGATGAACGATACGATCGAAGAAATGTGACAAAAAGTGAGATACGTACGCGTATATACGTATTCCACCTATCCATATAATGCTCGATTTTTTCGAGATGAAAGAAAATTGGCAGATCCTCGAAGCACCACGGCAATAGCAAAGAGCCATTCGTGCGAATAATCAGACCTCGTTCGTTAATTGGTAAGCGCGAGTGTACCGATATGATTATCGAGCGGTATTCAAAAATATCGATGTTTACACACTATCATATCTGCAGACTCTTTTGTACGAGAAAAGCATCGACCGGGCGGGCCCATCTATCACGCAAATATCGCTCCCTCATGTACGGTTGCCGGGGTCGACTCTACTCCTCGACCCCGATGTATCAATTAAAGTTCTGACGAGATGAGTACAATCAGGCGGCGCGGATGAAACGCGGAATACCAATGTTCAGGAAGAAACGCCCACGTTCCTGGGAAGCGACGGGAAAATCCCGTTTGTTATTACTTGTAATCGGATTGCGGCGAGATTTATAGCCGTGAGTTTTTTTACGCGCGTTCCCCCTGGTGTGACAACCGCCATTATATATCAGACTCGTACGTTCTTTCTTGAAATCCTACACCCCGCCGACGTCGTGAACATTGTAATTGTAATTTTTATAATAATACGAACAATATTTATTTATCTTTTTATTTTTACACAACAATTAAATTACAAATAATTAAATTACTTTATTTGCTCCTTTATGTTTATATGTTAAGATAATATCAGATTTTTTAAATTGTCAATTTTTTGAAAAAAAAAGAGTAGATAAAAATCTCTCCCTAATAAAAATCAGAGACGTAACGTAAAAATTATATGTTATATGTATAAATTATATGTATATGCATAAATTATATGTATAATAATGTTTCAAATTTAATAGTGATAATGTCCGTTTTTCCTTGAATGGACACTACGTGTATAATTTTCCTTTCTCTCTCTTTCTTTTTCTATGTCTTTCTATCATAACAGATATTAAAATTTATGGAAAAGCACGGAACTCTCTCTTGTTAAGACAATGACTGAATCATGTCATGAAACATAACAATTACAATTTACCGTTATACGAGTGTTAAGACAATATTAATTAGATTTCTCAAACAGGTGTAATACCGGGAGATTATGGTAATGACGATAAATTCTTATGGAACACACCTTCGTGTAGGATCGTACGGTGTAAGCTGCCGAAGCGCGGCTTCCTCGACGGATTAATGGCAGGCGATAGATAGGAACAATCGCGAAAACGATGCTCACGGTTCACTAATTGCTGACGCGGGGGAACAATTATTACATAGCCGAGCATGGAGGAACAGGGCGTGAATATAATTCAAGAGACGAGGGTACAGTTAGGTATCTCATGGTGGGGCTCTTATGGTGCGCATCACGTGCCGGGGGCCAATCTCAGGTCGCGCGTCGCGCACCCAACACGCGATTCGATCCGTTTCTTTTTGAGGTAGGTTATTACCTCGTTTTCCTCGAAGCCACAACTCGTCCCGAGTTCTTTCAAGTCTCGAACCCGCCCATTTCGTTTAAATTAAATGAAACGTGCAAGCGGCCATTAAATCACGTTTCTAAAAATATATAATACTTGCGATCTACAAGATTCATATAAAGGTTGATTATATAATAACTGAAATAAACAATGCGTAAGAATATGAAAATGTTTGAATGCGGATGTTCTATTTTTCTAAAATTTAAAATAGGTTCATTAATAAAAAAATTTTATGAATAGAGAAAGAAAACATTTTTCTAAATTTTCTCGCTTATTAGGCTTTGAGATACTTACGACCCTAGAAGAATTCCCTTTTGATACACGCGTGTTATATTGCGACGCATACATTAAACGATTAAACGATACAATTATCTTGCATGCCTCATCGCAAATATTCAATTCGATCGACGCAACATTTTTGATAAATACGATTCGTCACGTTTCTCAACCGGATTTGTCCGTGTATTATTATCCTTGACGATTTTATCCCGTCAGAGGTACGCGTCTTCTAACTGATTTATTCGTGTCGAGACGTAAGGACTTACACGTGCCTGACAGCTCGATACAACGTGTACTGACAGCGAACCCTGCTTCCGCCATTCTATCGCTACCACAAGCCAGTTTCTACCGTAAATCGCGCAAGAAATCAACATGCATAACGGATTATGTATCGCGACGATTTGTTAATTTCACGAGACATCGATGTGCGAGTACCAGAATAATTGCTGTCTAATGGACGACAATGATATAGCACTTAAGTTTATGCGAGTATAGTTTCTCTCAATCATATATGATGCGAATAGAATCGTCTATTTTTATCGTATTGTAACAAAATCTGTTTCGTAAGTAATCAATTGAGAAGACGTGTCGATGATAGTGATTTTCTTTTTTTTAATGACTTTTTTTTTTTTAAGTAGCATCCATCTTGCTTCTCCGGACGATCATGTCGAGTCACCTAAGGACGTCTGCTCGCCAAATCGCCCAAGGCTAATGGCGTGAGATTGCCATGCGTGCCAAACGATGGGCACACAAGAGAGCTACAAAATTACGCGGGGGTCCCGATCGTCGGGGCTCGTGAGAATTACCATTTCATGGCCCGAGGTAGAAATTCTCACGAGTGCACACGTGTGCGCGCTTATACGTGTCGCGTAACAACGAGCGCGTCGACCTCGTCGGCGATACCGATACGCTACGAAACAAAGTTGCTAGATTTATCTCGAGAAAGTTTATAAGTCAGGAATTGAAGAACAAGTGCAATCTCGAAGAGTTCACATTTTGATGCTGTAGACAAATGTGTGTTTGTGTGTGTGTGTGTGTGTGTGTGTGAACTAGTTTATTTAAACGTGCTGAAGTATACGCGGTACATATTTTTGCTATTTATAACAATGAAAAAAATTGAAAGAGAAAGATTTTAGAGTTTGCATAAAAAATAGATTTCAAAAATTCTCCACAACATTCAGCATTAAAATTGTTATATTATTTGCAATGTTGTTATAATTATTATTTATATTTATCGTATACTTTATGTTATTGAATTATACTAATAATATTCACGAGAATATTAATGAGTCGCTGCATTATCCAAGCACATAATTCAATCAGATTTGGTTAACAACAACATGCATGTGAAAATATGTTATAACATAAATTATGCTACTGAATTTGATAATGTTATAAAAAAATCTGATTTTAATAATATATCATATAATAATATTGCACAATAAAAAAATCATATATATCATAATTATTTAATCACATGTAACTTCGGTTTTACATTTTTTTTAATATTTTGTTCTTCGTATTTTTTGATTGAGCACTCGTTATTGTAATACATATAGCGAATTAAGTATATTAAAATTAAGATGACTTATTATTCTTTGTACTTTTTTACTGTCACGCCTGACTTTTACCGAGAACACAGTACGCGTAAACTTCAGAATTATTCGATCCTATGTGCACGCATTCACCATCTCCGATGAATCATGTAACGGAAATTAATGGTTTCGATTGAAGCTCTCTGATTGCAATTTCGAAATTAGGGCACTCAAAATTGGACCAAGCATTGGCCTAAATTCGAGTTTATCATCTCAAAGCGGAGAGTAGTCAGGAGCACTATAGCACGTTTTGATATTGATCTTTGATATGCTAATTCAGTGCTATTAGTCGTACATTAATGACGTCTGATTTTAACGCGACTTATTTGATGTTTATTAATAGAGCCTTCAAGTTTTTCTAATTTTGCATTTGTTCGCGCGATCCGCGCATTTCGAGGTTTGTTCAAAGAATTGAGAATATATTTTTGTTTTTTATGGAAAAAAAAAAAAAAAGTTAAAGTGGGGCAACAATGTCCGTTTAAATTGTTAAACACAATTATCACGGTATGAAACAATTTGCTAATATCAATCGTTAAGATTTAGAATTATATAATACAACGCACATACCATGAACAATGATTGCGCGCAGTACAATTGATGTTTGACAATAAACACTTGGTATCCTCTCAATTTAGTATTCAGCAACGATAAATGTACTTATTGACATTGTAATCGACTTGTTAATGAGACAGGATTGTTTTGCCAAGTTTATTTGCGATACTCTCACAATCTAATCAAGTTTAATTCTTTACCAAGTATTTCCAAGTTTTTTATTTGACACTCGATTAATTCCTTGAAAGTAAAGTGCTGGTTGTAGTTGTTATATAGGAAACTAATATTATATTTTTAATATAAATCTCAAAAATAATATCTAACATTTTTTTTTATTAGTGTATTCGATATCTCATAATTTAATATTAAATATACTTTAATATTAAATTTAGTTAGTTAATTTTAAATCTCATTTTTATCGCATGATAGTTTTTATACTGAATATAGAAACTCCATGCGATGCTTAAAGCGATAATTTTAAATTTAAATGTCTCTTCGGTTTACATGGTATAAATGGTAAAGATCATCACTAATGAAGCCTTTCAAAATCGGCTCAATTCTCCGATCCGATTAATCTACTAATTTAAATGCAATCCTTATCAGACAATCTGCGACAGTGCACGAGCCGCGAATCGATAGTAATTACGGCCATTTATATGACAGAACGCAATTGAGGTATCATCCGAGACAACGTAGTCGGAAATAAATCCACCACCACGAAGCACTCTCGACCTCCTTCCACTCTTACTCAGCAATAATCTCCGCCGCGGCAGGCAACAGGCCGTTGCACATGCGTCGTAGCTTGCCGCAACTTAAGGATGCACTGTTATGCATGTTACGGTTTTTTTTTTTTCTACGAAATAACGGGAACGCGAGTACGCGAACTACAAAGAAATATGCGTATTTTCATGTTCTAATATATGCTAATCATTCGAATTACAATTGCGTTCAAAATAGAATGAAAATTATATGCATGGTACTCACAAAATCTACAATGAGTATTTTTTTATGTTTTTTTTTTCAATATATGATATTATATCACAATTTTTCTATTAACCAAAAAACTTTAAAAGCAGTTAATATATTTTTCATTTAAAGATTTCCACTATAATTAATTTTCTTTTTTTTTTTCGTAGATTAAAATAAGTTAAGAATTTAATAAGTAGTTTCAAAGTTCATAAATGTCGTGTAGCTGATACACGAGAAAATCTCGTAAACATAGCTTAAAAGTCTGGTACAAGAGTTTGCTGCTAGCGCGAAACTACTAGTGGCGTGGGCGAATGTTCCATCATAAATGCATGATGAAACAAGCCGTATGGATACAGCGACCATGCTGGGCTCAACGTGGTTAATCGAGACGATTAAAACCGGTCTCGTATTGCCAAGGGTCATCCTTGTGTTCATAAAGAGAATATATGCAAGAGGGTGAACTGGCAATCTCTTCAAGTCTCAAACAGTTAAAAAAGTTAATTAAAACTCAATGCTTCATTAATCAAATTTTCACAAAATGAGTTATCATTAATAATGTACGTGAATTTTATAAAATGCTACTTATAATATCGCCTATAAGTTTTCATTTTGATATTATTGCATATCATAAATTCGCGGTCATCTATTTAAAAAATTTATAATTATTTTCATATTAATTTTATATAGAAAAAAAATTATCTATACTTAAAAAAAAATCTATTTTGTATGCATGTGTGTATCTATGTAATGGTTATTATCATGTCAATTAATCGTTGATGGTGATAATGTGTACGTTATAACGCGAGTAGAAAATATCGTATCGATCAAAGATGCAATCGGCAAAGATGTGCGCTCCCAGCTTGCAAAATGCGGAAGACGATGCTGAGATGATATACCATCTCGCAAAGCTACGATTAGCAAGCAGCGACTTATGCTTACCGATTTTCTTATCGCGATCCGATCGTCGAACGCCTCTTTACCTGCCGCTCTATTACAGCTTTGGAGATGTGAAATGCTAGGAAAGTCGACGAGCGCATCGCTTTCGATGCGATTTGACGGTAGGCGGGCACGAAAGCATTGCCGATCCGATACGCTAATATTCGATGCTGCGATATTGGAATCAGAAATCGTATGTGCGTGAGATAATTTGCAGTTAATGAGCGATAAATGAGTATTTACGATTGTAAAAATATATAATTTTACAATGCCAAGAATCCAAATACAAAGCTACCAAAATAAAAATGGCAATAAAAGCGAAAAGAAAATTTTAATTATAAGAATGTAATTATTAGAAAGAGACATAATTTTTATAAGGATAAATGTAGAGAGATTATTTAGTAATTAGCATAAAACATGTCATTAGCATAAAAAATCCCACATTCATGTAAAGTGCTTTCTTTTTATAATTGTAATTATAATTTATTTTTTTATAATATACGTAATCTTGAAAAATAATATATTATATAGGATAGAGAGTTTATTATTATTATATTATCATTTATTATATAGATTCCGATTAAAATTTAGAGATAAAAAAAGATAAATTTATTATTATTATCCTATATTTACAGTATATACTGTGAAATAAAATATCGTAACTAATGCGACTTAATCTTTCGTCAAATATGCTATCCTATTGCAATCTTCAGGTTTTCATTTTCATCGTGGAATCTCAGACAAGTAGATTTGCTTTCAGTATGGTTTGACAGAAGACAAGAAATACAGGACCACCGGTCGTTGGTTTCGCTTCTACCGCACAATCCGCCGGTGTTCATAAATCAGCGCTGAGAATATGTGAGGGATAATAATGAGGGACGAAGACGATGATGAAGAGCCTAGGTGGAAACGCCTGGATGTTACCATCGAGACGACTGATACAGCAGGTGATTGGGAATTTACGGCGTGCGATAGTATCGAAATGGAAAGTTATAGGCCACTTTTAGAATTGCGAAAGGTTTATGGTCTAGTCTAAAGAGTGTCTACCCGTACAGCTGTTAATCAGTAAAATTGAGTGACAGTTAGAAAATTGGACGGCATTTACGACGAGGTAGTTCAAATTATTGGCAGGCATTGGGCAGCATTTGGCAGGATGCTTCATTATTTTCAAGAAGACAATAAACACACAATAAATATTCAAGTATAAAAAATTCATGAGTAAACACGCTGGTATTTATGCGCAGAGCTCGCATTGTTGTCGTTACGGTCACATTCGAATAAAAAGATAATATCGTTTTGTATACTGTCGTAGTAATCTTTGAGACACGATCGTGAGAAGATCGAGAAACGTCAAATGGGATTATTCTATCGTGCGTATGATTAAGGTCGAATATTGAGCGAATCGTAGAACTGTGTTAGCATTGTTCTTGGTTGTAATATAATAAAGTTCGTGTCGCGTGCGATTGCGGGAGTGTTATATTGGAAGTGTCGTGCAAAGTTTCGTGCGATCATCGATCGGTGCGCGGGCGATCGTTATTAATAGTGTTTTCGTAATTATTGCGTGAGTGTCGAGTGAACACCGTGAACTAGAGAGGAGGAGAAATACAAGCAGGTCCGAGGAGACGACGCTGGATCAATCATAAGGTGAATACATTTATAATTAATTTTGTTTATTCATTAAATTAATTGCTTGTTTATCTTTGCAATGGAGTAATTCATTTTTATTATGTAATTTAATAGATAAATAAAACAGCAAATTTTTATTTTTCTCTTCAAAAGAATCTTTAAAACTTTATCAGAACTTTATAAGAATAATATAAGATAATACATATAGATGACATTTTAATAATTCTGCAGTGATTGCGTGATTAAAGTACTTAAAAAAATTCCAAGTTCTAACTAGAATTTTCTCTTGCTTATTTATGTGTCAAAATGAAAGTAATAATGTAAAAAGTTAGATGAAAAAAGATGAAATAATGATATTATTTATGATAATTCATCAAATACATCCCTTTATCACATTTGATTATAACCGTGAAATAATGACGATGAGAAAGATTACTTCTATCGCGAGGAATAACTATCATCGATTTTTCCACACACACAATGGCTTTTCCATCTTCACTGATGAATAGAATACACGGATTTTATACTTTTTACGCAAAATATATGATATAATAGTTATTTTATTTTCGAGATTATTATAGGATTAATTCCTTTTATATACAATAATTTTAACTGTAAAATTTATTAGAGATTAAATTTTTATACAAAAATGTCGATTAATAATGATTCAATTCAAAAGTAGCGTTGCATTTAAATCGCGGCTAAATTATACGTTGGATAAATCCTTCAACAAGGCCATTGTATCCTGCATCGCGTGCGTGAAGTTCGTATGAAGGTTCATATGATTCGGCATCGATACTGCATTGTTTTGGTGCCGCACGTCATTAAGCTCCCCATTGAATAATGACGGCACTGGATAATTCAGTGAGAGAACATCAGGCTTAATGGAAATCGCAGTTGCCTCTTTAGATCCGAGCAGAAAAAAATTGTCGCGAATTTTATATCAAGCCACACGTAAATGCAAATATATATATGCTGTGGCATATAAATTATAGTTGTGTATATATGCTATAGCATAAAATTATAATTGTGTAACACTAAATTAAGAATATGAGAAAAAATTGAATTTTTGTTACAATTTAACATAAAATTAACGTAAAAATAAAATTTTAACATAAAAGATTTATATTAAATATAATCTTTTATTTAATAGACAAAATAAAATCAAACATAAATTAAAAAAATTTTTAAGATTATTATATTTTTCAAGATCATTATACTGTTTTTTTTTTTTTAATAAATTCTTAACTTAAATCGTACGGTATGTACGAACGAATCAAAAGTTTTATCCGCGTATTGACATAAGATCGAGTGCTACGCGCAATCAGGCACAGATTTGACGTTAATGCGAGACTTACCAACGAGACAGATCGTTGCTGAAGCTTGAGACCTAAGTCCTCTTTTTCATCCCCGCAGTCGGTCGTATAAAACAGCACGCTCTTCTTAGATCCCCTGAAATCAACCCTCATTAATGTCTTCGATGAAAAAAGGCGCGGGTAGGATCCGTGCCTTAGCGTTAAGCCCAGTTTATGAGACACGAATGGGAGCTAGGCTTCCGTGGTATAATCTGATTAACCGAGGACCATAATTCGATCGATAATCTGATCGGACATCTTCTCGCAATGCTATTAACCGATAGTGATAATTTCAAAGAAGTTTTGATACAATAAACGCAGCGGAAGTGTCCGATGATATATAGTTGTTTACTTAAATACTTAAAATATTATTTAAAACAGATGAATATTCTTAATAAAAAAATAAATAAAAGAAATAGAGGGAGAAAAAAAAAGAAAGAAAGAAAGAGAGAGTATAAATCTTTTAGTAGTAATAATTTTCTTTTGTTATATTATAAATTAAATTAAAAAATTAAATGCGAATAATTTAAATTAAATACGAAAAATTACTTAACTTTTTTATGAGTATATATAACTCTTTTTAATATAATAATATAATAATCTTTACATCATAAATTAGATAATTCTTTTGAATAAAAAGTGGATGTACGATATGTGACACATCTAGCAACATTTGCGAGATTGTGATATCAAAGTTTTTTAATTCGTTAGCATCGAAATGCAGTTGGTAGAAAAGATCGTCGATCGTGCAATTTCTCAATGGTCGTTTGCGAATTACAGTCTTCAATTATGAACTATAAATCAATCACGGCACGATCAACGCGCTCGCCCTGTCGCAGGCGATTAAGCTCGCAGGTTGATGGCAGAGTGCACACTAGCCAGCATGGTGTGCATTTATGGTAATCGTACCTGAGCGCCTTCCCATTACGGTTGAAGGGCTGATGTTCGGCGAGCACGAGCGAATCCGTGTAGCACCGGCTCTCGCTCATAGCGACAACTACGGCATCTCTTACGACTCTTTTCAATTGGCCCAGTCACGTTGACATCTGCAATCGAAAGAGTAACTTTGAGAATCAGCTCGCGCACGCGATAAATTAAATTTCGGAGTTTATTGTTTTTTTTTTTTTCTTTTGCGCTAACACAGTCTTATTTTTTTAATAATAGCTTTTTTGTTCAACATAAAATTAATTTTTTGCCAAACTATCGAGAAAAATCATTTATCAGTTGTATCATTTAGCAATTCTCTATCTTCCGCATCACACAATTGAATTTTAAATTAAAATTCCATTAAAGTAAACTCTATCTAAAATTAGCTAAGAAATGTGCTTTCGTAATCCATTCGGTTTTCTCTAAAGTTTACATTGCGAAAACATTCTCCTATTCATTCAATCATTCCTAATGTGAGAATGATTGATTCCTTAATTTTTATTTATTTTTATTATTATACGAGACATAATTGCATTTATCATTGATCGCAATCTATAATTGTTCCCATATCCACGAATGAATTGAATCGGTGGTAATTTCCTACATGCAATACTGACGTGATAATCGTTACATCACGGAATCTCCTATAGAATTCGGCCTTTGTAGAGTAAGTAGATCGGAGTGCGTATTGATAACGCACAAGAGGTACATCGGTTTGATGCGGAACACGCGTTGCCGGTATCCGCGTCTTCGCTATCGAGCTTGATTGTTGCGCGGCCCATGTAACAATCTCAACCTAACGACCTCGATTACTCGTAACTCCACGTTCGGATCTCGATCCGAGAGTTTCGAGGCGCCAGGCCGATCTCGCTGTGTGCAACCCACGCGCCATAATCGACTCATGCACGCTGGATAGCGTTAAATCCGATTCAGATGAACAATAATACGGATGGTTATTGTATGTTCTTTTATACCCACAGAGTCATCGCAAATAGATTATAAAAACGTCAATGTCATGCGAATAAATGGAAAATATAAAATTAAGAATAATATAGAAAAATGTGTGATCATAATGTAATATATTTTTTATGTTCGAGAGAGATTATTAAAGACACATTACAGTGAGTATTTAAACGGAAAATATATAAAGTCAGGAATTGTATATATAAAACAAAATTATGACAATATTTTCCAATCTTTTTAATTCTTTTTTTATAGTATAATTTTTTTTTATAGATGATTCTTATTCCATAAATAAATTTCGTAAATAGCTTAAAATTAAAATTGATATTTTTATCTTTTTGCATCGAAAATAAAGTAAGTGGTTTCATTCATTTTTTATGCCTACTCGGAAATAAATGGAAATAGATTAAATATGTCGTTAAGCAGCACGCAACGCGAAGTATATTTTCGCGTTTGGTGCTTCGTAAGAAAAATCTTATAGCGCGTAGAGAAGCCTATTAGAAGAAATACGTTAAAGATACCGTTCTGAACAGGACCTGACGAGTGATATCCGTAAATGTATTTAAGCAACCGTACACAATGGCCGAGTAATTTGCATAAGTTATGTGCGAGAAAGTTCATTCCTCCGCTGTGGGCGGAAATCCATGTGTTCTATGCGTGTTCGTGCATAAGCGCGAATACATGATACATTGCGTGAGCGGGATTACGCTACAGTCAACGCATAATCGGATGTACTTCGCGATTTTAGTAAAAACACCCGAAAAAAGAAAAGATTAATCGGATTTTACATCGTACTGAGAAGTTTATTATTTCATAAAATTAGAAGCAATCGAGAACACAATTTATCGTAATAAAAAATAAGGTCAATGAGAACTTTATTTCTTCGAAAATAAGCTAAAGAAAATCTTTTATTAATTTATGAGCAATTGAAAAAATAAAAGGCTCTCTGGAAATCGGATATTACAGGAGCAAAATAATGTAAATTTTACTTTAACAAAATTTTAATTTAACATTTAATTATAAAGATATTGAATTTCTGCCTCGAACAGATTTATGTAAAAAGTAACAAATACAAATAAAGAGTTAATTCAATTTTCATAAAAATTAATCTAAAATTGGTAAAAAATTTATTATACATTAATTAATTAGTAATTTAATACTTTCCATTACGCATAGCTTGTTTGCTTTAATAAAAAATCTTTTAAGATAAATCTTACTTACAATTAATAATTTAATATATTTTGTTATGGGTAGCTTGTTCATTTTAATAAGAAATCTTTTGCATGAAAGTCACTTCCTATCGAGAAACCTATATTTCATCTTAAAATTGCAAATCATTTATCGGATACTTTAATAGATAAAGAATCACTTGATAAAAAAGTCAAAGCGTTCCAAGATTTAAACATAAAAAAAGTATTAAACAAGAAAAAAAAGAAATCTTTTAATATAAATCAAATTTATTGTTATCATCAATCATTATTCTCAAAAGATTTCTTTTTTAACATTTTTTTTATATTTAAATCTTGTAACGCTTTGAATTCTTTACCAATTGATTCTTCATCTATTAAAGTATCCGATAAATAATTTGCAATTTTAATATAAAATAAATCTTATAAGTTTCTTGATAGAATAAAAAGCTTTCGTGCAAAAGACTTCTTATTAAAGTGAACTAGCTGTGCATAATTAAAGTTCGAACAAAAATTCGATCGTTAGTATATTTTCCATAAAAAAAAGCAATATAAAAGAACTTGTATGACAAAGCATAGCAATATATAGTATATATCAGAAAATATATAAACAACAATAATATGTAAAATAAACATGTTATACGATTCGTAAAATATAATACGTGATAATACAATAATAAATTACAACATCGCGTAAAGGACTACAATTAAAATCGAATATTTGCTCTCCATAAATGAAGTGTCGCTTTAAACTAATAAATTTACACAGAAACATAAACCAGTTTATTTACGCGATAGCAATGCAATTTGTTTTAATTTTGTGTTCGGCTGTTGCGCCATGCATTATTAACGAATTGCACGCAGGTTATCCTTCATTACTGTGCGGTATAGATATCGTGATGTTCTGAAACTGCAACTAATTGCGAGCACGTCTAACAAGTCGACCTTGACGCGTGCGTAATGGCAAGAATACAGGCCGCAGGGGAGACATCAATAGAAACATGATAATAATCGTATGTTATACATCGACGGCTTTATAAATTTGATCAACCAGCCGCAACGCCGTTTCACGCTGTCGCGAATCACTTTCAAATAATAGCATTGCGTCGCAAATAATCGAACGACCACGCCTGTGATTCTATTCAAAGATAGGTTTTAGCGAAAAACTTGCATTGTGTGTGATACGAAACTTTTATTAAAAGATTTCTATGTGCGTATTATTACTTCCATTCTCATTTAAACATTCTCTTTTATTTTACTTGAAAAATACAAGTTCAAATAAATTTAAAATGAATAAGTTTAAAAGAAATATACACAAAATGTATTTCGTTACAAATAACCGTAATTAACTGTAAGTGACAAGTAATTGTATGGATAAATATTTCATCGCATCAGATCGTGCAAAATTCTAATAAAATTTCAATTATTATAAAAAAATACGACGGTAGTATTCGCTTTATTTGCTACAATGAAACTTTGATTAAAATAATAACCGATATTATATACATATATCAAGCATTTTTTACTTGCATACTACAGAATATTTACGTATATAGATACGCGCGAAACAGACGATACGTTATAAAGGACATACGCGAGAAGGGTGAATTATGCATGATCAAGATCCGTGACGGAGTTATGACGGCTACACAGCTGTTCGTCAGGTGTACCTTCGAGTTAACAAGTCAGTGAGCTTGTCGAACTAAAACTTCCTCAGAGGACGGATATTTCTTGGGATTTCGAATATCGTGGATTTACGCTTCGATGCCTGCTCCTTGCACATTGTGAGATACAGGAAAGAAAAGAGACACAACTTAATCATCGTTTATTTCTCTTCTCGCTATTGTCAATAAAAATATTTCACCTATAAAGAGATCTGTGTAATTACAGTAGATAGTAGATATAGAAATTTTACATGTACATACAGGGTGTATCGTAAAGACCAAATCAAAGCTTAAAAATAAATTTTTGAGATCATTTTAAGATAATTTTTGCTCAGCAAAAATATTGAGAGAGATCATTATTTTTTGCAAGTTTCCAATTTTTTTCCATTATATATCTTTATAATTCTCAAATTAAAATTCTCTTTCTCTATTAAAGTAAACTCTATCTGAAATTAACTAAAGAATGTAGTTTTAACTCTCTATAAGTTTAGTTTGTAAAAAAGGCCTCCATTTTTTTGAATCGCTTAAAACATGGAAATTATTAATGCCTCGATATTTTTACTGAAGAAACATCATCTTAAAATGATCTCACGAATCTATCTTTAAACGTTGATCCAGTCTTTACGGTACACCCTGTATATATGTACATGTTGCGTGTATGTGTTAGAGGATTGAGTGTAATAGCGATCAGCATATTTTGCTGCTCTTCGATATGCGACCAATTGGAATTAATGTGGACTACTTAAAAGTTGCATATCTACTGTGATAAATGTACGTAGTCGTTTATAAATTGCGACTCTCCTCGAAGAGGCCAGGCTATATATTTACCCACACAGATTTCGCGGCAAGATTCATCGGAGTCGGAGTCGTAGGATCTCTGAAAGCCCAGCGTTTCAGAAATGTGTCAACTCAACATATAAGCGCGTGAAATGATACGCGGAGCGATTTAAAGCCTCGCGATGATATTTCTTCAGCGTCTCGATGTAATCAAACACAAGCAGAGATTGCTTTTTAAGCTTTCCATTTGCTGCGCGGAATTGCATGTAAGTGCAATATATTTAAACTTGCCCAGCACGAGTGAATATTAGCATTTTGATGAAATAGGCGATATGCACGAGACACGGAGAAGAAGAGACATCGCAGCGATGTCTATGTATGATATCGCACGTAATTAAAATTAGATATATATATATATATATATATATATAAAATTATAATACGCAATATTAACGACGAGCACGTGGCAACTTACGTAGAAGCATATCTCGATATGTCTTGTCAGCGTCGACAATGCAGCGCGTAGAAACGCAAAGAAACACGCGCGATATATGTAGATACGCATCAAAAAGCATAGAAAACGCTAAAAAAAAGAGAATGCGACCGACACAATGGAGCGCCGGCAGACGCGCAACGGAGGATACGTGAGTTTATGGTATCGTAATACGATCCGTGCAATAATAACGTACGAATAAACGGTGAAATAACCGTCCCACCGCGAGTATTGTAAAGTTCCATTATCGTTGATACACGCATACAAGGATGTACAATGGAAACATAACGCCGTGATGGATGCGTCTTGTCGACGTGTTATTTGTCAGTCGTGTAACTTAATAAGTAACGATACAAACGTTTCAGCTTGTTGACCAATCGCGGTTTGAGTCAAAAGCGAGTTTATAATTACAGATTATTTAATAAAAATGAAGAAAAAAATATACACGAGATGTACATTAATAAGCAAATCAGCTGATTATAAAAATTGAGCAGATTTGTTGTTTCGTAGTTGAAATGATAAATGGACTTGCTCTACAGGGTGCTAAATTTCAAACGTAACAAGACGAATATCTCGATAATTAAATGAAATAACGAGATCCAGTTATTTTAGGTTGTATTGTTTTGAGGCGGATAAATTATGATGAAAAGAATTTGATTTTGGATGGACGCGTAAAAGAAAACCTCAATATTTCATTTAGTTATCGAGATATTTGGCCTGTTACGTTTGAAATTTAGCACCCTGTATATCTATGGTCATTAGTTATTTTTTAAAATATAATATAATTTTTAAAATACATTAAAATCAGAATAAAATCCTAGAGAGCACAATTTTGTGTGTGTGTGTGTGTGTGTGTCTCTTTATTTGCTCTTTCTCTCTCTCTCTCTCTCTCTCTCTCTAAAAATTTCTCTGTCAATTATCATTACGAACCGGAATTTCTCACTTATCTGAGAACTCGGTCAGAGCAATCCGAAGAAATTGCGCCGAATAATCGATTAAAATTTTGCTTTTGATTCGACGAAGAGGGATAATAATGTTACTGATCAAATTTAACTCTAATCCAAACCTTTGTTGTACGTGATGTGCGAATTAAATTATCTAAATATCACGCTTTCTCTCTCTCTCTCTCTCAACTGTTAAGATCCGTTTTTATAGAAATATATATTATGTATTTTATATTATATATATAATGTAAAATACGCGTACGTTTATGCGCATAAAAATATAATTTTCTGTGACTAATTCTTTATTAAAAACAAGAGATATTGTAATCGTAAGAAAATTATTTTCGAAATTACAAAATATATTACTTTTAGACTCGATTTGTTTTTATGATTTGAATGCGTTTGCAACATTTATCCGAGTATCTCGTTACGTATCTGTATTCATCTCTGAAGCTTCTCGCTAAAAAGATTTGCCTCAGTTTCCGTGAATGTCATTTTGCGCCATCGTGTCGTATCTGTTCGTATCTGGAGGAGGAAGATAAGCTGGATAATAACTTGTGTATATAGATGCACAGAAATACCGTATTCTCGATTATGGTAATCATTGCGATCTGTCGCATGAAAAGCGTTTGCTGGTATGAAGACTGAACTTTTATGATTATGGGATATATCGGAGTTTTTCGACTTACGTTCTCTCGAAGAATATATCTCATATAATTCTCTTGTTTGTCTGAAAATAACTCTGTTCTTTAAATTTATCAAGCGAACTTGTTGATCGTGCATAGAATGGTATGTGCATGTGACGGATCGCCGTTGCAGCGATCCGTCAAGAGTCATCCGGATGCTGGGCCCCCGACTTTTATTTCGGTCTCGACCGATGTTGAAGCCTCTATCAAAAAGTAGCGAATTTATTATACACGTACAGGTGTCGTGAATTTCCTTTTCTCGCACTCGACACTTCCTATTCTTCCCCGAACATGCGTAGTGAATTCGTCGACATTCGCCAGTTGCAAAAAGACAAAATTTATTCGGTATATATTCGTTTCGGAGA
This sequence comes from Cataglyphis hispanica, assembly GCF_021464435.1. Classification (NCBI taxonomy): domain Eukaryota; kingdom Metazoa; phylum Arthropoda; class Insecta; order Hymenoptera; family Formicidae; genus Cataglyphis; species Cataglyphis hispanica. Next base: position 3,872,772 of record NC_065971.1, read on the forward strand.
TAGAGATGAATAAAGAAGATAATATATAAAAGAGGTTCTTGGAACTTTTGACTGATTACTAATTCAATTCATATATATCATTTACGTATATTCACACATACTCACACACATATATATGTAAATATATATTTTTTCTCTAACTCTTTATATCTCTTTTTTTCTAACAACTATAAACGAAGAATACTATAATATATTTTATATCGTGGCGTGTTACCCAGATCGCTAAATGCGATCGCGAGATCAGGAGATAATTTGATATAATTAATTCTCTCTCCATCTCCCTCCCCCCCCGCCCCTCTGTCTTTCGAAGTAACAATTATTTCTTTAAAAATATTTAAAATTAAGTATATTTTATCCAATGCTTTATCATTCGATTTTTCGACTGTTTAAATATGATTCGGATTGCGCAATAAAATAGTTGAATCAAAGGTCCAAATAATTAACGATAAACTACGTTATATATTAATTGTTAATTAAATAATTGATTTATAATTTAAAATATATATGTATAATTTAATATTCCGTTTATATATACGTCATAGTACGGAAAATATTTCGGCAACGAATTATCAAAACATAACATGGTATACGGCCTTGGCGACGTAAACATTGGCGCGCTATTAACGTTACGGCTTTATTATTCTCACGGCGACACTCGAACAGTAAGGAAGTAGAGCGCGAGACATTCCATCAAATTTCTTTACTCAACGCGATCGCGACAAGTATTGGGAAATAATTTGATTATAAATAATTAATTATCTTTCAAACACTTTAAATTTTGAACAATACGTAATTACATCATAACGAATAAATTTCGAAGCGCGTATTTTGCGTGATGTTTTAATCAAGAATCGAAATGATTAGAATCAAAATTGTTAATTATTGTTTTATCGCGTTTTATCTTTCTCTCTTTCTCTTTTTATAAACAATAATTATTTCTTTAAAAATACTTGATTTTTAATACTATTTCATTCGATACTTTATCGTTCGATTTTTCGACAATTTAAATATGATTCGGTTAGAGAAGGCGTAATAAAATAGCCAAATCACAGGTTCGAATAATGATAATAAGCTCATGATATATTAATCGTTTATCAAATAATTAATCTATAATTTAAAATACTTGTATATTATTTAATATTCGACACCGTATATACGTCATAGTACGCAACATATTTTCGGCCGCGAAAACAATAACATTGTATTTGGCCTTGGTGATGTAAACATTAGCGCGCTATGGTTAACGTCTTATAGCCTTGTAATCATTCGTACAGTAACGCTCGAGCAACAAAGTAGTCCGTAGTATGATTCTCGTAGTCGTAGTATGATTCTCGCGTGAAACGAAGTTTGATCGTGCCGAAGTTTGCGGGAGTGTCGTTCAAAGTATCGCGCGTGTGAATCAACCTGAGAGGAGGAGGAGGCCTAGGAGAGGCATCCTGCACCGGCGGAGCAACCCAAGGGTGAGTATTATTAATTTTATATTAATTATTATAAATCTCGCACATGCATTAATTCGATTCGATCACTGTTTGAATAGTTTAAACAAGAGAAACTTATACTATAAAAGTTTTTATTTAAAAAAAATAGTTTTCTTTTTTAAAATTTATAAAATTATTTCATATTTATATACCTTCTTATTATTACACGCATCGAATATAAAATTCGATGCGTACAATAATATTTTTTTGAAATATTAATTATTTTAAGCGTCGCTATAATTTGGATTTTATATTTGTGTGTTGCAGACAACGTAGCCTCAAGACCAAATCTCCGCTGTTGCGCCGGTCAGTGCCGGTGAGTGATAAATTTTATTTTACTTTGAGGTGACGGATCCGTAGATATTGTAGATGCAAATGTAGATTGTAGATTGTAAATAGATCCGTTGTCTCAAAATGGATGGGCTAGAATAGATGAAATCAAATAAGTTTCAATAGACTTTTTAAATATACTTTAAAACATATTAGAAACATAATTTAAAATATAAATTAAAACAAAAAGTTGAAAAAAATATAAAATATTTTTCATAGCCCATCCATCTTTATTATCATATCAATAAAAACTTTGACAATTTTGTCATGCATCGTTTTACTATAATAATACTTATAATAATATGTAATTTATATTAAAATAAAATTAATAAAACATTTATGTGCCATATGGATAATTTGATGATTTAATTGTTTGAAGTAACAATATTTAATTTTAATAAAATAAAATTAAATAAAATTATAAAAATATATAAAATAAAATTAATAAATAATATAATATAATTTATTTTTACATAATATATAATTATTATGTAAATATTATTATATTATTAAATTATATTATATTATTTATTAATTTTATTTTATATATTGTTATAATTTTATTTAATTTTATTTTATTAAAATTAAACATTGTTACTTCAATCAATTAAATCGTCAAATTATCCATGTGACACAACAAACGTTTTATTCATTTTATTTTAATATAAATTACCTATATAAAGCCTATATTATTTATTAATTTTATTTTATATATTTTTATAATTTTATTTAATTTTATTTTATTAAAATTAAACATTGTTACTTCAATCAATTATTAAATTTGATTGATGACTTGGCATTAGATTGATTAAAGTAAAGTTATATTAAAGCGATGCGTGACAAACTGACATGTCATAAACGAGCATAAAATTATGCTCATGTACCCCGGCGACAATAATTAGCCGGCAACGAAAGGAATTTTTTTCCTTCATCGACCTCTGATGGGGGTCGAAGCTACATCTCTGACTAGATGTAGTCAGACTGAATATGACCAGGATCAACAAAAGGTAAGTTCAGCTGGTCCAACGAAAGCAACCTATGATGCGTTCTATTAGGGCATTCTATTAGGGTACGCGAATAAGACATGCGAGTAAGACACGCAAATAGGGCACGCGGTTAGGTATACGTTCTTCAAATCTCGGATTTCTGCTGATTCAGTTAGCAAGTAGAATTGTTAGGGCTATAGGGATTGTTAGGCATTAAAAAAAAAAAAATTAAAAATAAAATTACAATACATAATAATAATATCCAACTTAAATTTATTCTCAGGAAAATTAAAAAATACAATATTTAGAATTGCCTTATATATTGAATGGATAAATAGTGATCAAATACGCGAATTTAAAATCTATTTCTCGCACAATTGTATGTGTTTGCATGACTGCTCTTGTGATGTAGGGCGGAAATTATTGGCTGAATACAACCCTTTTTCGTAATTTCCATAGCTATATATCTGTTTATGAAGCCACTATTGCCGACCATAATGACACCACAGAGATATCTTTACGATCCTATTTCACGAGAGCATACACAATGCGGAATTGTATATTTTACAGTATAGAATGACTAAAATAGAGAGATTTTGCAATATAATGTAAATCGCTCGCATATTACGTTTATCAAAAAAATAATTAATCAAAATGATTAAAAACTTTTAAATTCTCAGTCACATACGCAAATTTGTAAAAAATTTCTGTTAAATATTAAATTAATATTATTTTGTTAATAAATCATGAAGAAAGGAGAAAAAAAATAATTTGAAATTGTAAATCATTTTTTCTAACTAAAATAATATTAAACAATATAATTCATTTACATGAAAGTGCAATGTATTTACTTCTCTACATCAAACTTGCTAACAGCACTATTTGATATATACGATATATTTCATTATTTGCATTCACGCTTCAAGATTTGAAACTTATCGTATTCATATAGTATAGGTTTCGATTTTAGACTTTCTATTAACGGAGTAACGCCACGCAATCTGAAACGTATCGCTTGTAAGAATTATATAATCGTGATGCAGGAGAGATATAAGAAGGCAGATATTCAAGCAGCATTCGCAAGTAAAACGGTGCAACGTCTAGCATTCATAACTCGATGCTGCAAGGCGAAATCAGATGTAATCGCTTTGATGCGCCGAAACGAAAAATCCTCGCACCTCGAGCTATTCGCAGAGCTGAGACGGAGAAATTGGCATAATACGATTCGAGCAATGAAAATGGCAAAGCGTGGTCTGTTTCCCATGGTACTTGCGAGCGGCAGCCCGGAGTCATCGCATTACAAACACGCCATTCCGCCGTTCTGATGTATTCGCGACGCGTTAGCTCGGCTATCGCGCGGTCATCATGACAATTATAGCGAATGACAGGGCTCGCGCTCCAACGTAATGTCCGATAAATTGCACGACGGCGAGAGTAAGAAGAAAAATCGATAATCTCGACAAACTTGCGAGTTTTCTCCTCCCGGTTTCGCACATTTTCTTGATAATCTTTTACGTAGCTTACGCTTTACGTTTGCGATTAATCTCAATTTAATCTCGGATGATTCTCAGGCAACGCGACTTAATTTCTCACAATATTTTAAATCATCTTTTGAAAAAATCAGCGAAGATGTAAAATCCAGGCCTGATACATTTAAGAAATACACGACTTTTAATTGCATCATCAACGAAAAATATACGACGCTAATTGACGTTGCAATAATAAATAATACTTTAACAAATTTTTAGACTGGTATCTGGCATTAAATAAATACACTTGTTTGTTGCATCTACAATGTATAAAAAATAAGCATCACCTTTTTTGAGAAAAAAAAAGTTTTTTATCTAAATATATCTATAATTTTACACTATTAAATATAATCATATTTACATACACATTTGCTACCAGTATTCTCATTCTCTCTATACATAACGCTCTTTTTATCACCACCTCTGAGGACACGTGCCAGTGATGCGTGATTTATGTCCTTGCATTCAAAGGGGTTTCGAAAAAAAAAAAATCTCAGGCAAGATGTTTCTCCGATCCCCGGGGTGCGGAAGCGCAAATGAAGCTGGCGACAATTTCGCCCATTAACGAGATATTCACTCCTCCCCTCCCCTCCTCAACCACCCCTTCCGAAACCGGTCTTTCTCATCTCTTCATGAATTAGGATCTCGCGCTCCCTATGCTAGTTTACGCTGGCAGTGATGTATCGCGCTTTAATAGTGCGTCTGTCCCGAAACGATTCGGTAACCGTCTCTGGCTGAAATAACGCGTTTCTGGCAGCAGTTGTGCGAATGGGTGCTTGTCCTCTCACATCACTCTCATGAAATCATTCTTGCGTGGTGAGGAAGATAGGTGGTGACGGGATCAGAGAGCGAGGAGCGAATTGTTTGGAAAGAATATTTTTTATAGCTTTTCTGAATATACATTAATCTCAGTTTAAATCTGTAACATTTTTTAACCTACTTCTCGTCATAATTTAATTATTAATTTAACAATATTAATTAAAATAGATTACATTATTTAATCAGATACTTAGATATTCTTAAAACAAAATATTCAGCTGTAATATTAAGGAGAAGGAAGTTCGAATGTTGCCAAGAAATAAATCGTACCTAGTAATAAATATTATAATGGTTCCGCTTTATAGCGGAAGCAAGAATGTTTTATGATACGCTATAACGATATATCAGAAGCGTCGATTCTAAGGAAACTTTAATCGCAGCGGAATAATTTCTCTTCTTTTCTCTTCTTCCAAAAATAAATAGAATTAATAAAATTTTTGTCGAGTTGTTTATTACCACTCGAAAATATTGATGCGTGAGCATTGCTCGTTCTCGGAATACATATATGGCCTCAATCATTTAACATATTACATTTTCGTCAGACAGTCTTATTTTTTTCTGTATAACGGCAATGCTTCAATGCTCACGGATGAAGGTACACTTACTTTAAGATGTGAGCTAATTTACATAATTCCAAAAAAACCACTTTAACTTTTAATAATTAACAATCATGTAAATATAATTGAAAATTTTCAAGTATCTTTTGCTCATTTTCGTGTCTGACAGTGTTTTCTTTGCAAAAAAAAAAAAAAGAGAACAACGGTCAAATCAATAAATAAAAGGGATCGGGTTTATCTCGAAAAGAATCGGATGAGAAGTGTATTGAATTATTTTCGTTTCGATATATCAACTTGTAGTTTCTTATCCCAAGATCTCTCACTTACTGATATCGTCGTTTATATCTTTCCTTTAGTATAAATTAAGCTTGTATTTTTGATGGATATGTTTATATAATTAATTATTGTCTTTGTATGTTATAAATGTATACATCTCAAAGAACACATTAAAATCGTTAAATAAATATTTAAAAAAAATATTAAAATGTTTAAAGCACGCTCAGCCGCAATGAAATATTATTTCATTTATTGCAGATAAGTGTACAGAATACCCTGAATTTAATTAGTTTCATTAATTCATTTCTTCGTAAATTCACTTCAAAAATCACAGTTCTATTCATATGCAGTTTAAACTTATTCAGGGCTTTTGTGACAGTGAGAAAGAGAGAATTGATATCGAGTAAAAGTTGACGAGAGAGAGAAGAAAGAGAAAAATCGAATTTGCTTGACTGCATATCAGGATTCTTCTTCTTTCAACTTCGAAGGATCATTATTAAATTATGCCCCCGCGGCGTATTCCGCGAAGAAGATGCGCATGATTCGCCGCGTTCGCACGCCAGATTCAGTCGGGCGAACCGAGTTTCACCTCGCCCCCCGTGTAATCAATGATATATGCAATGGGAAGAAGGAAAGTCCGCGAAGTTTAAAGATGCAGAAAGTACAGATACATTGTATATATGTATGTGTATATAGATAGTGTAGGTTTAGCTCGATTATTTATCAGCGGATCGAATTTGCCGCGTATCGCACATAAGAGTCGGCGTAATAATTCTAGAGCCAATATACAGGATATTTTTCGGTGATTGATTTACTGATCGGGCCGCGAATCTGTTCCGTCGACGATTATAAAGACGCGATACAATAACGACCGGATATACGCCGGATTCCGATTTTGTCTCCAGCATGTTCGTCGTTGTAATCGTCGACACGAGAATTCCGAATTGTACATGAACGGTCTTGATCCTCTCGAATCTGAAAGCTGTTATCTACAATTCGGCCGATGAGCGTGTTCCATTATTCATGCTCTACGAATAATCGCGCGGACGGATAACGTTCGATAAGAAGCAAGACATCAGCGTTTAATGGGAGATTGAAAAAAATGATAAAAAGAATGAAAAAATAAGGGAATTTTTTATAACAGGAATTTTTTGATTCCATTGATGAATTTTAGAAATATGCAAAATTGTAATTGATAAAATTTTACATTTTAATTTTACCTGGATATTATCGTATTTAATTTCAGAATTTTTATGACTTCGTTAAATTTATGATAAAAATATCTTATTCTTATTATTTAAAAATAAAGGAAGCAAAGAAAGATTTTTTTAAAAATTATCCAATGTATTAAAAGATAATCCAGCAGATACAAAATTGTGTCTATTAAACTTGAAATTGGGATTTCTTTTTCTCTATCTCTTTTTCTCTTTATCTTACCAATTATTTTGTTAAATATTAAACAACCTGAAATTTTTTCTCGGTATAATACAATGTTACCTTATACTCTTACGATAATCTTTAATGTACAACGCAATGGTTTCGCTTTAATGTGTTCCATCTGTATTCTGTCGTCACGGTCTTGTTCGCCTTACTACAAAACTCGATCGATGACTACACAAGGACGTAAATGATAGCTCATATATAGGTGTAGTTACGTGTAACTAGAGAGTTAAATATATTGAAATGCACATAATTTTTTTCTGCTTCATCAAAAATGGTACATTCTTCAGCAAAAAAAAAAAAATGAAAGTACCAGGGAGGAGGATATTTGCAGTTCTCAATTGTCAATTTTTAATAAATAATAATAATGAGACGTTTTTATTTATTATGATTGTTCTAACCGCTGTAGAAATTGCGTTGAGCCGTCATGACAAATAGCAAGCGGTAAAGATATCAAACGGAAAGGAGATATCAAGGTATCATTACGTGCACGAGAATCAAGGTATCATTACGCGCGCTCCCGACTGCTCCGTTTCAAGACTCCATTCATTGTCTGATGCTCTCTGCATTGCCGGATCGCTGCGGTACGGTGCTTCCGTTTCTCACGAAATATCGCAATGTTCTGAAACCACTTTGACGAACATTCTGACTTCGTAATGCAGTTCGCGAACTGGTAACGTACGTTTAAACTGTAATTAATAGCGAACCGATTGCGAAATTATTCCATATTAAACATGATTTTATATTCTGCAATTTTGATTGTGTTAAAGTTGTTTAGTTGTGCAAAATGCAAAATTTTATGTGAAGAGAAAAAGAGAAAAGAGAACTTCTGGAAAAAGTTGATTTAAAAAAATTTATAATATTATTGAAACCAAAATGATTTTTTATTAAATATCTTTTTATGTTTTTAAAATGTACAACAAAAAAAAAATAAATTGTTTTGTTTTTTAAATTAAAATAAATGCATTTTACATACATTCCTAAAATTGTAAATTAAAAAGTTATAATCATGTTTTATATAGAATAATTGTTAGCAACAATTGCCTCGTGTTCAGTTTAAGGGTAGTAATAGAATTGTACAGCGATTGTCTCTTACTGTTAATATTAATCTGCGTGGATGCTAATTATAAATTATTTCGTAGATAAATATAGTATCCATAGAGAAACATCGGTGAGCAGAGATAAGTAAATTGTCACGTATACATTATTAACGTACGAGTTTACCACTGTCTGCAAATCGATGGCGAATAGTTGATAAATTGCTATTGACAATGTATCAGTAGCTTATAGATTGTCTACAGTGAATAGATAACAATTTCCTTCATTAATAAATCCTAGACAAAGGCAATAGTTGCATATAAGCATTCTTACGTAGCATAACAATCGAACGTATGTAGATAATATATATATATATATATATATATATATATATATATATATATATATATATATATTAGAGTTTACTATCTTTTCAGCCGTTAGATTTCGCAAATAAAATTCTTTTAAAATATTTATGAGCTGATTCTTAAATAATTTGATTATCTTTGTTTACGGATTAAAAATGATTCTAGAATAATCTGTGAAAATAATGCAAGTAAAAAATTTTTTCTCGTAAATATTTAAATAAAAATTTATGAATTATTTCTTTTAATATCGTCTCTCTCTCTCTCTCTCTCTCTCTCTCTCTCTCTGAGAGATTTAAAAAAAACATTTTTTCAAAATGGTGCAAAATTATAATCGGAAGAATTATAATTTTGCATATACGATTGATTAGTAGAATAAGAATTTTAGGGAAATATTCAAGAAATGAAATTTTCAATGATTTAGTACTCGAAGAACTTATGCATCTTTTATACGTAGAGCTTAAAGATATAATTCCTCGAATCTGAGGAGAGGTCGTTTTCTATAGCGGGAATTCTACACTATTGCTCTATCGATTTATTTCGAAGATAATGCCGCGTTATATGTTCTCGGGGACGAAGACTCCCCAATCATGCTCTGATGAATACGTAACGTTCGGCCGTAAATATCTGGCCGCGAACAGCTCCGGTTACGAGCGACGATGTTTTTGCCTCTCTATCCGGTCGCTTCCAATTTCCGTTTGTAAGCCGCCGGTAACGTTTCAAACACACCGAGGCGTCCGTCTCTTCAATTATTCCCACGAAGAATAAACAGCGGTTATCGTAAACCCTGGGCCACGAGTCGCCGAGTAGGACATGTAGCACGTACAAACGCGCGAAACGCGCATATACGGGTGCAAAATTCGCGAACGTTTACGATACGTTTAGACTTGACGTTTATTTTATGACTTGGCCCTGCGCCCTTTCTCTTTCTTTCTTTCCGCACGAAGCAATAAATCTCGATATGTAAAAGGGATGACGCGCAATGAAAGTTAAGAACCAAAATTTTTAATAGGCAAAACAGCATGAAACAAATGCTTGCTTCCGTTAACAACAACGATAAACATTGCCTCTTATTGATCGTGATATTTGACATATTACAACTCGAAGTATTGCAACCCGGATAATAAGAGAATAAATTATATATTAATTAATCATAATGTCTGCGCAAGTGTGATGACTGCACAATATTTATATTATGATAATATATTATGATTTATTTTTCCCTTACATCCGATAACCATATCAATTATGTTATTATAAACGTTTAAATGTCTGACGATATAAAACAAAATCAAAAGTTGCTTCTTTCATTTCCATATGTCACGATAAAGCTATCGTAATTATCCGATCAATCCATTTCGCGGAATAAAAAAGCCTCTCTCGTGACAACGAACATGGAGATAAGCGCTTAAAAAAACAATTTGTTTGTCCGATCGCGAACCGAGAGAAAAAAATGTCGTGCCTCACACACGTAATCTCGCCTAACGCTATTCATTATTTATTATGCACTACGGAGTCGCAAGCTTTCAAATCCGTTATGAAATTGATCGCCCGTTGCGTTTTCGCTCATTAAAAGTTTCGTTACTTGTTGCGGCTTCGATGCAACTACATTTGCAAAGATTTCAGTTCTCGCGTTAATTATTCAAAAATTTAAGCACGCTGTTAAAAAGTGAAATATTAACCCGTCAAATCCGTCAAGCGGTCCAACCGCAGATTTCTTTCCGGGATTCGAAAAGTACATAGCAAATCGATTAATGGCAAACTTGTAGTAATAAATATCTTCGTCTTAGATGATAACTCTCTTTTTTTCTCAACTTTCATGTACTTTTGCGTATTTTATATAATTATCATCCAAAATAATATCAGCGAGGGATCCGATAATACGATATTGCTTTGTATTTAATAAAAACAAACCTATGTTCAAAATATTATATCAATATACATAATATATCTTTTAATATAAAGTTTAAACATTGACGAGATATTTAAGATTTTCGAAAAGCTCTCTAGAGAACTTTTGAAGCGCCGATAGAATTATACTTTGATGCAAATATAATTGAAACTGTTAATTAAAATTCATTTTTCGTCGGGCTATAAACAAAATCGGTGTTACAAAAAACAAGAAATGTCTAGAAAATGTCAATATTCCATTAAATTCTCATATAGGGCGTATATGTACTGTATAAAGTGACAAAAGAGTATACTTTATAAAGGCTGAGGAACCGGTCCCCCTAACGAGAATATCGATTAACATTACGGTGTTAATTCTAGAAGCAGCTCTCGTGACTTCCACGCGAACAATTTACAATGTGGCTCACAACTTATGCAATGACGAAAGAGCGAAGGGTCGCGTCATTAGGGCATAATTGACGGAGGCAAAACTTGAAGTTGCCGGCCGGGCGGCAGCGGACGGGCACGTTTGAGAATAAATTTATCGTAAAATTACCGCTCGTTAATAATCGTGACGGATAGAAGTAGCGAATTTGTAGATATAATTTCGCGGCGCAATTAGTATTTAACGAGCTGTTTCAATGCTAAATTTTCCGCAGCTCGGACTCTCGCGTATACTTAAGTCGCGCGTATTTAACCACCAGACAAACCGATTTTGTTACGCTCACCGCACACATTCGATCGATAGATTTATTATATCCGATGTAATTAGTTACTAGCGATTCGAAACATAAGCCATGCTTATATTTCATATCCGGAATATTAATGATTCAATATACCGCGCGCGGCGACTTTGCTATTTTGATTTTCTTGGTGATAAGACTGAAGTTTAATAAGGAAAGTCATAGCGGAAATTTTAATTAAACTCTTAGAGAGCTTTAAAATAAATAAATATAAAAATATCTTTAAGTACTGAAAAAAAAAAAACGTTTCTTCGAAGGTAAAACTGTTTGATTATAAAAAGAGAAGAAAAAAATTTTCTCTATATTTATATATGCATGTTTATATTAATATATTATAACTATCTACTTTTTTTAAAAACTGTCTTGTCAAACAGTAAAATTTTTAGTAATAGACGTGTTTTTGAAAATTCCTTGAGAGCGATGCCTCGCCTGGGAAATCTTTGGACATTCTAACAAGCAAGCAACACCTGGCGGCAGGTGTTAAGGGAGAATGTATATTCGTACTGTCTGATACTAAATGTCCGAAAGACTTCTAAGTAATGTCTCGCCAATATTTGTAAAATTGTTTGTTATGTATCGTTCATTTAGAAAATAATATTGTTGAAATAATCATTCTTAATTTTTAAATACAAATGATTATATATATATAAAATTTATTAAAATTATTATTTTTTTTTTTTAAATAAAGGTCATCTCTTTCTTCTTGGGTATGTGGATTTAACATTGTATTGCAATTACGTATGTATCCAGTTTTCTTTAGGTCTAATAATAACAATATTTTCTCATTGCTTAACTTTTATATATTGCTAAGACATGTAATTCTTAGTGGCTATTACAATCTTATCTGATGCCTTGATTAATATCTAGCAGGAGATGAAGAATATTAACTGAATATTATACGTAATTTATGGCCGTCATGTTACCACACAAGCGTAAGTCACGTTGCCTTGCGATATTGTATATTATGCTAACAATAATTTAAGGTTTCGATAACAGGAAAAATCAAGTATCGAGATCAAGATATAGTTCGTATATAATTTTAATACATTAGAATATATTATCACAGATCAGGCTTAATTCTTCTACACTCGCGCGAGTAACTTTCGCGATATAACTTTATAAGGGCTAAAGAGATTCGAATGTGTTGGAAGTTGTTGCATCAAGATGATAATTTGTCATTTAATTAAAAGACGGGCGATAACTCTTTGCACTATGTAGTAAATAAAGTCACGTGCGCATGTGATATATAATTAAACTGTTTTTCCTTTTAGTTAAAGCAATGATTTTTTTAGTTTTTATTTTAAGTCATAATTTCTGTATCGATCTTATGACTTGCATTTTTTTTCTAACAAACTCGATTCGGCGAACCTCGCGACATAGTTAACTCATAAACATGCGTAAAATCTACGGCATTGAAGGTTTCGTTTTTAACTTCCGCCACAATTTCCGGCTGTTTCTCTCACCCTTCGCGATTTCCCTTCTGACCTTCTCGGGAGGCCTCATCCTGTTCGACGAAATCATTTCCGCTTCTTTCAATTGTTGCTTATCATGCTCGTCTGAAATCTAATTTTTAGATATATTTTCTAGCAAAAAATACAGTACTATTTCTCTGTGGAGAAAGAGGGAAAGACTAAACCAAAAGTTAGTTTCAAGTTTTTTTACTTTTTATTTCATCTATAACTTTTTTCTTTAATTATGTCATGTATCAGACAAAATTCAATAAATCAAATAATTAAAAGATTTGTAATTTTCAGTAATGATTTTTAATTGCATACTTTATGAACATCTTATTATTCAAATTAACTTTACATGTATGTATTTTTATTGTTAACAAAAATAATGTATACTCTCTACAAAATTCTCTACAATACTAATATTTTAATATTAACATATAGATCTACATATTTTTATTACTATTATTAATGTTTGATTTTTTACAGATATTATTTTATAGAATTTCTTTGTGTTTGTATGAAAGATCGTTAATTTGCTATGTCTTATCTTCGATATCGCTCTAGGAGATTTCTGTTATTATCTTCCTTCAAAGTTGGCTTTCTTCCAACATCCTTTTTGTTTCCCTCTGGCTCTACCAAGATATGAAACTGTCTCCCTCATTCATGTCTCGCAGTTGAAACGATCACTTTAACGGTTCTTGACATTGCATAATTTAACGGTACTGCAATGCAGTCGGTATTCTATCTCAATAATTAGAGTTTTTTTATTAAAACATATCAATAATATTACATGTCATGTGCAATTGCCATGTCATTGCCATCTTTTATTTGTTTTTTTTTTATTATTAACTACTCCATTTCACAATATTAGTTACTTTCTTTTATTTTTTTTACAAACAATTGTTACTTAAAAATTATTAATAGTATTTTCGATAAAATATCCTTTCTTATCTCCAAGAGTAGTAAGAGCGAGTAATAAAATTTTATTGTTTTATTTGTTCTATAAAATTATTCTTGTTAGACTTACAACATTTTTCTTGTTCAACTTTAATATTACTATCGTTATCAATTTCACTTTTCTCTTAATCAGTCACTTTCTTTAGATGCCTTATTCTTTCAATTACTTTTTGTACGATTACGTTTTGTTGACTGATTAACACACATGCATTTTTTCTTCTTTAATGTTATTTCTTCATTTTAATTCTTGCTCCTCATAACTGTTTCTTAAATCCTATAATTATTAAAAAATTTGACGAGCCCAAAATAGCTACTATCATTTCCATAGCTTAATATTTTTTCAACATTATTTCCTTGACCTTTTCCGATTGATCATTCTATTTCATTCATTTTTTCATTTTCCTAATGCATCTCAAAAATTAAAACTAGTTTCTTGTTTCAAGTCTTTCATCATTTCATTTAACTTTTTATGTCTCCGTCAACACATCGTCATTGACATTTCCAGTGTCTTGATTTTCCTTTGTCAATTCGGCAAGGATTTTTCGTTCTTCAGTCGTGAGAATTGCTCTATTCACAAAGTTCGCGATATTAGTCGCGTGTATCGTCAACAAGCGTTTTCTTTCCTCTTTTGCGCGTTCCTCCTCAGCCAATTCCAATCTCCGTTGCTCTTTAGCGATTTCTTCAATCTTAGCAATCTCCTCTTCGCGAATCTTGCGGCGGTGCGCAATCAAATTCTCCAGGTCCTTCCGATACTGTATTTTCATCCTCTTTTTCGCCTCCGCCGTGACTCTCGCCATTTTCTCGTCTTCCATAATCTTCCTCATGACTTGTTCGGCCCATGCTCTATCCTCCTCCACGAAACGCTGCTTGCATTGCTCCGTAAAGACTATCTGTTCCCGTAAACTAGCTGCCAGTTCTTGCCGCATCTTTCTTCTGCGCATAGCCTCCTCCATCTCTTTGATTATGAGCTCGCACCTAATCTCCTCAGCCACGAGATCAATCAGGCGTTCCTCCCTCTCTCGTTTTCGAGCCTGAGCGTCCAGCATTATCTTGGTCGTTTCCAATAGCACGCGTTCGCGCCTCTCTATCTGCTCCTGTCTGAGTCTGCTCACCTCTTTCGATCTCTCTTCAATCTCCTTCAAATACTCTAGATCCTCCCGCCGCTTCTTCTCTTCCGCCTCGCGCTCTTCTTGCCGATGAATCTTCTTCATTTCTTCGAGGATCAGTCTCTCTTGTTTCGCTTTCTCCACGAGTTCGCACTTCTTCTCCAGTGCTCTCGAGAGTTCCTGTTCCTCCTGTGCTCGATCCACTTCTTCCAGATACTTCCTATATTCGCGAGCTTCCTCCACGAGAACTCTTTTCTCTTCCTCTTTCCGCGTCAGCTGCTCGTCCAGCTGCTGTCTGTACTTCTCACATTTTTGCAAGATCTCCGACTGCCGCCGGAGATCCTCCTCCAATACCTTCCGCTGTTGTTCGCGAGCCAATTTGGCGCTCTCGCCTTCTCGCACGAGTTCGATGTATTTGCGAGTCTGTCTCTCCTCGAGTTGAGCCTGCAGTCCCTTCACCATGTAGGCACGCCGCAATTCCGCCGCCAACTCCGCGACCGCGTCATGCGACTCGCGATTGCGGCAACCGCGACGAAACCTTGCAACGTACAAAGCGCTTTCGTTGTTCAAGAGTTCCATAATCGTTTTATTTATATTATTTATTTTTTGTCTCTCTTATGAAGGATATTGAGATTTCTGAAGAATGCGTGCGTTTGATAAAGACCGTGGAACTAGATGTCAGCTGGTCGGTTAGGTAAGATGTGTTTTAACGTGCTGGGAGCTGGTCATAATCTTCCGGTTTCGCCTGCAAGGGTTACGCTGGTTCATATAGTCTCATAAAGAGTAAATATACTTACATGCGCAAGTAACAAATATTTATAAAACTCTTTGAAATTTTTACTCTTCATAATTTTGAATAAAAATGTATACACATTTTACGTTGAAATACATATTTAATATTCGATATGTATAGATTTCGACTTTGTTACATTTTTATGTAACTTTTATTTTTAATTGATTTTTTATCTTTTTTTATACTACCATTTAATATGTATATGTATATATATATATATAAAATACATAAAGAGTAACTGATAAAAAAGAGCTCATGCATTAAACATTGCATTGTTTTTGTCGAGTTTTATGGTCGTTAAAAATTATATTATATTCTATATTTTGTTACGTGCTTTTTATTCATTTTTCATATGAAAAAATACCGCGCTAATTAATTTGTTAACGCATGGTCGGATTCAACACAGCGTAACTCGCTGGGAAACATGTCGCGATGAGAAAAAGACATTTGGCTCACAAAGAGTTTTCTTTTTCGTGATGCGCATATTATGCCACGAATCGCATTTGTATCCTTGCATGACGCGAAACTAATGCTTATGAATCGTATTAATATCAGATTGATGATAGGGTAGGAGAGCCTTTATATTGACTGTCTCTTTTTTTTCCCTTTCCTTCCTTCAATTTTTTTTCCTTGCGGGATTTGAATGCGCCTTGGGAATTTTCACACGGTGAATTAGGTTAATCTAAATTTAACGGGAGAAGTGGACTAAAGCGCCGTTATACATATTTTCCGATAATAATTCCATTGTTAATGGTAACGAAAACGAAAACTATCGTTAGATCTCGACTTCAATGTGCGGAGAAGCCTTGAACCTACTTAGGATCATGCTTCGTTAATCAAGTGTGTTACCGGAAGTAATCGTGTGTTCTTTACCGTAATAACTATATCGTTATACGACAAGGTTCAACGTATAAATAGCAATCACATATCAAGACGCGTGAGTAAATGGATATCAATAAAATAAATTAATTAATCGCAAAGTAATCAATGTTTCTATTAACGATCAAGAAATAAGAGATCGACAGTGAAATAAATGTAATCTATCATGATATGCTATCACGGTGTGCATTGAATACTATTAGTACATCTCTAACATAATGTATAAATTAACATGTAAATTTATTTATTAATATGTAAATTAAACTTGTTAAATATGATGCATATTACGAGATGACGAACGAAAAATTTAGTATTTTCTTTTATAACAGAACACATATTACATAACTGAAACATGTTACATGCAAAGGAATTTGGAACGTGACGAAATAATTCACAAATCATCGTTCAAATTTCCTAGAAAAATATTAGATTGAATCAGCACTTTGTCCCTCTGACTTTGACATATGCGTTTCACAATTACGAGCCTCTTGTCCTGCTTAAAACAGCTGCCGATTTAAGTATGAAATCGCAATTTATTAGAATACCTACATTTCAAAATATATTATTATAACCAATGGCAAAATTTCTTAACAATACTGTATTGTTAAATCGATAAAATCGATAAATCGGTCAAAAATATTTTTCTTATTTTAATAATTTTAATAATATTAAATTGTACGTAAAAATACAAAAATGTAACATAAAATTCTATAAATGCAATAAAATATTATTTTGTATAAATAAATTGATTTATAATTAAAAATAACTTCGTTAAAATTACAAAACATTGTAATAAAAAAAATTGGTAAACTGCTTTAGAAAATATTATTGTTTTAAAGTTTGAGAGACAAAACATAATAATAATTTTTAAAATAGAGAGGTAACTATTAGGAAAAACAAGGCACTTTACTTAAAATATAGTTATAAGCGTGTAAAACAAAGTTTAAAAAGTAAGCTTCGGTATAATAAAATAGAATGTCGAATCTGAGTAATAATATTTTTCAACGATTCACAGGCCATTTATTTGCTCTAATAGCTTGATTCTTATTCAACGAACCGTTTTACATTATATGAGCAACGATTATATTTGCCACCGACCGTTGAAATGTATGTAGACATTATTAATAGGCGCGGTATCGTGCTTGCTTGAATAAGTCTAGTGTAGCATTATGTTATGTAGACGTAAGAAATTTTATGGAGTTAGATATTACAAGAATACGGCCATTTTAATTTCGTGAATTTGATAATAATCGTTTCCAACATATTAAAAAAAATTATTGATATATATTTTTATGCATCAGAAAAGTGGCATCACAAAAATAAGAATTTGCATTAAAAAAAAAAAAAAGAAAGAAAAAATGAGTTCAATATTCTGTAGCAAATCAGAACTTGAAGCAATTGACAAATTCCAAATTGATCGTTTCGAATTATTTTCCTTCAAGCTTTAAGCAATAATTTTTCTTTATTTAATATATCGAGCACATCTCACAAGTATATTTCGTCTAATATATATTTCTCAATCAATTTTTTCAAAAAAAAAATAACATTTAAAATGTGCGAAACATATCGTGCAGAATCCTCAATTATACACACATACACACACGGGGGGCTATACCGAAAGAGAAATCGTTCACAATTAATCAATGTTTATCCCAAGTCATGCCCTTTCAATGAGCCGAGTAAACAGCGATTGACTCCGAATGTACAAGAACGCGTGCTCTGCCGACAAATTAGTAACCAAAACAAGATGAACGTACCTTCTCTGCGCAGGTCCGGGTATACCGAACTCGAATACAAATTGCAGCCACGTGCACCGTGACACCAATATGCAACACACTGGAAACAGAGAGAGAGAGAGAGAAAGAGATGGCACACTCGAGAAACAAAAGAATTTTCCGCTCGGCAATTCGCGCCGGATCGATGATGTGACGGATGGACGCGCGACGAGCCCGCGTTGTTTCGAATCAAATTTTCTTTGTCTTTTTTTTTTTTTTTTTAAATCAGTTTTTCGCGGCTAGTCCGAATCGGATCGGAGCTTCGTTGCTCAGAGCCGCAGTCCTTAACACGAACGCCACGGCGGATTGAGACCGACTAACCGGCTTTCCGCGTCGCAGCACACGCGAGCCGAAGCTCTCTTGCTATTTGCCGCCGCCGGCCCCTTTAAACCCCATCTCGCCGACAGGGCCCCGCGAGAATCGGCCGGCTAAGTTTCTACGGCCCTGCGCGAGGAGAGGTGCCGATTAGTGGGAGAGATGCTAGTTGTACGCGTGAAGGAGCGAGGAAATTGACTATCGAAATGTATTCGATTTGATTTCATAATCGCGGCGTGCTATACGCGAGACACATTACTAAATAATTGAATTCGGATATCCAAGATTGATTCGTCTATAATTGGTGAGATACACGTGGCACGTAGCCGAGGTGATTAATTGTTCGTTCATTAGGCGTCCATAGGCATAGAAGGTTGTAACGAAATTGCAACGTCAGGATATATTCTTAAGATATACAGATATATGTCTTTAGAATTTATATGAAATTTGTTTGATATTTTATTTTATTTTACTTTCATTTTTTTTCGAAATAATTCTTGTTCAATAATTTCATTTACATTAATATAATATTAACGTCATATTTTTCAACAAATAAAATTTTGTTGAAATAAAGTAGAAATTTAAAAGTCTACGATTCCATACTTGTTTGATTTTTTGATGTATTAGTAAATGTCAAAATGTACATTTATAAGCAGCTTGATTTCGGAAATAATTATTTATTTAATTACTATTAAGCGTTCCACATAATTATTAGAATGTATCGTATCTAAAAAATAGTAGCTTGTAAAGAAAACATCATAAATACAGGAATGCGCATTTGCTTATCTTTACTTCGTTTGTGAAACGCGCCGAAAGGACGTTTCAAGAAACTGTCAGGACATAAAAGCGATATGAGCCTATTTTTATAGGTTTCGTTTGATAGCGGTTGGCGTTTTCACGCTTTTACGAAAACCTGTTTCTGAACGTTTCTGTTTCGCGAGCAGCGCAATATCTGAATCTTACGAAAATTGTGACAATACAAAATACTCGGATAACGCCGCATAAAGCGCATATATTAGAAACAGTTTTAACTGTAGACATACGATTTAACAGTTTTATTAAAATGGTCTCGCGACGGGGCAATTATTCTACTAGAAACCGGTCGTTTTAATGGAGTCGTAAAGACTTGATACGAGGATAGTGACACTAATCACCGTAATAAGCAAGTGCCCTTATTATTGTCCGGTTACGCCTCCTGAGTCGTCGTTCTTATGCGCACGAGCATAAGAACTACGGATTCTAATCTCGAAAAAGATTGATAAAAAAAGGATAGTTAAAATTTCACATAAATCTTTCTCTTCTCCTCTTCTCACGCAATCTAATATACTTATTTGAGAAAATATTCACAGCAAATGATAAATGGTAAATGCGATGTATAAAGAGAATTAATATTTCATTAATAAAAGTAATATAATAAAAATATAAATAATAAATATAAAACATTACATTAAGTGTCTTTCATCAAAAAGATATTTTCTTTTATTTGAATATAATTAATATTTAAATTACATTACAAGTTTTATGAAAAACTTAAACATTGAATAATGTGCATAAAAATATAATTTTAAATCAATATCGGACTTGATTGACGTCTCATTTTAAAGACGCTAAAGACGTTGTCTTTCAGTTGACTCTTCATGCATGTTTTCTGTGACTGTCAGCTAAAATGTTAAATATGACTAAAGTGAGTCGTTACGCCCGCCATTTGAGAGGACTCGTGATTAAAGTATGGATACGTAAATGCCCTCGAGGGGGATCAATTTGCGCTCTTCTCTCGTTCCGCGCGAGAGAGTAAGAAATGGAAGAGGTGGGCGAGAAAAACGAGGAAGCGCGATGGGAATAAGCCGGACGATGACGATGAGAAATATCTAAATTAACGTGAAGGAGAAGCGTGGCGCATGTAAGATTGAGGCTGGCTCATCCGACATGACCATTTTGCCCGTACATGATACATCGCTGTTTTATATGAAATAAACGACTTGACAGGATGCATGGAAAGCATGCTCATATGCACGATATTTTCGCAAATATCTCGCTTTCGCAATAAAGATGAAGATTTATAAAATGTCAAAAAATATATGGCCGCTACACGTGTGTTTGAGAAGCTTTGAATTAAAATAACTTTATTGCAAAAGTTATAAAAGAATAAATGACTAAAATATGTATAGAAAAAAATGAAATTTTATTTTCAAACTTGAAATGCGCAATTTTAATTTTGCTAAAAAAATTATATTTATAAAAGAAATTGAGAATTAGTTGATTTTTATTATATCTCACATAAATCATTTAAATTCCTACATACATTTCACATTTTAAAATTAAAATTTCATTTTCAATAAAAGAAAATAAAAGTACACATTTTTCTGGTAATAATTTTAATTTTTTGATCATAATTGGATTTTAAATGTTTCCTAGATTGCAGCCGTGAAATGAAATTGTGACTTCACATGTTTTGCATAATTGATGTATTTGTTGCAAACAAAAATTATAATTGAATTATCGACCGTAAGTTATAGGAAATTTCAGCCTTAACAAAATTAGAGTTGATGGGGTCGAAGCATGTTATTGGAAAATGCTTCCAGCCTTGTCATTGAACATCCATATCTATATATCATTTCTATGTAAAATAAGATCAAAATAGTTAATTAAAGTTTTTAAAGATATATTTTTCCCCCTTTTGTAGTGATATTATATTAATTACAAAATGAATAAAATTATTACATTTGTTATTGTATAAATTTTAATGATATAAAATGATAAATATACTCGTATATTCTTTAAGAATTATATCAGAGAAGTTTTTCGATTTTTAAATTTCTTCAATATATTAAATATTTAGTCAAATAGCATCACTTTTATAAAGTATTTTGCCAATAAAAAAAAGACATGATTGAGATGCAGAATTTATCGCATTTAATTCTACATATTTGTGACATAGTTTCTTTTTATGAAAAAGCATGTTTCAAAAAGAAAAAATACAATGTTTTGATTCCCATTGTCGTTTATAAATATTTCGTAATTTTATTGCATAAAAAGTCAATCCTATTTTCAGAGCTCTCAAAAAGTAATAGTTTTCTTTGTTTAACCAGTACCGTTGTTCTCAATGGTTTGTTGCACCGTCGAGCACAATGTATAAAGATTTGACGGAGCTTGCACCTATAACATCAGGCCAATAACTGAAAAAGCTTTTTATATCTAATCTTACCTGACCTGAAAACTTTTTCTTTAGATTCTGTGTGTGTAAATATATATATATATATATATATATATATATATATATATATATATATATATATATGTTGTTTGCTGTACGATTCGCTCTGGTTATATTATAGCTGGAAGCTTTTAAAACACATTATTACTGTTCAAGATGATTCTTGAAATTACATTAATAAGAGTAATACATGTAAGATAGCAAGTCATTTAAATTTCTAAATTTTTAAAATAAAGAAATTTTTGTTTGAATCTTTATCATGTTCAATATAAATTGTTATTCTTTGCTGTAAAGAGGAGAAATTATTTTGTATAATAGATATTTAGAATAGTATTTATTTTTAATTTCCTATTATTTTTGTTACTTTGTACATGCATGTAAGAAATTCTAAATATTTTAAAATATGTATATGAATTGCTAAGCTTGATATTAGCTTCTCTTAATTTTAGGTAGTAATTAAATATATTTTTACTAACAAAAAGAAAGTTAGATAAATTACACTTCGCTGCAAAAGACGTCAAGAAGTTTCGATGAGGTAAAATATAAGATAAAATATATTTGAAATAATAATTGACGATAATGTTGTTATTTACAGGCCAATTATAAAACATTATAGAAGTAGTGTAACGTAGTTGCTTTAATTATGACGATGACTACAAATAGTTATTTTATTGCAACAAACTAATTATCTCGTTGCGTCAGGTTTTGTTTTTATTTTGCGTCTTAATGACAATTAAAGGCATTCTTTTAAATAGAGATAGACACGGATATGTCGAAAATTGTAAATTTAATATTCTATTTATTATTCTCTTTATGATGATAAAATGATTAAAATAAACTATTCGACCGATGAATAAATTCGAAAATCATCATACTTTTTGTTATTTTTTTATCAAACTTTATTTTATCTTAATAAATTCGATGATAGACAGGTTTTATAACGAAACGTTAATTTTAATCATGCATCTTATTAAAAGGATTGCCAATTAAGTACTCGTAAAATAGAGTGAAACACGGCATTCTGTAAATTGCGATGATTCATCACACATCAATATTGATGTATTATCACCATTTTAAGCAAATTGTTAATTTTTACATATAATTAATTTTTACATATAATTAATTACATGCTCATATAAATTTAACGCATATGTAACTTTGAAAAATAATTGACTTTTTTATTTAACGTGCAATTTAAGAAATTATAGTAAGAAATTTCGTTGGCGAAAAGGATAGCGCATTGGATTTCAGATTCAAAGATCACAGGTTCGATTCTGACAAGAAATATATATACAATAGAATAAAATAGACCTCTTTTACTTCTGAAATCATCGGGACCGAGCTACCTCTTTATTCTGAATTCCCTTTATTCTGCAACAGTTACAACCTGATCTCTTTCAATACACATTTGCCACGTGAATGCTAGCATGACTATGCTAGGAAGCGAATGGAAGCAAAAACGCTCTACACGTGTATGTGTCATTGAAATGACAGGACTGAGTGCAAAATAAAGAGGTAGCTCGGTCCCGATGATTTTTGAATAGAGAAGCTCTCTCTACTATGTTATTTTGTTTTAAACATTGGATCCTCTTCATTTCTAATAAAATAAAATAAAGTTGTTTCTAGCGTTTGCGTCACTCAAAGAAATAACAAATGCAGAGATGTAGAGATTTAATTAGAGGAAACTCAATTTAACCTTCCATATTCCCGTTATATTCCCGTTTTATATCGCAACTCTGTGCTGTTTTTCTTCCGAGCGAGTTATCAGTAGTGAGTGGAGGTATATCAAGAGAGGTGAGGTATATTTCTTGAAAGAGCACCGCATTACGTATGCTTCTTGAAAAAGCATGTGGGATAAACAGTTCAGTGAAAGAGAATAACAGATTTCAAATCAAATGCAAATCTAAATTAAACGCCTCTTAATTTTGTAAAGAAAACTCGCTGTAAAATCGATTTCATCATGCATAGCTCAAAAGAAACAGAACTTTTTAGAATTATTCTCAATTAATTAAGTCTAATGGAGTTTTATTAATTATACGCAACATATTTCGACGCAATAAAAAGTCTGTGCACTTTTTGCGATAACTTTACATGCAAATTTTTTTGCAGATTCTAATAATACAAATATACTCGAATGTAGTAATTTATAGATGATGCATTAGTATATTATACTTCTCATAATTAGACAACATTATACTTCTCGTAATTAGTCCTTTTACTAAATAAGGAAACAAAAAAAGATTCATACATTCTTGGATACGATAATTTATGAATAAAAATAAATATCCCAATGCATCCTAATAAAATTATTATACGATTCTTATAATTGCATAGATGGATAGAGATTATACTAAAGAGAGAATATATGTACATGTAATATTTTCATAGGTCATACGATAAAAGAAAAGACGAAGCAAGTGGATTTGTGAAATGAGAGATATCGATCAAATATATTATTTCCTCGGTTTTGTGTCAAATATGAAAAGTTACATTTGATTTCTATTCTACTCTTTTTTTTTCGTATCCTATAATTTTTTAGAACTTTTTTAATAAAATGCTGCAACATGTACATATATAAAAATTATACATCTTGAAAATTATGTCAACACTTTTATGTCAGCTTTTCTACGTCTCACCAAGCTCAAACTTTATTTCGTTATAGTTTGCAACTTATACATTATGTATCACTTGGCAGTGAATCTTCATGTATGTATTCTCTATGGCTTGACTATACTCATAACATTCAAATTGTCTAACCTTGATCAACAATTGACCCTACGCGATCATTTATACTTGAGCATTTATAGCGTTCGTATCACGAACAGCGTGTCTGGTAATTTTGTCAAGTATGTTACGAATCGCTCTTATTAACAAACAACAATGTTTGACGATATAATTTCCATGAATATTAAAACCGATATA
Organism: Cataglyphis hispanica; assembly: GCF_021464435.1. Lineage (NCBI taxonomy): Eukaryota > Metazoa > Arthropoda > Insecta > Hymenoptera > Formicidae > Cataglyphis > Cataglyphis hispanica. Next base: position 3,897,638 of record NC_065971.1, read on the forward strand.
TTGCTAGATTCTTGATACTCGGAAAATAATAGGATACCCAATTTCGATATAAACGTACAGATAAAAGTATCACTCGAATAATTAAATTTAAATGTCCATAAATAATATCCATGTATTTATTTACACTATTTATTAAAAAAAGATCATTAATCGTTCAAAAACGATATAACATTCATTTTATCATTTTAGATTTTTTAAATACTTTCTTTTTTTCTCTGCAAAAGATAAAGAGAAACGAAGATACATTCGATAAATATAAGATTGGAAACAAATCGATTTTAAACTAAATTTTTAATTTTTCATAATAAAACGTGAAATTTATGTTTTTTCACTGCAAGCCGACGCGGTATAGATACAAGTTTTTATTCCGAACCACTAGGAATTGTAGGAATTGCAAAAGCGTTGATGCATTCTGTTTCAGTATTTCCGTTTTTTTTGCTAGAAAGCGCACATTGACGTCAGCATTCAAACGGCGACAAATCGGTTTGTGTCACATGCGCATGATTATCACGAATGTTTCCTCTAGTTACATGCTTTTCTATTTTTGTGAAAAGTTAACGTGTCAGTTAAATTAATAAATATCGTGATAAAAACTCGTTGAGGCATCGGTTTAAAATTTTAATTTGAATTCGTTAATATATTTAAGATTTTTTCAAAAAACACATCAAATATGAGAGATGAAAAAAAAAAATCTTTTGAACGTTATTTAATTAACTAGCTAATTGTACTATCAAAAATAAATATCCTTCAAGAGAAATTATATATTTAAAACTCGCTAACAGAGAACTTTGAATAATTACAAGAAGAAGATTAAATCGAAAATATTTTGATACCAAAACTTCAAATTAATTGCTAATTAAAGGATTTTATAATAATCTAAAGCTTAACGGTTTTGTTGATATCTCTCCTCTCACGAATAATTAAGAGATAATACAAAATTGAAAAGTATCAAACCATTAAACTAAAAATTAAAAATTAAATGTATATTTATTATATTAAATTAAAAACTCTCAACTCTCTGTTAAAGTTTCGTACAATTCCCTGTAATTCGATTGTTGGACATGTGTACAGTTTTGGTTTGGCGCATATTTACGGATGAGTTCACAGATGCAAAAACTTTTCCCAATAGCTTTTTTGTCAGATCCTGACAGTGTTCGGTCAAAGTTAAAAAAAGTTCGCGACGTAAAAGACAACGGTTGGACCAGGTGACGCTCACAGTTTTACGACGAGACTTCCTTGTGCTTGACGCGCAAGCGTCTACCACTATTTATTAGGGACGAATTTTATGGGCGCATATATTCATTCGCCTCTCTACAAAAAATTCGTAAAATTGTTCCGAAAAATATTTCTCATTTAATTTACAAAAATATTTCACAGAATTTTATGAGTTATAGGAATAAAAGTAGAGCAAATACTGTCACAGCAGAAGACAAAAAAATATCCTATAACATTCTGTTGTATATATTATCATATATACATATACACATATAAAACATTTGCTTTATTTTTTGAAGAATATTCATTTAAATATTGTTGTCAAATATCAGTATAATCCGATCATACATGCATAAAATAATACAATTGGTGCTCTAATCATTTACAAAAATTTTTCAAAAAATTTTGCATACCGAAATCTGTATTAGTGCTACAAATCTCAAGTTTATCAATTTAAAAATTCTATGATATTTGTGTATACATTAAAGTAAAATTTTTATCAAAAATGTAATATTTTAAATTGAAATATAAAAAAAAGATTTGATCGAAAATGTACACAAGTTTCATTTTCTTTTATCGAAAATTATGATTCGAAAAGTTTATACTGATGCTTGTGAGGGAGCAAGGAATTTAGCTTGCTACAGGATCTACGCAAGTATACATCGGCCCTGGTAACTACCACCACCACCACCCACCATCCCCGGTAGAGCTACGGGAAGGCAAGCTGAAGGGCGCCTTCCGCGCGACAACCCCTCGGCGTTCAGTGGCTGCGCTTCATTCGCACCAGGCGTTACGTACGCGTATTTCTCGTATCTCTAGATCTCGTGTGCGGTGCCGCGGTGTGTGCGTTTTCGATAAAAACTGATAAATCGCGGGTTCTCGTGCAGTACAAGAAACTATCGGATGAATTATCGATAAAAAAAAATTATCGTGTCGCCGAATATATCGCGTGTTTGCCGCCTGGTCGCGCGCGAATTGTTGCATCCTCGAGAGATCTGATCTTCAATTAATTTCTTGACACCGTCCTTTTCGTCGCATAATATAGTTAGTGTCATTCTATTGCTGGTGCATTTGATGCATTTAATAATAGGTTTTTAGAAATATAAAAATTTATTTTCGTGCAACGAGCTGTCTTGTTAGGCGTTAAACGAGATAGATAGCGCTCTTCATGGTGATAATTGTGTCGCGAACAAGTGCGTTGAACTTGGCTATAAAAATCTTTTTTAATACCGGAGAATATTAGACGCGGAATTCAGAAAATATTCACGGATGATTTGTGAGATGATAAGATTAATTTTAATAGAATGTGCTTTTCTAAATAAGCGGTTTATTTATTTTCTATATAAAAAAGACATGCACTCTCTCTCTCTCTTCGTTAAATATTTTATTTTTAATCATTTTTATTTTGAAATATTATATATGACATTCATGAGAACAATTACATGATCTTACTACATCGTCTATTTTTTTTTATCGAACTATCAACATTTTTTGCAAATACGTTATATTGATATTTCAAATATTCATTATTTGAATCAGTCGCATGTGACATGTCATATATACAATATTAATGCAAGATTATATGCCATAAAAATTTTGATAGGTTTCATTATCGGCGAATAAAATTTCATTTGCTATAAAACCTTTGATTTTTATTTCTAAATTGTGCAAAAATTGTGCAAATTTTCTATAGATATTTTTTTGTAAAATAAAATGCCGTTTTTTTTTTTTTTCATTTCTGAAATTAAAATAGGAATCTGTTCAGTTTTGTAAATTGTAATATCAATCAAACTGTCAATGTTTTTAATATTCTGAGATGGCTTATTGAATTATAAAGATTGAATTTAGCAAAACATTAACTCTCTTAGTTTGTAATATCAGTTCATCATTATGGTGATATCCCTTACGTCAGGAAGTGCTGAGGTCATATGTACTAACCCACCTCTTTGACCTCATTTAGTACGTTATACATATAATGTCACTGTCGTATCCACGTATGATTTAAATTTTAATTTTCTGGTAAAAATTAACAAGATCATCTGTTTTTGACAATGATGACGTATTTAGAAAAAAAATGACTCGCGCTATGTTCCCATAATACTTTTTAATTGCTCTTCAAATAGTATAAAGAACCTCAAATAATATAGAGATTTTCAAGTTAAAGCTCGATTACTTAATTGTTTGAGATTCTTTTTGACGGCATCAATCAAAAATACAGTAAACTCTACAACATATTGGAAGAAGAACCATCATAAAGATAGCCGGTCCAGTCTGTTAAATATTTCTAAAAGATAGTGCGCTCTCTATCTTCTCAACATACTGTAAAAATAGCATGACCACTTAGGGACAATCTCGCTTGGTTTAAGCTGGCGTGGGCAGAATCTTCACTTATTCAATTTCCAGGATGTTATAAAGTTTACTGCGGAAATATTAAAAATTTCATATTTTGTTGTTACTAGTCTGTAAACGTTATATACATATAAAATGGCCACTTCTGATTATTTGATCGCTATTTTTAGCAAAAAATTACAATAACCACGCTCAAATTTGAGTCTTTATAAATATTTAATGTACATTTGCAAAATTACAAAAAAAAGAAATATATTGATACGATTTCAGAGAGAGAGAGAGAGAGAGAGAAAGATCAAGATCATTTTTATAATGCAATAATATGCGCCTGAAGTGCAATAATTGTCTTAAGATTTTTTAATCTTTCAGATATATATTTGAATGTTCTTGATGAAATCATAAAATATTTACAATTAGTCCTTTAAAACGTAAAAGTTTTCTTAAGTTCAATAACTATATTCAAATTAGAAAAATTTATTCGAAACTGTTGTCAAACTTTCTTAGGAGAATATTTCAATCACCATGATGAGCGATCATCGCTTTCCATATGATTATAACGCAGTAAACATGATACATTGACAATTTGTGACTTCTATTTATTTCTCGTAGAAATATTATACGACGTTTGTTTATACTTCTTCCCTTTCTCACTCGGGAATAGAAACATCTAATATATATATATAAAAAAAAAAAAAAAAACGAGAGTGTATGTGATTTTAGTTCTCGCGCAATCGTTTAAAACGTTTTTCTCGTTGTTCGCGAGAATGGCCGCAAAAAATTTATAAGAGAACATGGTGGAATAACACGGTGCGAAATCTTCGATAATCGGACGAATTGCTGTGACGTCCTATTCACAGATCGGAAGATACCTAGTGATTGAATGTGCGATATCGAGAAAAACTACGATTGGGCCGTCGTCATTGATCTCGAAACGTTTTTCTTTCTTCACATCTCGCAGAATTTCAGTGACGTCAAAAAGACCGATCCTCATCGGGATATCGTTGTGAGTAACTTTCAAAGGAACTTGCGATTATGTACTATCTCGTCTTTAAATTTTATAGAAATAGCCAATACCCTGTTTCAATGTCATGAACGATGATCTAAAGTATTTGTTTTAAATCATTCTCTTAATGTGCTTCTGATTACATATAAGTCTGTTAGAAAATATATGTTATATTTTAAATATATATTTAAGGATATATTAATATTTTTATCATTTACGTCCATTTTATCCAAAATTTTATAAGAAAGAGAAAAGAAAGAAAAAAATGATACGTTGTCTGAAATTAATTAGGATATTTTCGTAATTATATTTCAAAATTAAATAAATTTGTACGTAATTTACGTGTATCTAATTTTGACATTACTCTTAGACAATATTTTTATTTTTATTTTATTTATTTTATTTTATAATTATTTGAAAAAATTTATTTTTTGGGTATACAATTTGGGAATTAAATTTACAACCTAAAAACATATATTGAAGTAACATATTAAAAATTAATTTTGAGAAAATTACCTCATTTTTCTTTCTCTTTTTATGAGATTAAATCAAATTGCTTTATATAAATAATCATGATAATTAATAAATGAAATTAAAATTTAAATATTTCTCGTTGGATGATTGAAGGTCTTGTTGGATTCGGAGGTCAGAAAAGTCAATCATAAAATGTCCGTACGCGATAAGGTCTTGCAAACACGAACATTCTGACGTTCATATGATATACATTTTCCATAACGTTGCCATTTATCAGAATGCGCACTTAGCGCGTGTCTCGGAATAGCTATCGATTGTCATTTACCTAAATTACGCGCTTTTTATGATAGACCGATGAGGTCAGACATAATTTTTCAGCTATAGCCAAGTATCATATTATATTTAAAATAAAAGTTTTTGCCCATTAATTATATTACGATAAAGCACATCAAAAATTTTGGACAGAATATACATCTGCGATCACACATATAATATGTATATTGCAATCAATTTAAGTAATTTATAATAATAAAATAGAAAAAAAATAGAAAATAGATAACAAAAAAATTAAATTTGATAGAAAATTTAGAAAAAGTATGCTGAAAAAATATGTTTTGGATTCAATTATTCTGATTATTGTTATATTATCACATCTATTTTATTTTGATCTCTTTTCCCATTTAGATATTTTTAGAGATCCTAAACTCATTACAGTTGTTTCAACATAATTAAGTCAGACATTCTCTTTGTAATTATAAAATGCGTCGAAAAATTAGGCGATTTATCTGAGGTAGCCCGAGAGCAACACATTGCTCAAGAATTTAATTAACCCACCGACATTTGAATTTTGTCTAAAATGCAAATTGCATGTTGTACTTAATAAATACATGACGTAGTACAATTCCGTAATTACCGGAAGAGCGTTCTGCATCAGCGTTTGATGTTTTCCTATTAAATATTACTTTATTTACGCTTACAACTCTCGCGCCATTAAATGTTTTTCTTTATCGCATTCGCTGCTACATGAGAGAATAACAGGTTGCGCGATTTTATAGATGGCCTAATTGAAAACGCACCTCGGGCGCAAACGCTCGGCACGAGTTGGCACTTTCGATTTATTACGTGTCAATTTATATCCGTACCCAATGCCTGCATCTCTCACGGAGAGATAGCAGCTTGAAATAATTAATAAGGCCAACGTCCGATAGATGAGCTGTCATTTATTTAAGCACGTCACTGTGATATCGCCATAGGATAACACAAACCGTACTCGTGCGTGAATATCTACGGATTATCTCGTTGCAAGCGTTTAAAAACTCAATTAGCTTTGAACAAAAGAAAATGTAGACTATTTTATAACACATGGATAAAAAGTAATCGCATAAATAAACTGATCAAAAGCGAATATTATTACAATCTTTCATCGTAATTTCTACAATATAGATTTTTAATAATATTTAAAAACTATGAATAATAAGTAATTGTGATAAGTAGGTGTATAGTACCATATTATATAGTTAAAAAATGTTTAATATATTTTTATATTTTTACAGAAATAGTAGAAATGAATAAATTAAGAGTTTTCTTAAATGTCAACTAAAATAAAAATTACTGAGATAATCAAAATATCGACATCAATAATATATTTATTAATACTTAATTTATTTCATCTTATTGGAGAATAGATATATATATTAATTCCCTCCAATTGGTGATAATAATATTATTAATAAAGCGTGTCTTGTACGCGGTATGATTACATGTTTTCAATAATTCTTACAATTAATTTAATGATGTTCTAATTCTTGAACTAATCTTTATAGAGACGAAATTATAAATTATTATAAGAGAATACATCAATGCGACAAAATTACACACAACTTAATTTTACAAGGTAAATTAAATTAAGCGTGTCGTGGTGGTTTCGTTATACCATAATATACTTTACTGTATTACCCTAATACCGAGCTGGAATTAATAGGATTATCTCGGGCGATTACTAAAAGAGAAAAAGAGAGAGAAAGAGATTGGTAGAAGGAAAGCAGGCAAACTTAATATAAAATCCGTATCTAAATATCTAAAATATTATAATATTTCTGTAAATAAATCGATCCCGATATAATTAACACATTAATTATATCGTCAAATAGCATTGACGAATAATAAAGTATTTTAAATTATCTCAAAAACTCAGAGGCAGGTAAATTCAAATAAATAAAACAAAAGAAAAATATAAAATTAAGTTTTAAATCAATTAAAATAATTTTAGAAACTTTTTATTCTTTTTCTCTTTTTTTTCTCTCATTTAGATAAAAAAAAAAAGTTTAAATTTTTATATACGCACATACACAAGTGAAAGCTTTAAATTTAATTTCCCATTTTTTGCAATGACGTCTGTTGATCAGAGAACTAATAGAACTTCCTGTTGTTACAGATACTGCCAAATTAAAAAGCATTTTTAGATATCCATTTGTTTATAACACAGTATTCATCTCTTAGAGATTGAAGGTGTTTAATCAACTTCACAACAGAGTCACCGACGCGTGGCAACTTAATCATCTTTATCCATGCTGTGATGCTTTTAAATTTGTATACAACACGTGTACCATTGTGTTTACAAATTTGCAACAAACTTCCTTTCCGACATTATTAACGCTTTGATATATTTCATTAATTCGAGATTGTACGAACGAAATGAGTTTTTAGACCTGGATTGAATTGTAATAGCCAACATAACATTTTAAAACTTATAGCATGCATTTTTTATACAAATAGAAAACATTAGATTAGAATAAAAAATTGAGACAATAATGTGCATATATTATAAAATACATACGTATTTCAACACAATGTATATAAAAATAAATTGAATATTAATTGTAAAACTCAGGTAACATAAATCAAATTTAAAATCGTAAATAAAAATTAATTTAAAATTAAAAAAAAACCTTTAGAGAACAATATGTAGGTTTTTTTCAGTAAAACTTCTTTACTAGAATACTATTCAACAAATATTTAACTTAGAAAAGTGTTTTTAAATTGTAAATATTTAAAAATTCAAAATTCCGAAAGATCGAGGATACGAAGCAGCATCATTACATTGATTTTCGAGCGAAATATCATTATACGGAAACATTATTTCGTCGAAATATATGCAGTAATATATAAATTCCCGATAAATACGATAATATTATGGAAATCTATGAATAAATATCAAGAAGAATGTACATAAATTCGTGATCGGGAAATTTGAAAATAATGCGTTTTTGAGATTAAAGTACTTTATTGATTTCGAAAATGTGATTCCTCGGACTATGCTATTTTGTGAGAATAATATCTGTGAACAATGACATCTCGAGGCAATGCAATTCTGTCACCTATTTCACTTTACCGATTTCTTCTTTAGATACATGCGCGAAGCCATGCAAAGACTTTGACCTATTTTGTAAGAACGGAATATCTAGAGCGATGCATGTCTCTTACTATCTTTGGCTTTGCGACGCATCAAGACGAAGAGAGTAAAGTTTTCACGAGAAAGCTATAATAATCTCGTTGGAATCAACTGAATCCATGCTATTTATCCAGTAATAAGAGAAATGAGCGCTGTCAGCATTCTGTTAACCGTCGCGTAATATAGATAAACGTTGAGTGATGAGAAATGTGACTAAAGTATGACGGAATGTCTTGTCGTTGCAAAAATATAATTTAGATGAATTAAGAAATGGGCGTTCCTTCATAGATGGTATCTGATCTCAACGGAGTATAACTATTCTAATGTTGTGGAATTATAAATTTTCAACTAAGAGCCAAAAATAATTTTCTTGAATAGTATGTAATAGTATATCTCCCTTTTTTTGATAGCTACAAACATAAAAGCCTCAAAGTTTTCTTTTAATATTGACACTTAGACTTGCAATCTTAAAATATATCACCAATCAAATTTTCCAATTCCTTATATGTTCAATTGCTACTTCACTCTCAGTGTTCCATATTGGCTTCGAAACTTGCACTATATCAAGGAAATATTAGTTTACGAGCATTTCATTCTTAATATAGAAATGATGAAATGATTTTATAGTAAAGCAAACAGAGTTTTATGATATATATATATATATATATATATATATATATATATATATATATATATATGCTTGTTGATTCTTCGCTATTTATAATTGTGTCACTATTGTAATTAACATTGATAAGTCAGGAAGGAATTATTCATTGAATTTAATTTTTATTTTCTTTATAAAAATAACTTACTATTGTAATTTATTTTTATAAATAATTTAGTTTATATTTTTTATATAAAAAATTACACAAGAAATAGAGAAAGAGAAGAAAATAAGAGAAAAAAATCAGAGAATTATTTGCGTTGGGTACACAGCAAAGTTATGATTAAATTTTTCATAGGTCACAGATATACGTGTGTATCATTTCTATTTTTTAATTCATTATTTTTATGTTCAATGTAACGAATAATTCTATCCCAGTATACGCATAAAATAGGAAAAAAATAACAGATGCAAATTATTTATTCTGCGAGAATAACTGCTCCAACTCTTTTAATAAAAATTCTGGAAGTAACTTTTACACGTATAAAACGATTATACATGTAAAATCTAAAGAGTTAAGTGTAATCGTATTTGTACATAGAAAATGGTGTCACTTACGTGTTTTCCTTCTCACTAGATTATTTGCATAATTATTCAATGTTTACTTATTGATCGCATCTAACTAAATTAGCATTCTCTAAGACTCATTAGAACTAATTGTAAGCAACGAATGTATATGTAAATAAGCAATAATATTAGCATAATTTATCACGACACTCATTGATATTGTTTAAGAGAATTGCTTGTCAAATTAAAGATAATCTCTAAGAAACAAATATAGCAGATGTATTTAAATGTAAAATAATTTCTAATATTTTGAGTTTTACGACAACTTTTTACGTGAGCGCAAAAAAAAGAATATTTTCATATAAAAATCTGATGTCACATGAGAAAAATATTTGTCTTTTTATAAAGACATGTTACACTCGTAAACACTTGTAAACTCGTGAAACTTTTTAATACTCAAATATTTTTCGTCGCATTTGCTGACATTTTAAACGGCCTATCAAAATTGTGTTTTTGTTTTTTTTTTAACCATTTCTTTGTCAGTATGTGCTGCGCTACATTATATTCGTAATTTAAATTTACGCGACGGCAATTTTTTTCTTAACGGATAAGTCGGTAGTTAAACCGTGATATATCGACCGTAGCCTCCTAACGTAAGAGCACGAAAAAGCGCGACGGGAAAATTTGTTTATGTGCTCTCAAGATAGAGCGCCATCACTGTAAACTTTTTATAGATCACGTTACAGTAATCTGAAAAGTTAAGCTCTGCGAAATTTTTAAAGTAATAGTAATAAAAAAATAATATGTATATGTATATCATAAAATAACCGTGCGTTTTACACGATATTAATATATATATAATATGATCAAAAACACTTTTTCTATTTCCTTAAATTTTAATGGACATCTTACAATTCTCGTTTTATTAATTAAAAATTATATATAATGTAAAATAATATAAATGCAGTTTTACATATATAGTTTGTAAACTGAAAAGATTAGCAGATTGAAATAGAACTTTTTAGATGAATCCACACATATATGTATATGTATCTTTAAAGTATTCTTTATCTTTAAATTGGAGAATAATTAAAGAATTAATAATACAGCTTGGATAACGCGAGATGTGCCTAGTATTATTGCAGATAATACCCAATTATGGAGAGATATGAGATTATTTGAAAAATATTAAGAAGGAAAGCAGATCTATTAAAGAAGATAAAACCATTACACGCGGAAGCTCTTGGCGCTGCCGCTTTAATGTGGCGTAAAAAATTCATCTGCAGCAATTTACTTGGCACTCGGAGTTTATCCCCCTGGATGTTACTCATCCAGAGTTAATCCGTGCGACGCATTACCACGACATTTCGGGCGATCGATAGTATCGATTCACTACCGGAAAAGTCTCGTGTTATATGTATATCGGTGTAACGACGGTTTGCGCGTCGCGTACTTATGTATCGAGTGAATATGACCTCGTGTATCGCGATGTGATATATCTACGTGCGGCATGTGACATAACTAGGCCGATGCTACGTCAGATTGGCATTAAAATGTCTGCCCGGCGATCCGGCAACGAGAGCACGCCGATTTAAGCCGTGCATCATTTCGTCACAGACAGTAATTATTTCGCGAAACGTGCGCGGAACTTCTCGTTTGCTGTCGGCTTTGGACGTTTTTGACGTCAACGGTAAAGCCGATGATTCGTTTCAATATGCATACTGTTTATTAACATGCCGTTCCTAGAATTTCGTGAGTCAAGAACTCTGCTAAATTCAATTTAGACGTGAAATCTCCAACGCAAAGAGAAGATAAAATAAAAGCAAATGATAGACTAATCAAATTTCAAATTTATATTATATACGATATGTTTATAGCATTAATGAAAAATTAGATTGCATTAAATATAATATTAACGGATAAATTGGATTAAAAGATAAATTAAACTTTCTATTAAAATGATGAAATCGGTTAACACTTTACTATTTTCATTTTAATTATTCATTCATTTTATTTATTCATTTTAATTATTCCGTTGATTATATGCTGAAAAATATAATAATTAGGTGGAGAATTATTATATTTATTTTGCATTCAATTATTACGCTTTTAAGTTTCTAATTTTCTAAATTTGATTTTATTTCCTATTCTATTTAAAATTTTAGTTTAATCACTCATTAGGATTATATTTGCGTGTCGTTTCAATTAAACAATATAATCATTTATCACAAAAATACCTAATTAATACTTTTTAAATCTTTTGTAATTGTGTATGCATTGATAAATATTAACTCTAAAAAAATAAAAAAACCGATCAATCTTTTTAGTTTATGTTAATTATGAAAAAAGTAATAATTTTAATTAAAATTGTTTTCTTGCAAAAATATAATTTATTTTACGCAAGAATGTCAATAAGCTTTTGTTAACATTCATTCAGTATTGTTCTAGCTGCCTCTTTATAATCTTGAAGCTTTCTCACTATGTCTAAAATATAGCTTTTAATTAAAATATGTTTTTCTCATTCTCAGTAGAGTTAATTAAGTAAAGCTTTGGATAAGATGTCGAGTTGAGTAAAATTTTGGTAAATATACTTTATTAAGTAAATTGAGCACTTTTACAAATTATTGAAACAATTATAACATACAATTTGACTTTATATAAAAAATTTAAATTTATGTTTTAAAGCTCCATCAAATTTTATGTAAAATTTACACAATTATTGATGAATATAAAGCTAATAAATAATTATGTATTACATAAAAAGAGTAAATGTATTTATAATATACACGTTGATTTTCTTATAGTATTCTTATTTTCATTAAGACAAATTATGTTCATAAAATAGAATTGATATCAAATATTGATAAAAAGTCAAAAACACTTAAATCGCTATGTGTTATATAGATAAATATACTTTTGCTGTGCCAATATATTAATATTGTGTAAAAAATAATTTCACAGTGAAATTCAATATTCATAATTTTATATTTAACTTCTTCCTTCAAAAATAACAGCCGCTTGACTGAAGTCTGCTTTGGTTTATCTTGGATAAAGTTCGCTTAAATTTTTTCTTAATAACAAATAAGATAATAAATTATAAGATTTTGTTTATAGATCTACACTGTTTTTGTGCTAATGAGTGCTTAACGAAAGAAAAAAAGAGCTGACCGGAAAGATCATAGACGACGAGTGATAAGAAAAAGCAGGGACGGCCTTGGCTGCTAATAAATCGGTTTGCATACCTGCGGGAAAATAACGATTCACGTATGTCTACAAAAGATAGAGCATAGTATCAGTCTTTCATCGTCTTTCATTATTAGCGAGGATCGATTTTTGATCGATGTCTAGTGAAGGGTCTACAAAAGCAGCTTTATTCATTCCTTTCCCTCTCTTTCTTTTTCCTTTCCTCTACGAATGAATAATAAAATCAGGTTTCTGCTTGCTTTATCAGAATGTTGATAGTCTATATTACATATAACTAATATGCCTTACTTTTGTACTGGTCAAAGTGTGCTAGTGGCGTAACAACTTTGTGCCAGAACTCGATTGAAACTAAGTAATAGCGACTTTGCCGATTTAGATCTGGCGGATTTACCTACGGCGCACGGCGCGGCTATTATTTAATATTAATCTAGCTTGATTATTTATTTATCAAGGTTTCGCCAAAGTAAGACCCGTTTATTACCAGTTCTTATCCATCCCTATTTTATTAAAATGTCATACGCGTGCACGACACATTTTTATTTAATCACTTATATCTTTGTTAATTTTGTTTAATTAGTAAATTTTTTGAACCTTTTTAAAATTAATTTCTCCTTTCTCTCTAAAATTTATTTATTTAAGATATGAATTTTTGAGTTATTTTTACATGATCAGAAACAATTATTTGAAATATTTGAATGTATTAGTTTTAAAAACAAAGCTAGTTTGCGGGATTCACAACTCGATTCAATTTGCCTATGATCTTTTATATGACATTACACGTGCGTTTCTATTTAATTATAACCAATTTAATTTAAACCAATTACTTATTAACGAGCATAAATTTTTTTCCCAATCTAATACATGTGATTTGCTAGGATAATAGAACAATAATAGATAAATTCGTTGATAATAATATAATCAAAAAAGATTTTTTTTGCTTGTCCGTTGTGTAATGGTATATCTGATTTAATTTTTAATAATATATATAATACATGTTTTTATTGTATGAAAGATTTAGAAAACAATAGATAATTTTGATATTTCTAATCTTTTCTAGATTTATTCTTTTATCGTATTTTTTTTTTTTTTTAATGTATTACATTTTTTGCCATTTATATCAAATTATATTAGATACTTGTATACATATATAATTTAGATTGTTTGAATAATTCAAAATTGATTTAGACATGAAACTACATCTGATATAGATTTTATTGTTTGGATAAATTTTTCCAATGCAATTGTTTCGAATGAATAATGTAGTAAACACCTTTAAGGTACTTTCTTCAGCATATATTCGACGACCTTGCCCTACAACATCTGATTTCAATCATTCTGACATATTGACGGTCCCATCCGCAAAAATAAATTGTCTTTGTGATTGATATCTGCTAAACTCAGACAGAAACATTTTTTATAGATTGATGTGATATTTCTGATGGAAAGTACATAAAGAATATGATTATTCAATGAAAGTAAAATCATTAATATTATTGTCATGAAATAGTAAAAAAATACGGAAATATTCGGATAGAAAAATATGTATCGGCAATTTTTTTATATCCTATCAAAATTCGCTTTTATTAAACATGATATGTGCACATGATACGTTTATAACATGTTATAACGCTTTATCTGTCAAAATATCGTATATCAAATGGCAAGGGAATTAGTCTCTCGTTAACACATATTTCATAAATCGTATCTTATATAAGTATCCCCCCAGCAATATGAGCCGCGTTATTAGTTACGCCTAATTACGTTTTACGAACGTTTGACATCGCCTGTTCAATTTTACGTTTCGTTTTACACAGGACTTTTTATGTATGTCATTCGTCATGCCAATGAAAGCTTTTTATGCGTATGCAAAAAAAAAATACCGTATAATAACGACTATTTTTGCGAATAAAAGAGATATGAACAGGAAACTTTTTCTCAGATTTATTCTATCGATTTACTGCGCATGCTACACATATAAAAAAAGTATTAAGAAAGTTTATCTGTATTTCATGTGATAATGTCTACTATTGCATGAATATTGCAAATGTATGAGAATATCACCGTTCTATATAAAAATACATCATTTTAAGAGATAGAAAATATATTGTGATTCGAATAAGTCGATTTAATACGCATTCTAGAAAAATATGCATGATATATATAAAGGCATACATGTCTTGTGGAATTTATTCTTCCCATGATTTACTGCACAATTTTCTAGAGAAGACTTGCGCCGCTCGTAAACTGAACAACCCAGAGGTTAAAAATATAATAAAGATAAAAGATTCATGTAAAATATATATTATATATAATAAAACGTTATCAATATGAGTGGACTGAGATTTGCACAGTTGCAGGTACTGTTAAAAACTGTTAAATGTACAGCATAAAATAAGAATGATATCATCATACTTTAATATTGATCTTTTAAATATTATATATGTTATGCATATACATGTATATTTATTTTCTATCTATATATAGTATCTATAATTGTGTAAATCTTAATCCACTGATCAAATTGATAACATTTTACGCGATTTTAATTTTACATTAAAATAAGCAAAAAACTCATGCAGAGATTTTCTGCAAATTTGCATGTAAGTTATAAAATGTCGGAATTATTGATCAAAAGATTATTCAAGAACACATTTTTCAAAAGCTTCCACGTTTTGCGTTTTATATGATTTTTATTTATCTCTTATCACGCGTACAGTTTGCAGAATTTTACGATTGACGAAATCAAAGAGCGAAGATTAAGTACAGCTCTTTTCATTCATGGCACACGTCGACCCACTTTCTTCGAATTTATTGTCAATTGCCATTGACCGGAGGAAAAAAAAAGTAAACGTCGTTCTATTATATTAAGACAAACTCGCCCGGAGGAAATTCTTTTATTCTGCTCAGTTATCCTTGGATAAACTGATTTCAGATCTTTAGGCTTTTCATCCCCAAAATGTTTCACCTTTATAAAAAGTATGGAAACTTTTCAACTTGGTTAGATCGTGCTTTTCGATATGATAATACATGATTTGATATATTTGCAAACTTTGGTTAAAAATTACAATATATAATATCAACTTTGTCTGCTGTTTCAATTTTATAGAAAAAATTGAATAAAAGATTTACTGAACTCGTCTGTGGCAAAAAAGAGCTTAAATATTTGAGTAAATAACATGATGATATATATAACAAAGTTCTAAACGATTTAGAATAAAATTGTTATATTTATGTGATTTAATATTTAATATATTCTTCAACTCTATTTTAAACTTGTTTTTCGATATAATATCGCTTAAGAATTATGCAGTAGATTTAATTAATTTAAAAAAAATATATAATTTATATGTATTTTTAAAATTATAAGTTAGAAATGTTTATATATAAATGTAAATACATACTATGTATCTTTCTGGAATATGCACATTACATAAAAATAATTTACCATTCTATTATAATGACGCTTTTATGTTCCCGATTGACTTCAAAGCATTAGAATTATTATTTAATCATTATATTTATATTTTGTATATTTGTTTTATGTTTCAATAATTTTTTTTTTAGATCTATTTGCAACACATATATTTCATACAATTTTTCTTCGGAATGCAAAATATCGATACCATTATGTGACAGAGATTGAATTTATCTAGATAATAAGGATGGAATATTCGATTTCATCTCCATGCATGCAATGCGCATAAATATATGGATATATGTTACGTATATGAAAAATGCATCTATCGTAGCATTGCGTAATGATGTAATAATATCAGTTATCATTTCTTTTCGAAAACATTTTTATAAAATAATTTATTTTTGAATTTTAATTAAAAAGAATAATGCAATTATCTCAAATCACTCATTTATTGAGTTAATCGGCAGAAGCTAATTAATAATGCAATATAATTAATTATTTTACACTAATTATGTTATCTTTGTGCAGTAATTTCTAGAATATTTTGATTATAATTAAATTATATAAGTCAATTATAAAAAAAGAAAATTAATTTTTTTATAGTCACATGACTTACAATTTATTTATAAATTAATAAATCTAAGTCACATAAATTTTTAACAATAGTAATATAATCTTCTATTTATTCGATACTTTTGTATATGATGACATAGCTTTATATGTCTATTAGTTTATTTTTAATTTATTAATTCGCTGTTTTTTTCTTATAACATCGCAGATTGCAATTGTTTAGGAAGATAAGGTCACGTCATTTCATAGCTTCCTTGCTCATTATGCATTAATGGAGCCACGTTGTTAAATTTAGGCGTGGCTCGAGTAACGCGTGCGATCGTGATTCTCCAGAGGACCTTGCGATATTATCGCTACTGTATCTCTTGTCCTTGTATACTATTAAAGTCTAAAAAAAAAATACAATAGTGGTTTTGTCTTGTCGCATGTGTGATCGTTAGAAAATAAGTTAATGATATCTGAAATCAATAATACTTATCTACTCCACAGCTTTTGATAACATTACTAATGTAACATATATAGTTTGGAGAGACTAAAATTTGTTATAAATTAATTAAAATTTTTTATACGCTATAGTGATAGAGATTTGTTCAATCGAATCTTGATGTGTGTTGCTAAACAAAAATTTATTCTTATATCCATTCTTTTCAACACAGTAGGTAAAATGGACTGTAGATATAATCTTCAAAAATTGGATTTAAGGAGTATTCTCATAAAAGAGGAACTTCACTTTGAGGGCATAATGAAGTCGCTCTGCTTTATTCTCCTACGTTCTCCTCTATCTTCTTTTTTCGCATTCTTCTTGTCGTCGGAAACACTTCAGAAGTGTTGAGGTACAAAGTTCGCTATATATGCTCTCACCAAAGATAAAAGATACAAACTTTGAGACAAAAAGTGAGGAACGATATATCTTCTTTACTCTGTTTAATTAAACACGCTTTCTTCCGTGTCTCGACTAGAATATCGTTTCGCTCGTCTACATTTAACGGACAATTTCTCCCGGCCATAATTGTGATTATTCCATGCGGCAGTGATCGCTTTTAATAATACGCGATCCTTAGATTGTCGAGCGATTGTTTACGCGAAATTACGTTCAAATTGGAAGCCGCGCCGCATGTGGTAGATTAACACGCTCGGGAAACACGCGGCTACTAAACATGCAGAATAGATGTCTTGTATCATGCTAATTATTAGTAATATTAATATTAGTTTCCTTGATGAATATGGAAATGGATGTTTTCTTAGCGCAGATTCGCGCGAGATGCTCAATGTGTGAAAATGTAATTTTCACATGGCAGTTTTCAAACTAAATAATTAAACTAAAAGAATATTTATGCGATCAAATCTTTGATACACATTTTCCAATCTTGCTTTAACTAAATTTCTCTCTTTCTCTCTCAAGTTTTTTATTCTCAATATTCAATCGGTAATAAAACCTCATAAACTGATGGTATTAAGAAATTGATAAATGAGATTTTGTTACCTGCTTAATTGTTTGTCATATTGTGATCTGTCAAATTTCATAACTTAATTTCTCTTTTTCTTTTTAGTATACATTTTGTATTTATTTTTCTCAAATAATCTTTATGCGTGTATTTTATTTATTATTGCTATAAAGTAGCTTCTGGCGATGGTTTATCGTGATCAAAATTAATAAAAAAGGATCTTAATTGTACTGTAAAGAAGAGAAAAGTATAAGCTTGTTGCTAGTAATTGGCCTTTGATTAAGCGCGATTGGGCGCGATTACATATTGTCAAGATAAAATGTATAGATAAATCTCGTTATCTTTTAAGAAATAAGTCTGAACATCAAAGTATATAATCGATATTATATGTATGGCTCTTCGCTTTTTTTGCTCTCTAATTTTTATTATCAAGCCGATTATTTTTATGAGGAAATAAGTCATTCATTTCTTGTGCACTTGTGTAAAATTCTGAACCAGTGATATTTTGTCAGTTTGATGTTATCGTTCTTTATTCTTTTTTCATGCTATTTTTCAATCGATTATCCTACAAGAATTTTTCATATTTAATATTTTAGATTTACGTGGAATAAAATGTGGATTTTTATTGTAATCATATTGTAATGGTGATAATATTATATAACGCTTTTATCAAATCTTTTTAAATGATAATCTGAAAATATGGCAATATATATTTTGTATTGTTAATTCTTTAGAGTTTTAAATTTTGTAATACAATAATATATAAATACGATCTTATCTGTAATAGATGTTATTTATATTTTAATCAATTTTTATATCTTCTTTGTATATTTTTCAGTTTTCCGCGAATAAAATAAACCTTGCCCATATGAGAAGTCGACAGTATGTGAAAAAACATCCATGCAATTTTTCTTTAGAAAGAAATTTGCTAAAGCCACCCTACTCTGGATATTTCTCTGGAGATCTTTCGTCGAGATATTGAAGCATCTCGTTTCAGATATTTTTTTCCTCATTTCACGCGTGAAAATATATTTCGCAGATACCTCAGCATTCTATCGAGATTATTATCTTACGTAAAACTTTGTTAATTGTGGGACAGTTACGTAAATGATATTACGGTCTCGATCAATTATATTTGTTTGCACAATATTTAAATTTCTTTCTTTATATGCAATTTATGATAATGTATTGCTTTTAAAGTAATGTGTTATTAATAAAAAACATTTTTTTAATAAAATGCAAAAATTAATCTTTAAAAAATATTAAAGTGTAATATAATATAAAATATAAAAAAATTTTTAATCAGAAATAAGCAAAGATAAGATAATTTTTGTATATGTTTTAAAAAATTGTATTCTTTTTTAAATTCTATAGAGGAATTTATTATATATTTCAATTAACATCTTAATATGAGATTTGTCACATCACCATGCCCTTGAAAATTATTTTGCATTATTTGCAGTGCATAAATTGCGTTTTAAGGTACGTATCCTGTCGACTGTGAAGCTGACAAGCAGTAATGCGTGTCATATGCATACGCACCATGCGTTATTGATTGACATTGTTACTGCAATTTTTACTAACGAAATGCTGCACAACATTTTTCTTTATTCTGAGAACATTTTTGACACTATTTATTATAAAAACTTGAATTTACTACTCTTGCTAATATAACTATTAACTCTTAAAAAACCAATTAAAAATTTGCACAATTATTTAAAGTTTCATAGTAATCGAAGTCCTAACCAACAAAGTAATGCTGATATTTATCCATAGATCCGCCATTAAATCGACATGCATAATTTTTCAGATGTGAGTAAAAGAATTTAAACAATTCATATAAATCTGCTTAAAAATTTTTAATTTTACCACAATTTTTCAATAATGCTATGAATCAATCTTATGTAAAATATCGGATTATTGATTGTTTGTTAACGAACAAATGGTCCGTTGCCTCCTTTTGAGTGGATTAATTCGATCACGGTAACGTCCTAACATAACATGGAGTGATATCTAATATCGTAGTCATCCAACTGTCGCGAATCGATCGTTACATACATGCAAATGTCAGCAACGAAAATAGCCTTAACATAGACAGTTCAGAAACATTACGTAATAATGAACTGCATTTTCCCTGTCAAATCAACAATTAATAATCCTATTGTGAATAACGCATATATAATGGATAATGAATAATGTCGCAATTTCTTATGACAATAGATACATCAATATACAAAATATTCCCAAACCATCAAGCTTTATTTTAATGTTGTTATTTAATAAATAAGTTTAGAGTAAGATTTGATATTTCCTCGAAGAAATAATTTATTTATTTTTAATCAACAACATTTTAAATATTTCAACAATTAAATTTTAACTTAAAAATGTGAAGCTACGTGCAGCTTTATTTGCATATCATTGTATACAAGTTTATGCAGTTTTTGTAATCCCAAGCTGTTGTTTTTCAAGATTTCCATCTTGTTTTAACGAAACACAGAGTTCCCTGTTATTTTCACTAAAAGAAGTGGTTTTCGTATTCAAAGACGCAAGTAACATACATTTCACCTCGTTGAATAAGTCGCATCCTAAGTAAAAAGTAAGAATAATCCCTTCTATATTAGATATCCACGCTTTAATAAAAAATTATGACGGGATTATCTCTTGGGCGTCTTTAAGTCAAAAGATATAATTAAAATGAGATCCGGAAGCAAATTGAGCGTTATGTTCCATTTATTCGTCGTGCATAATATAACCATGTATAGACACGGCAATGTTAAATTCCTCAAAATTATTATAAATAGACTTGATAATCGATACACTTGACAAATGTAAACGTAAACAATTCTAATTTTATAAAAACGTCTTGCGCGAAGAAATATTAATTAACAGACCCGACGTTCGTATAGGTGAGATCTAGAAGGACACTCCTACCTGTATCGAGAAAATCCGATAATCAGCTTTATGTTGCTTGGTAGCTTTCGCTATTAATAACAAAGATCTGCTTCGTATATGTGAAATATTCAACAATTTTTTTCAGTTTTAATATTGAAAGGAAAAATTATTGCTCTTTGATTTTGATGAACTCGTGACATATTGCAAAATTACACAAGATCATAGATATTAATTATTAGTTACTTTTTACATTTAACTTCTATTGATCAAAAGTTAATATAAATGTCAGAAAATATTTTTATATTTTTTTACCGCTGTGTCGAGTCTCATTATATCTAGAGAAGAATTTTTATATTCCAATTATATATTTATCATATTGCAATAATTTTATTGTATTATTGCTACCATTAAACATAATTTTTATAGCCTCATTTAAATAAAACTTTAATTAATGGAACAGTTCTTTCTTTAAACAAACTTTTTTCTCTTTTTTTTTTTTTAATCTCAAGAGAGCACACTCTTGCAGATCCGTACATCCTTCGATAATTACATTTGGCAAAAAATCGTCCTAGAAACTTCCTGCGCGGAAAATCCAATAATATTCTTCATAACGTCCAATTCTTCGAATCAATTCCATGCCACTATGTCTATACAGAGAAATGTAGAATCGAGTAGTCAATCAATGCTTATAGAGGCTTGTCGTTTATAAAGACCTGTCGCTTATAGAGGCTAGCCGACTCATTGTGCTTCCTCGGTGCGCATACTGATTGTTACATAACTATCATTGAAAGAATCATATTAATTAACCGTGCTGTGTATTCAATTTTTATCAGCAACCCGATTGTACTTTGTCGTCATCTGAAAAAGCCCAAACCTTTATATTATTAAATATATGCGCACATTTATTTAATAATAAAATTATGATGTAGCAATAAAATTGATTTTGTACGGTTTTGCCGATATAGTGAATTCTATAGAAAATTTCTATAGAATTTCTATAGAAATGCAAATTGATCGGGTAGCGAAAAAAATATCATTAAAATATGATAATCCTTACAAACGCGACGCTTTTCTCGTAAAATGAATACGCAACAATGTAAGAGTTCAATTTCCTTTACATTCTTTTTGAAAAATTTAAATGCAAATTTAATGTGGTATTTCCTCTTGTAATAATCTGCATTTGTCGCAAGTTTGACCAAGAATTGCCGCAGCACAAGCCCTAGGTTGTAACTGCCGCTTTACTTCTCTTCGTAACTCGAAAGTGCAAAACGCCTCTAGACATCTATGCGTTAACTCGGGACGACAAAGGGATGTACCGGTCAGAATTTGTCTCTATCTCGAGAGTCTGGAACGTGTCATCGCCTAGGCGACAGAATAGCAAGCCGGCAGTGTATTCGAGAAATATATATATATATATACATAGAGTACATAGAATAAGAGAAATACAAATGCTAGTGTCATGTAACAATGTTAGATTTACACATCGCTTAGGTACTCTAGAAAACGAAGGCGGTCATTCAAGAGCTGTGAGAAGACGTGAGAAAAGTTCTTCGAAACGCAAAAAGTTAGTTCGTTGTATCTACGTACTTCTTGCGTTGCAATGATTTGCCATATTTCCATTGTCCTATATACAGAATTTCTCTTGAAATCTGTTAGATTGTAACAATAGTATTCGCTTGACCAATTTTAAAAGAATTATTTTTTTTAGAAAAATTTACATAATTTGTTAAATTGTACAAATTAACGTATTGCGCAGCATTTTTATATTCAACGTGGATTAAGTATCTTAATAATTATAATAAATATATAGTTAAAACTTTTAGAGAAAGATTTTAAACACATTTAAATTAAATGCAATAAACTTTTTATAATTTAATTGCATTTGAGTTCAAGCTGTTTTTCACTCTTAATTGTTCGCAATTTCAAAGTTGTGTCGCAATTATTTAATTATTTAATTCAAAAAAATTTCACTACAAATGAAGATTGTAGGAAATAAATGAAGATTGCAGAGAATATTTTTCACATAAAAAAAAATTTATATTTCCTTTTAAAATCATAACTTGAAGAAAATAAAATCATAAGATTTACTCTGTTCATCTTTGAAATGTTATTTGCAAAACTTCTAAATTTTTTATTTTTTGATTTATTATTCAAAAACTATCAATATAATATGATGTATAAAAGCAAATCTACTCTTCTTCACGTACACTCTTTCCACTCTTATTAAAAGGAATGAAAATTACATGTCATAATAATTACTTTCCAGACAATAAATGTCCTTAAAAGATGTCTTATCGTCCTTTAGACATCTTATTTGTCTTGACCTTCTGATATTGTCTGGGTTCGCATTATCATATATATAGTACGAGTCATGTATTAAATTTTAATGAGAATCTATGAATGTTAGCGATCAATTAACCGAAAAGCAAATGAAATGGTAATTTACCTCGAAATAATAAAAAATGTGTATAGTGATTTGAATCTAACCCTCTTAGGTTGATTTCACTTTGCTTAAATTTGTAATGAAATATGAAATGGAATTTGATGAAAATAAAACTTTCATGATGAAAGAAAATGGAGGAACTGAGGGAACAAACGAGATTGGAGGAGGATAATTATATAACGGCAAAAACAACGTAGGAATACATCCTCACTCTTGACATTCAACATGAAACTTGAGAATTTTTAATAGCTTTTCAAAAGTTTTTTGCATTTACTATGATTCTCTTTGGAGCGTTGTTACCTGACTAGGGGAAGCCGTCTCTCTTTGAGTGCTTGTTCTCTCATTGGATTTCAAAATCTAAAATTTTTTAAACTTTTTCTGCTGCGAACTATAGGAAATAGCTGATATGTAAAAGCGCAATAAGATCTCGCACGTCATTTTCATCAGTTTACTTTTATCTATATTTAAATATAAAGATAAAAAAATATAATAATAGGTTTTCAAGAGATAAGAGATATTGCCGCATATGTGAACGCTTTGTGTTTGAATGCAACTCGTTAATCTGCATAAATGGGTGCGTCAACAGCATCCTTATTTTCTAACCGAGGTCATTGTGGACAGTGACATTTAGTTTGCGTCACCACAAACCTTCGTGGTTCGTGACTCCCGGCGGTAGGAGTAAAATCGAGGAATAATGCGACCACAAATGTGTTTTGATGGAGGCAAAATTAACTGCATCGAAATTATTTTTGTATTTTCTATTCACATGCAGATAAATTTATCAATTAACAAAATTATATTTTAATAATTATAATTCTAAAGAAAAAAAATATTATACATATGTAGAAAAATAGTATAAAATTTACCAAGAACTTTTTTTCCATGTTATCTTTCAAATATGAATCTAAATTTCTCAAAGTGATAAAATTGTTTGCTTTCTCTCTTCTATTGTTTAAGAATTTAAAAAATTACTCTATTATTGCAAAATGTTTTAATAAGAAAATAATTGACTCAAAATAATGTATAATATACAATAACGTGATAAATTATTTGGCGTAATAAATTTTTTTTTTTATAAGAAATAAATTCAAATTATCAAGGGAATAAATTCAAATCATTACAATGGCTTGGTTATATCAGTAATATTATTACGTGATACACCAACAATGAGAGTTTAGCTTAGAATTTCTTATTATAATCATTTATATGCCAGTGGGAAAAAGTTGTTTATCAGTTTATCGAGATAAGATCAACTTGTATCGTCGATCGTTCTTCCTGGATCGATCCTAGTTTCACTTGCTTTTTTACTGGCGTTTTTCTGAGTTTTTTTTCTCTCATAAACGAACGCCCATAAAAAGTAACAACCAATATGGGACACATCGCAAAGTTGGACACATGCAATTACGATGCGTCACGTAAGGGCGATCGATCGATCCTGGTTGAAAAGACACAAGTGTGGATGTACAATTGTCAATCGCGCCTCACAATTCAGCATCGGATGTTATAAAGAACGGTATATATCATAATATAATTGGCTTGATATTAAATCACGTGAATTGCTCATAACGAAGATTGGAAGAACGGATTTATTTAAAGGAAACCTTGAATCGCAGATCTCTCTATTTCCAATTAATCTAATTAACGTAATTCTAATTATCTTTTGTAACATTTAAATATCCCGTGAAAACCAGTAAGCTTTGCTGTCAGGAAATAATTATTTCTTTATTTAGATTGATGAAATCAATTCTGAAATTGACGTAATACAAGTCGAATCAAGTGCCTCGAAAATATCGAAGAAAAAGCCATAAATTGCGATAATCCTTGTCACTGATAAATTAAAGTGCTATATATCGGGGGATGAGACAAGATATTTGCATTCGGCTTACGAGTTTCGTAAACTCGACCTACGAAGCTTACAGCTTCGTCGAATCTTCCTTCACAGTAATGACGTAAAGATCTTCAATCTGTTAAAACGTGCGATGTAATATGGCCGTTTCGTCTTAAGCGAGATTTATTCGGATGATTTATAATAATAGCACACTCTGAGAAAAACGAATCACCAAGAGTACGTAGCGAGAGTATTTGAGAAAACATAGCACGCCTTAAAAAAGCAGTGCAAATGGATATTAATTGCCCTGATGTCTGTTTAATCGTCTTCATTTCTGTTGGTATTATTTTTCGAGTTAACGCGCTTTAAAGGTCATTTATTTCCGCGGAAGAGAAACGTAATGTCTCGAAAAATTTATAACAGCGTCGCAACACACATTGCAGTACAATTTTTTTCATAGCTCATATATCATGTAAGAACTACATCGTTTTTCTCTAATTATTCTTGCCCGTGATATTATTGGATAAACAAAAAAAAGTTGTTTGAAATCTTAATTTTATTTCCTTTATTTAAAATTTAAAATTAGGATACATATATGAGTTTTATATTTTTTATAAACTTGAATTATATTCTCGCTTTCTCAGTTTCTCTGCAGAATTTTATGCAAACTCAAGAATACCGAGATGTCAAAAGAGCTTCTTTAGTATCGTGCGAGCATGTGCACGGAATGAGCAATCATTGTCGATCGTAACTGCCACAGGCACAAACGACGGAGCAGGACATCGTATTTATAAACGCACGTATACGACTTTATGACAAGCCGCTTCGAGGCAAACATGAGCGATGGAATCCGAAGGGGTACATGTTCAAAGCGAGAGTCTCATAAAGAAATGAATCGCGTAGGCTGACATTTTATTTCACAATTTCCCAGATTCCGAATATCGATATCACGTTTATGTGAAATTTCCTTTTTATTTTCTTCCTTTCATTTCAGTGAAAAAATAAAGAACTTATAGAGATATGATGAGAAAAATGTTTTATACTTGTAATAAGATAGTATCTACAATTCAATAAATATCGAGAGACATGCTATATGCGTACAGTTTAATATTATCTTATTTATATATTTCGAATTATTCTAGTGCATAGCATAGCTGTCAATAATAAAGATTAATTTAGCAACGTTTCTAACATGTGAAAAAAAAATTATTTTAATAAATAGATATAACTTTAGAAGCCACATGAGAGAGAGAGAGAGAGAGAGAGAGAGAGAGAAACACATTCAATTTCTTTCAAAAGTTGAAAATTAAATTATTAATAGAATTCATATAAATTGAACTGCAGATGTTAGTGAAGTTAAAGTTTATTATACAGGACGATTATATTCGTGATATAATTTTCTAAAATATAAGATACAAATTTGATAAATATGATTTTAAATTAGACTAAATTCCGATGTAGATATATTTTTTCTTCTTTGTATATACACGTGATATGAGCTTGAAGATTTACGGATTTTTCGAAAGAAGGTGCCAATCCATTATCATTCGCAAATCGTATAATAATATACAAAAGCAAAATTTTAGGTATTTCATTGTGTTTGTGATGTGATCTGTATGATAATCCGCGGTAATATTGCGGCGCGAAGATAAAAGAAATTCAGAGAAGGTAAATTAGCACTCTCATATTTAAATAGAAAGCAGAAAGTCGGCCTAAGATAAATTGCAGGATAACATTCAATTCACAGTCACGTTGAGTACATAAAATTAAAACGCTTTCGGTGATGTGATGAAGATTTTCTACTTCTTCGTAATAATGAAAAGTGCGTATATTACAATATTAAAAATTTAAATTTATCTCATCTGAGCTATATCGCACAAATTAAAACTGAGGTATACCGCATAGATTAAAACGAACGAATGCTATGAATAGAGAGTAACCTTTGAAAAAAGATCCGAAAAAAACTCTTTGCAAACAAACATTTAATCTTACAATGTTTGGATAAATTTGATTTTAAATTCTGAAATTCTGAATTGTTGCAAGACATTATTAAAGCAATCTATCATATCTATTAAAGACAGAAATTACCGTTAATTGTGTTTTACTAATAATTCTCGTATCCTAATTAAATCTCATTTAATCGTAATACAGAACTGAAAACCAGCTTTCTTTTTCGATAAAGATATATTAAAAAATATCTCGAGATAAATTAAAATCGATATTTCACAAAATTTTATCAGATTACAGACAACAATTCAACGAATCAATGAGTTTTCCTGCAAGAACAGATTTCAATCCAATTATGATATAAGCTGAAAAATTTAAAAAAATATATATATATTTATCAATAAGAAAATTTCATGTAATGAAACGCATTTAATATTAAAATAAAAATAATTTTATATGTTCTCTCTCTCTCTTTGTTAAAAATATATTCAAATATCGTAAACTAAATTTGTTGAACAACGTGGTCCTTTTCTTTAACTCGTTGCTTTATAAAGTGGTTCTAATAAAAAAGTGTTTACGTATTTCGTCATTATCTGCACGTGCATGAAAATGGAAAGAAATAAAATGTCTCGCTATCCGTATTTTGCATTCAGTCTTAACCAATATCACATTGCGTACACCGTGAAAAATATGCAAAAACTTGCATTAACGACTTTTGCATGCGGAGGCATCGTTAGTAGTTACCTGAAGTTTCTGAAAATTACGTTCGTACAGATTTTACTGTCGCAGTTAGATGATTGCTATGTTTCCTCGGCAAGTTGTGTTATTACTGGAATTAATTGTCAAAACAGGTGAAATACAATATAATGTATTTCGTTCGGCATTGCAGAAACTTACTGCGCATTGGATATTAACATCGCGATACATCGTGATCGATATAGAAATTACGCTCGCTATTCTCGGTAGAACAACACTTTTGCCGTCAGTTTGTTTGATGGCTTACCTATAAATATGTTCCATGATTGTTTCCGACATTGACGTTAATGAATTCTTTAGTCTATGAATGATTGTTTAAGTTATTCTTAGAGAGTATATCTTTAACCAATCATTCACGCTTAAATAGTTGAAGACGTAATATTGAAAAAGAAAACCAAATTATAGAGAAGCTATTTCTGAAATAAGAAATTTTTTTTTATTTAATTTTCACAAATTGCGCGAAAGTGATTGAAAGTGTAATGTTTCATAAATATATGATACCAATTTTCAAGATATCAAATAAAACTTGTGTTAAGGAAATTATATGTTATAACATAACATTTTAATTATACATACAGATGTAAATTACTGACTGTAATATGAAAACATGTTTACCACAAATATTGCAAACTGTTACTCTGTGTGGTTATCAAAATGCATAATTTAACTAAACCGCACAAAGGACACGAAGGCAGTAATAAAATAACTACTCTAATAATTAGAAACACAATTTTCATTGAAATCGTAACTCGTGACAAACCAATGACAAATCTAACCATTTAATCTCTCTCATTAATGATATAATTAATATTACAATGACTTTTATAAACTAAAGATTCAAATTTTATAATTTTGTAAAATATTAATTGAACACATTAATTGCAATAATAGTATAGTAAAAGATTCAAATAAAAAATTTAAATTCTTAAGCCATTATTTGTTGCAGTTTTTTGATACTATCTATTTTCGGTAATCAAACTTTAGGTTAAAATTCTGGAAAAAGAGTATAGAAAATAAAGTATATAAAAGAATAAATTTATAAGATTTTTTTTACAAACATGTGTGTTGACACATCAACAGATTTAGTAAGTAAAAAATAAAATATTTTTTGGAAATTAAATTTTCAAGTCGTTAATTGTTTTATAACTGGCAAGAAACTTAATTTGTGAGATCTTTTCAGTTTTAATTTATTTTGAAAATTGTTGGTGCTTTGATGTCTTCATCAAGGAAAGATTTAATATTATTAAATACTCGTTTTAATCTTCTCGATGCAAGCAAACGCAGGAAAAGAAATATTATGCTGATATCAAGCAACGCCAAAAATAAATAAGGAAAACATGACGACTATATCCAACTGGAGTATGCTAACTATAATTGGAAGGCAACGCAATTTAGAGAGAGAGAGAGAGACGAAGCAGAGAACGCATATGCATAACGCTTTGATTAATATAGATCGACAAACTTTAATCTGATTGCGAGCTACAGCACTATTTGCAATAACAACTCTCCCAAAAATGACAACAATTTTTTCATGTTCATCTTAATAAATCGGCATGTCGATGTAACGCATCACATTACAGAGATTCATTATTATTTTATACAATGTCCAATTAGCATACGAAAAACTGCTTATAACAAAGTGTACATCGATAACTTTTAGGCGAGATTGTCATTCGTATTTTTCGAATTAAGAACATTATTTCGGATATTATCACGTGTGCTTTATTATATCGTTTACAGAAATTGGAAGATATACGAAAATTTCGCAGTAACGTAGACGTTTATTTTTCTTTCGCCATGCTGAAGCAAGCAACAGTCACTCATCTATTTATAACGCCACCGCGCTAACCACCATCCGCCGAGTCTATAATCGCGTATAAATATATGGAGCACATAAAAAGAATGCCGATATGATGCACGGAACGCTTGAAAAGATTGTAAGGAAAAAATAGGACTGGAAATCATTGATCCATCCTGTCGGCGTAAAATGCAAAATCGCATGCACATACGAGCGAAAATTATGTAATCTTTTATGACATCAAAATTTTTTTGATTAACTAGTTTTGCATTGGTCTCTCTCTCTCTCTCTCTCTCTCTCTCATGTATATATGTATAATTGCATTTACATCATAATCTACATATTATTTTCCATCTCTTAGAATCTTTGCTATCGCTTGAGTCAACGCGACAACGTAAATAATCGCCCAACTTTATATTACTCACAACTTTAATATCTTTAAACTTTGAACAAAGAGAGAACTGGACGTTTGATAAAGGACGGAGCCTTGATTTAATTTTCACAATTATCGCTACGGAATCATAATTAAGCTTGATTGAGCTTTATGCGCGTCTCTCTTCTTAAGATACTTCAAAATTGACATAAATTTGAATGTTTTGAATATAAGATCTAAAAACGGAACAACAGCTTTTTACTATTACGAGGTCAGTGTATGCATAATCCAGATAATTACGAATGCAGATTTATGCGACGTGTTATGCAACGCGCAAAGCGTTCGTCATTCGCCAAAGTGGAGGGAGAAAAGTCATCGAACTTGTCGCGTGTGTAACCGATGTATCGCGAGCTTTCTTGAAATAGCGAGACGACCGCAAGATGAATGGCCGCAATGCGATCGCCTTTAAGAGATTGCAGGCTCCGTAAATCGTAACACTTAACGAGATCGCTTCGCGCGATTACAAAAAAAATATATCCTTGGTTAATGATCATCCGTCAACAAATTGATTACCCGTATTAATGGAGTATTCTAATATATCGCCGAATATTCTAATACCGTATTCTAATGATGACGCATAAATCGATTTGCGAAAAAAAGACGAGTTCTCTCGAATAAAAATATTCTTACTATTCTTATATATATAAATGCATAAGAAGATGCGGATAAAGAATGACAAAGCAATAAAACTCTTTGATATTCTATATAAATTTTTCATATAAAGAAAAACATTTTGTTTTTTTTTATGTTTAATAAACAAAAATTTGTATATATAAATATATATAATTATTTTTAAAAAATAGTTTTATAATTATTTTTATAAAAAATAAATAATATATTTCTCTCTCTCTCTCTCTCTCTCTCTTGTAAATAGCAATAGTCTATCTCTATTAAAATAAAATATAATAATATTTTAAAAATATTTTATCATCTCAAAAAATATACTTGAGCTGCTTTGAGAAAGAACTTTGAATAATATTG
The DNA here is from genome assembly GCF_021464435.1 of Cataglyphis hispanica. Taxonomy (NCBI): domain Eukaryota; kingdom Metazoa; phylum Arthropoda; class Insecta; order Hymenoptera; family Formicidae; genus Cataglyphis; species Cataglyphis hispanica. The sequence goes on from NC_065971.1 coordinate 3,929,016, forward strand.
TCATTATCATCATGATTCAATCGCAAATCGAGTAGCTATTACACTTTATCATAATGCAGAGTGCATGCAACTTTGTATTGCAGTTTTGCATGTAAGCGTATGTGTGCAACATAAATATAACTTTAAGTGACTTATATTTCAATAGTATCTAAGATTTACAATCGCGCGATGCGTGCTCCAGATTGTTTCAATATATGAATCATTATAAGAAAAATCGAGTGCCATTGGACAGGCCATTATTTTTGCCAAATTGTGTCAGTTTTCGGTGATATACGAACGCGACAAATGGTCCGAATAATGGATGGATTTTCATGAATATACTCTTTATACATATATTGAAAGGTCTCTACAAACATCCTGACAAACCTTTCAAATTTGTTCTGATATATACAATTTTTATATTAAAAAGTTAAATATGTTTTTAATATTATATTATATTAATACAATTTTAAATTAAAAATTTAAATATATTTAATCTTATCCTGCTTAAAAAAAAACATTTAAATATATTTAGATGCTTTGTGTTATCAAAATCGTTATATTGACGTCGACGTTTCAATTACTAACATATTTTCTCTTTTTTTATGATCATAAAACAAAGATTTGCGATGCACATACTCAAGTGCTCTAGTTTTTTTTTTTCTTCATTATTATTCTAGTTGTGTATATAAAAAGATACCATCTATACGATATAGTCACAGACGTCACGTAAATCATAGCAAACAAATGCATTACACCTCTGTCGGCATCAAAATAGAATTCATAAAATTGATATTTTGCAAGCTAATTTCTGAAAGCTTGAACATTTTCGTTCTGTAAATAAAGTTAAATTTAAAAAATTTTTGTTTCTATTCCTTTTTTTTTTAGAAATATGAGCACCGCGTTCAACTAGCGAAATAGTTTAAAAATTCGTATTGCTTGACAGCTAATAATGATGTGACCACAAAAAATAACGATTTTTTTTCTACATAGTATAAAGCTTTGCTCTATGAAGCATGACAAAATGCTCGCTTGCTCGTATAAAAGACTTAAAAAGAAAAACTTAACTATCCTTCATCCGATGGAAATATTTTTCACAGCATATAAGTCGTTGAATTCACTAGTGCGTTTATGGATGGATCTTGATATTAAAAGACTTAAAAATTGCAGAGTCAAGATAATTGAAGATATTTAAATAATACCGTGCATATATAATTATAAAATGATATCATGCCATTATATTGAAAACAATCATTTCTAAATTTAGAAATTACAATATCGCTACATCATTCGCAATTATCTATAAATTTTATTGTCACTGTTATTCAGGAAGATTTCAGCTTGATTAGGTGATATTTATCATCGCTGTCTTATATCATAAACTCTCTTTGATGCATCTCACCTAGAATTTCTCGTCGAGAACGTCGAAAACATAGATTCTCTCCTTCCCGATTTTACGCCGCTGTGAGCTGTAGCAGAAGGCGCTTGCACAGGAAACCGCCCTATAAAGGCGACCCAATGTAAACCGCAAGCCCCATTTGTTGCTCGCAAGCTCGCGGCTGCCAACAGCCGAACCGCCGGAGCTTTGTCTGTTGTATTTTCGTTGGCACGGTACCGCAGCGGTGCACCGCGGCCACGCAATCCGGAAAGGTCAGCCAGCGTCATTACGTACTCACGATTCGCAGACTAAGACAGGCGCGCGAATTGCTTGGGTACGCCGGATCTTTTATCAGGCGCGATACTTTTGTCGGTCACGCGAGCTTTTTCGGAACGCGAGATGTTCTATTCCGCTTTGAGAGTAAACGACGCCGCTCTCGTGAGTGTATTGTGTGCGCGAGAAAGAAATGTTTTAATTAAAATCTTTTTAGACAAACATAATTAATTATAAACAAAGCGTAGTCGTTCATACATTAATAATCCGCGGATGAGATATGTTTTTGAATATTTAAAACATAAATGCAAATTAAGAAAAATTTCAAATATGTTACATTTGTAATATGGGAAGGGAACGCATTTTATTTGATACGTGATTTTTATAAAATATATGAAATAGATTATTTATAATAATCTTAGGAGCAACAATTCAACATCTCTTCTTCGATCACTATATTTGTCTATCATTTTCTATGTTAGAAACGCGATATAAAAAATATGTATTAAAACAAATATTTAGATTAAAATATAAAATTATTCAAAAATTAACTATTTGTTTTTTTGCATTATTATAGTTCTAACTTAGAATGAGCTTGTAAACGGATCAGCATCGGAAAATAACACCAGATACAAGTGAAATGCACGGCTGAATAATGTACCGTGAGGCGGTGATCTCGCGCTATCATTGTTATGACATAGCCCGAGGGAAAGGATGTAGTACGGCAAAGGAAAATAGAAGATACGGAACGCTCAAAAAGGTACATGAACAGGTAATAAAAAGGTCTTTATACACGCGTTGTTTTACAAAAACTCTCTAACAAAATTGATCCATCTACTTTAGAAACATATCCTTTGCAAAATTTTGCATCAATTATGGGCAAAATATGAGCAGAGTGTAACAGAATAATAAAAAAAGGAAAATTAATAACTTTTGTCACACAATTTACAATATTCTTTGTGTAGATAGAGTTTCTAAAAAAAATCTCTCAGTATAGATCTTAGATTAGAATTTAGCTAAATGTGTGTACAGATCACTGGCATTTCGCTTTGGCATCGTAAAAACGCACGGCTACAATAAGAAACAGAAGTGGAGACGGACACGTGTGCGGAAGGATACGCGGTCCATATCCGGCCCGCCATCCTGGCGGCATGGTCCTTTGGGCCACAATACTATTCCTCCAAGGAGCTGGATTCGTAGGTAAACAAAGAGTCTCGTGATTACGCATAATTAATAGAAAATAATAAAAAAAGGCTTTTTATGAGAAACATATTACATGATAATCGATGTAATAATATAATTGTATAGATAATAAATTTTAATTCTTCGTTTAATTTTAAAAGAGCTTTAACGCAAAATCTTTGTTTCAAATTTAATTGCTAAATATTTACAGTTGAACGTTAAAATTTTACCAGGCAAGATATGATTGAATGAAATTTTCGTTAAAAAAGAATTCTGCTTTTGATCAAAGGGATAGCGACATTGTTTCGAGACAATCGACATTTCTAGAGAAGCGGATATATTATCAGATAATGACAGATATATTTTGTGTTTACAGGCTCGGTGACAGGCATTCCCGGTGTCCCGGAAAACATAACGGTAATGTTCCTGAATCCGACGTCTGTACGTGTCTCTTGGAGCACCAGCCAGGTTGAGCAGGTCGAGAAATACGACGTCACATACAAGCCAACCGACGCCAGGTGCGTTACAGTGATTTCGTTATTGCGAATCGACTCAGACTTTGATTTCGCCATAATATAAACAATATGAGAAAAAAAAAAAAAAATACTAATTTCGCGTTCTGTCTATTTCGGTATCGGTATATCCTTCAAGAAAAATGCAAATTTTTCAATGAAAGATACGCTCAATCTGTGTTAATTACTTGTCTTCGTAATGTTTTTATTTTAGGAAGTTATTGTTCTTTGTAGGTCACATACAAACACGGATAAGATTCACGAAAGGTATGATTTGTCAGATGATATTGATGTTTGATGGAAGAAAGTTTATTATTCATGATTTGAAGAAATAATCCTGTGGGATTAAATTATTGGATGTTTATTTTATTTTACGTGCGCGCGTGTGTGACATAAATGAGAAATTGAAATTTTTTCTGTTTTAATCCCCTTCGATCTACATTTCTACTTTTCATTTTTCTCATTCCACACATTCCATGACATAAAATTGAAACACACTGACATACCTACATCTTCGCGAATTGCGACAAAATGCCGCAATGCAGACATTTAGGTTCGAATGTGGTATATATATGTATATGTAAAAAGTTTAACAAGTTACAACATATATAATGCGTTGCGCTCTATGCTAAATATACACTTATTATTAAAAAAGAATTAAAAAGATAGCGAGAAGGTTGAGTTGTGCATGATGCACGTATGCCTGTGATCTCGTGTTTAATGCAAAAACACGCGCATTACATGTCACCGATATTTCCTTTAATTACTGGAAACATTTAAATATAACTGCATATAATCTCTCCTATTCAACAGTTAAAATATTAAAATGACATTTAATATATAAATCATCAAATTAAAATTTCATACGTGGATAGATACATGTGGGATGTTTGTAACACCGTATAATTATTATTATTACGTAAATATCAGCAAGTATAAAATTTTTCATCTATTAATCATCGTTTATATTTAGATATATCTTTATGTCTTTCCAAATTTTCTTAATTTAGGAAACGATTTTTAGTTAATAACTATTAACTAAAAATATTATTTATTTTAAATTTAGCTGGTAAAAATAAATTTGCAATTTGTTATCCAATTTTATAATAGAGAAAAAAATAAAAGTTGCACACAGATAATATTAAAAAAATATATTAGAAAATATATATATATATATATATATATATATATATATATATATATATTCTAACATATTCTAACATATTTTCTAACATACATATATTAACAAAAATTACAAAAATTGTATTTTTCTAAAAAATGACATTTTTAATATACCGACAAAATTCATATCATTAAATAGATAAAAAATTATATTCAATAAAAAATAAATAAAAATGAATTATTCAAGCATGACAGAATAAAAGTAAAGTGAGATGTATACTTCCGTTTGATATAACATTGAATATACATATATATATATAATATGAGCGGAACGGAAAAGATAATTAAAATCAAATAAATTCTATCTCACATATGTGGGGCTCGCGTGTTCGCTTTTTGACAGATGCATCGCAATGTCTAGATAAATTACGTCGTGATGATAGATTTAGACAAGTTATGGATTTATAGAAAAGAATGAGGGAAATAATGAATGTATCAATCCGCAGTGTCGAATTTAATATCTACATTGATTCAAAAAGAGCTCAATATTAATTGAGATTTTTACCTCCTTTTGCGGCGCAGGAATTATGCCCACAGGTATATCACATTTTTTCTTCAAGCGACATGTTTCTTTTGCTTATAACTTGAGTAATTGTCAAAATCGCGAAAATCAAAATATTTTAACGATGTGTATAAAGTATAATAAGTATTATGGTATTGAGTATTAGAACATTTGACGTGTAAAATTGTTTACCTTTATTCATCGATAAAATCGCTTATTTTTATCATAAAATGTGCATTTATTTAATAGTACAATTCATCGGTAATCGTTAATTGAATTTTTCAAATTTCACAAAATAACATACCATTTAAAACAGATATTGCTTAAACCGATCGTATTGAAATTAAAAACGAATAAAATAAATTATATATTATAACAAAATTTTCATCATGTGCAACAAATCATAGAGGAAAAATTCTTTTAAAATAATATAAATATTATATTAAAAATTTTAATTAATAATGCAATATTGCATAGTTTTGCTTTAAATACTTCAATTTCAAGATGTTAACGATCAAATTAAAATAACACATGTAGTATAATAAATAATGGCAAATAATATTATTGACATAAACATGCATTTAGCAAAAAGGATTAAAATTAAAGTATTAATTGTCATCACTTCATTAAAATAAAATAATATTAATTTTCACGATTTGATAATTATGTATAAAATCATGTATTTTGATACATTACACAAATGTACAAATATAAATTTGGCATATTATATAAATATGTTTACAATATAATAATAATAGTATAATATAATCCCATCTTCTACATATATGCAGATCGTTTTTCTGATAGTATATCTGAGCTTGTAGATTTTCCAAATTTTTTAAAATTTCAATTCATTATTTTAGAATAACAAAAAACTAAATATAGTATTAAAAATATTTTCAGATGTAATTTTATATAAAAGTTTAATTGTAACAAGCTTAAAATGTTATTTGTAATATAAAATAATATTGAAGTTATGACATTAGAATAAAATAGTTTACAGATTTATATAAACTAGCAATAAAAAAAAACTTATCATTTATGTATGTTTTACGTAAATATGAAAGTAACGATGAATGATTTAACCAATGAAATTTAGAAATGGCAATATATCAAGAAGATAATGCAAAATTAAATAAAACGTGTATAGAATTCAACTCGTACAAATTACATCTAAAAAAAATATTTAAATTAGTCAAGCACGGAATATCGAATCGTGATATATTGAGTAGGCTTCACAAAAAAATATTTAAAGTTAAAAAGCGAAATTTTTAGTAAAATAAATTGTGAAAGTGTCAGCAGAAAATGTCATTACTTTTCAATATTTAACAATCGGAGCAAAAATATGAATATTATTTAAAATTTTTTACTAAAGTAAAATTTATAAAATTTAAGTAATTTTTATCTAGCAAAAAACAAAATTTTATCTTTTCCAGATTTTCATAATTACTTATCTCTATTTTCACTCCTGTGAAGAGAACTTGACTTGCAAATATTTGCAGAATGATAGGCATAATCAAACATCGACATAATCCAAAAAGTATCAATGGTTCTTTATTAAAGAAAATTGATTCCAAAAGAAATGTATTTAATGAGAGATATCTTGTGCGCTAGTTTATGATAAAACGCAAACATGAACAGGTCGAATGACCCATTGTGTGGCGTTCCCTTAAATATGATACTAAAGGTTCAAAAGAGTAGTCTCTTGCGAAAATGCATAATATCGATCTTTTCCGCGATAGGACGGTCTAGTATTATAGTCTCGTTATATAAAGTTTCTTACATGCACTTAGGCTAGTCAGATTACGGCTTTATGTAACGACAAAAACATATGAGAGGGGATATTAAATGGGTTAATTGGAGCTATCTAGAAAACACTTGCTGTAAGTAGCTCGAGGCTTTGTTTTCATTCAATCTTCAATCAAACTATTTCTATTTTATATTTTGTTTACTTTAGAAGAGTTTTATATTATTTTCAGCATCAACAGCGGAATACACATATGCAGTACATCAAATGTATTTTGTACATATAGAGAGGACGTTATATAACAATGTAGTTTATAATCTTTAAAAAATAGGGGTAATTTAATAGAATAGACAACTTCACTTATGATTTAATATTGTCATCACTTGATTAGAATATTTGATTAGATTATATCTCCACGGTATAGATACTTAGGATATAGAATATCTTAAGAACTTAATATTCTTTAAAACACAAGTAGATAATATCTTGAATGTAATTTAAACACAGCATATTGCTATGCATTGAAATTTTTGTCAACTTTATTCGATTATATTGTTCAAATCATTTATAGTATTATTCTTATACCGATTAAACCACATTAAACAAATTATTTTATTTGCATCTAAAATATATAATAAAAATATATATATTTAATATTTATGATGATGATCTTGATAACAACATTTATTTTATGTTACGCAATAAAACGAAAATATCAGTATTCCATCAGATTATTTTCATAAACTCGATCTTTCAGGATTATTAACGGTATGTCTAAATATCAAACCAATTATCGTCGTTCGCAACATAACGATGGCCTTTTGAGTGGAATTTATCAAACCATAGCAACGCTAAATCGAAGTTTAATAATCGTTTTAATGCTTGCCATGATGCAATTATTATATTGCGATTCTATTAAGGCATAAGGCTTTTTAACTTTTTAATAGTAATTATTTCTGAATATATAAAAATAAGAAAATCTTCGAGATAATCGGTTTGCACTTGAAATATTTCCGTAGGTCGATCTCAATCGAGATCTTATGCGTACGCGATCGTAAGCGTAAAATATCGAATCATAACGGCAAGGTGGTTAGTTACAGGGTGGTGGCGGTGGTCGCAGGAAATAGCGAAGCGGTCACCTTGAGCAACCTTCGAGCTGATACGCAATATCAGCTGGTCGTAACCGCCGTGAGAGCCGGAAAGAAGTTTCGAAGTCGACCGATCGTCTTCCGCACACTCGGTAAGCTTTGCCTTCCTAAGCTTTACCTGTCTCCGGCATCACGGTCACACGTGACAGGTGCGTTTCTGACAAAGAGAAATATTTCTCTAATAATTTGTGTAGTAATCGTGAACGTCCGTCATGATGCTTCCGTAGTTATTTATTATTACTGCGCGCGTATTTATTTATTGTTTATTTAATCTCTTAACAAAACTGCTGCCAACTGTATTTCGGAATATTTTTGTTTACGTCCTGTGATACATTTCCGTAAATGTATCTGCTTTTTATCTGTTCCATTTTCTTCAATAGATTTCATCAATAAACGTTATATTTATAATAGTTTATGTGTACGGAAAAATGGATTTAAATAAAGATATGTGTAGAGTAACGTATTAAAGAATTTTTTTGATTATTTAATTTGAAAATATAATTCTATTTTTGAAACATTGGGACCGTAATATCATACAGATTAAATTGCAATTGAAGAGAGAATTCGTTTTCCGGAAATTCTAAATCATTTTTTCTGCTTGCTCAAACTCGTTAATCATATATAGTACACCAAAATTAGTTTAGATAAGTTTATCAATTATTTTCCGACGTGACAATATCCAACGTAAATCATGTAAAATCCGCCAGCGATGACATATACGATGCGATTTGACATGAAGCGAGTATCGTGTAAACGAGCTCGTATCGTTTTTAGAGCCACCACGCACGTCTCCACAGCAAGATGCAGCGGTAACTGGTGGCCCCCTTCCTCCACCTCCACCGTCCTCACAACAACCTCAACCGTATATACAAGTAAGCTATTTTTTTTTTTTCTAAACAATGCGCAATTTCATTTCAAAATTTGTTATCTAGCATTGAAAGTACTGTACCGTTTCAACATTGAATAAATAAGTAATCCACCGATTTATTTATGACAGTGACGGAAAAGCTTGAAATATTTTTCTTAATCTAAATTCACGTATAAACACGCGATTAGTGATCGAGAATTTTCTTAAAAATTACATGAAACCGAAGGCAACATAATATGTATTTTGAGGAAAAATCACTTTATAAAATATACCGTGAAGTATCGAGAAGGATTGAAATAGGAACGGAAGAAATATGCTATTGAATAAAGCTTCTTTTATCTCTATTTCAGTATTTCGCAGCTTTTTCCAAATACGATTTCCGAGAATATTATAATAGATTCAAAAATTCTCTTTTTTTTTCGCATATTCTTCGCATGAACATATAACATAGAATAATTATATAATTTTTTGCAAAGTATATTTTACAACAATTTTCAGAACTTCTATATGCATATTCTTCGGTGAAATCAATAATGCAAAACATTATTCATGAAGGAAGGTAGATAGACAATTTATCACCTAGTGGAATATAAAATCATTTTACGAGGGGTATGAAAGAAAGAAGAAAATGTGTAAAGAGACTGAAATATGGATGCGAAACTTTTTAAAATCTAATCGAGGCGAGAAGATCCCTTCTCGCCTCGATTAGCAATTCTTTTGTGCGAAGAACTATGTATCTTGAAATTATATTTTTTTTTTTCTAACTTTTTATCGTCTGAGAAAGAGAAAGAGAGACATTTATTTTAAGCTGCTAGATAAGGGAGTAACGAACATCGTCTCACTTGACGAATCCCTTAATAAATGCAAATATGCTGAATGCCGAAAACATATTACAAGATACACGTATAAAAATTATTATTGCATGAATATTTTCATGCCGCGAATTAATCAAGACAACGCGACTTGTCTTCCCTTCACAGATTCGCGGCGTCGAGGTGGGCATAGTAGTGTTAGTGCTGATAGTTTGGGCGGGTGCGATAGCGCTGTTCTTCAATCGCTGGGGCAAGATCCGGATGCTGCTGCCTTATCAGCCCGACTACAAGGAGCAGTTGAAGGTTCCCGGCACGGGTGTGTGCACGGCCGCGAACTCCGCGTATACGCAACATCCAACGCAACACGCGTGCTCTCAGGTAACGCATAGGTATACTGCATCCGATATGATGCAACGAGCCTTCCTGCGCTCGCATATAATATAAGCCGCGCCCAGATAGTGTTTGAACCTGGAAAAATCTGGCTGATGGATCTATGAGACTATTATATTCGAGAGGCAAAAGAAAAAATTAGAAATTTTCTTTTGTTGCTAAAAATTATTTAAAAACACAGATATCTCTCCTCCATATGAAAAACATTTTTTTATTTCGAATAATTTAGTAAATATATCTATTTAATAAATGCATCTTCAGAAGAACGTATCTTCGTAATCTAAAACTTTATTTAGCAACTGAAGATTTCTAAATATGCTTTATTGAAACCATATGCAATATATATATATGAAGTTTCATTGAAATTAAAATTTATCGCTTTTCTTGCAAAACCAAATAATTTTCTTTTAGATCTTAAAATACTGAATATTATTATACATATTTTTGTGACACACTCAATCAATTTATTATGGATTTTTTAATATCATCATATAATCAACTAAAAAAGGGATTAATATCAATCCTTTTAATACAAAGATTTCTGTCGATATTTGAAATCATATGATGTAGTAGTGTTCTTACAATTAGAACAATATAAAAATTTATCAGGGCAAAGAATCAGAGAAATATTTAATCAAATGCGGGTCGATCTTCCAATTTAAATGTTATAGCTTTCAAAAATATACTTCGTTGAAAATTGTTTAGTCACATCATTCAAAACGCGAATAGAACGTGGGTGGATATATAAGTTTTCAATTTACGAGATTAAGTCGAACCGACGTCGGATGTTTGATATTCATTCTCTCGAAATTTTGAAATCTGCATATAATATCGGCACTTTATTATATACGTACAGGGCTGGTGCAATGTGCATGTGCAATCTCCATTATGCATACGACGGATTTTTGAATATTGCGCGATGTAAACGAACATATAGTCGTCGGCAACACAAAATTCGAATAATGTCGACACGGCCGGAAATACGCGGATGTAAAGGCGCAAACGTTCTACCGTATGCTATTAGCATGCCATGAATTCTAGTTCATTCGCGAGAGCATAATCGTATTCGTGCAACGTTTAACCATATATGCATCGCAGCTTGATATGCGAATTGTCGAGAACGCGTTTTCTAAATTCTATCGTAAATTCCTAGCCAAATTTTATCGATTAAAGCAGCGGACAGATGTTTAAAGACAATTAGTTTAAAGTTTCATTAGTGAATCAAAAATTGCAGATAATTTAAATATTCAATTATTAATAATTATTTTAACAATAAGCAATTAAAAATTAAAATATTTTAACGGATTAATCTGCAAAGAGATTAAAAAATTCTGTTCCTTAATTAGTCTTAATTGATTTTGTAATCCAACAAATAATATTAATAGCATTTATCAGAGAAACTCAATCCGGGGAAAATATATTGTCGTCAAAATATACATCGATTAATTATTTAAATGCTAATTTTTATTCGTGCATTATGTATTTATCGCATATATAAGTAACAAAATTTGACAAATTTTTATATAATAAAGAGAATCTAAGATGCGCGTTTTTGCCATATATTAATAATACAATTTAGTAAAAAATAGAATTTCTGTCTGAGATGCTTTAATAATGAAAACATTAAATAAACTTTATTTTATATTACTTATATACAAATATATATTTTATACATATATTATATTTATATTATATTTAAAACGCATACAGGAATACTGCGAGTTTGCAATTGATATGGCTTCAGGCCGCGTTTGATCAGTACATATAAGTCAATAGCAAGCTGCTAACGAGTACAGTTTATTGATTATTAAACTAATTATTTCATGTTTAGGAACTAGCTTTACGTAAAGCTGTTTTGCCTAGTTTGTGTGATTATCCGATTCATAGCGAATTGTTTGTTTCGCGCAACAAAAGAGCTTTTGCTCGGGTTTAGTTTGACGTCATACAGAATTACGGACGAGATTCAAGATAATTAATTAAAACGTCATCAACAATCCAATACTGCTTCTAATAATTTGTTTGCATAATTTGCATATATCTCGGGAATGAAAAATGAGAACTTATAATAATTTCCATTTTTCGGTGATATGAGAAAAAGAAGCTAGAAAAATTCTACACATGTCGATTTATTAACCTCCCGTGAACATTGCGATTTAATTGGCGACAGTGAATAATAGTTGTTAAAAAAAAAAGATTGCAACGATTTTATAGTCAACATACATTTCATCAATTGTTGTTTCACACCGAAGTCAGAAGTTTTGATCGGTTGTTTAAAAACGAGTGCAATTTTTTTTACAATTTTGATATTTTCTCGAAATACATATTTGTAGTATTTTTTATTATTGCTTTTTTCTATGGAAACAGTTTCCAATAACATGATTACAATTTATCGAAGCGTTTCAGAGATTCAATCTCTTTTAGTCTTGTATATCCAAAATGTACATATTCAAATTTTTTCTATTATACTCTCTTTAAACTTTTTCGTAATGATTTTTAACAACCATATTTTATGAATTTAAAGTTTTCGATTATCGCAGATATAGGTCTATATAATGCGGATTATTAATATCATTTTCTTGTTTGATAATTTTCGATTTACCGCAATTTTAATGCTCTTCGATTTATTAATTCAATAACACAAATTAATGAGATGCGCAATTAAAATTTTCCATCTGTATCGCTGCATTGACATATACATTGCTTTTGTAGAACGCGCATGTTCATATTAAAAACTTGAACATTAATAGATATGAGTCTATTTACACTAATAAGGCTAAATATAATAAACAAATAAAGAACAAATATAGATACGTAGTTTTTGTTAACCTTGATATTAATTAATGCTGATCACGATGTAGAATGGTCAAAAGTTTATAAGCTTCTGCAACATCTGTCAAGCTTCGATGCAGTAACAGATAAATTATCGGGTGTTTAACGCTGCTGCCGTTATATGCCTCTAGATCTCATCTGGTTATAGTATCGTGATTATGTAACAATGCAATTACCCGTTGATGAGCGAAATACGTTGCTTATCACGGTTAGAAATCAAAATAACAATGCAGTACCTCGCATATTCACATACGAATTGAAAGTTAATTTGGAATAATAGACGAAATTTGATATGTCGTGAGTTAACATTGAAAATAAATTGTCATGAGATTTTATAATTGTCGTTAATTTTTAATTTTTGTTCAAAAAAATAAGTGTCTAATCTTTAGAAAATTGTATAATCATTTAAAATATCATTAAAAAATTAGATTAGATTCATAATAAATAATAAATGCGATTCGATGTTTGCAATTCGTGTCAGATAATGTTTTCTATTATTATTTTTCTAATCGCGATGCATATTATAGACGAATATTACAAAAAAGATATTCATATTGTCAGGTTTTTAATGATTATCTTTATAATGATATAATCGTGAGCACTATCGTTACAGTAGATTAAATAGAGTTTTATGTTGAAACATGAGCGGAAAAAGATGGAATCTTTGACATTATTTTATTTTTTCATGATATATTTTCGTAAATATTTTCATTTTGGACAATTTTTGGTTTTTATTTTAAAGAAATAGTTTTTATTAAAAAGAAATAGAAGTTTTGTCGACGAGAGAGATTTCTACAAAGAACCTTCGTAAATTAAACTAGTCACACATCCATTATCCTTTATGTGTATGCAGTAACATTGTGCGATATATATATATATATATATATATATATATATATATATATATATATATATTAGGCTATATAGACAAGAATTATATTCCATCGAGAATTACGAAAGAAATAAATAACGCTCTCTCTTATCTCGTACAAAGTAAAAATATTACTGAAAGATATCTTTTATTCTCTTTCAAGTAATAATAAATTAAACAATTGCAAATTAAAATATTTATTTAATTGTAACAGGTTTAGTGGATCATTTCAAAGCAAAAAAGCTTTAAAAATGTTTCAAATATTATATATATATATATATATATATTCTATTTAGCCTAATATTAAAATTAAAAAATGCTGCCGCATATTTTAGAATAAATTATTCAGAGAAAAATTTAAATCATCAATTTAGTGCTATATACATTTTAATAATTTGTGTATAATTAATTTATTAAATAAACAATTAAATAATTTATATTATAATGATATTCTTTTATATAGAACTAATTTTTTTTAAATAACTATTTCATAATCATATATTTATTATTAAATTATTAAATATGATCATTTTTCATGCACATTACATAATAAATTAAAAGAAAAATGATCAAGTGATTAAATTGATGATGAATAAATTTTTCTTCTCATTATTATAAGTATTAAACTCAACCTCATTAGTGTAGGATCTTATAGTGTAGTAGTAGAGAACCCCCAGTAGCAAGAAATTAAACAAAATAATAATGCGTATGTATCTTTAGCGTAGAGACATCCACATTCCTCAAACAGCCATTAACTAGTCATTAGTCACGTAGCTATAGTTCGTAAGATTAATTAATAATTTCAATTAATTAACAATTTAATTCTATTGATCTCTTCTGTTCCTCTCTTCTATCTCCACGTCGTTCCTTCGGATTGACTGCACGAAATTCGCGAATATCGGCTGGCGCTACATGCGATTACCGGTACTACTCTCCCACATACTGTTCTGCGCTGCGTGTGTGTGTGTATACCCTCCCTCCGACTATATTCTCGTGTTACATTCGACGGATCTTACACACGAAAAAAAAAAAAAAAAATAAATAAATAAAACGACATACGACAAAACAAATAATGCGATACCCACAAAACGAACGAACGAAAATGACGGAAGGTAATGACCACATTGTCGGATATGGTGATGCAGTGCGGGGGCGGGGGCTGCTGCGTCCTGGAGCAGTGCTTTCAGTACCCCAGAAGAGCCCGAGAGCCCCGGGACTGCGGCTGCCAATTCGCTCTACTCCACAGGGCGGACATCGCGTGACCATCGGTACATGTCTTAAAATCTCATTTTTATCTTCTTGTGGCCCTACCTGTACATGCTGGAGAGAAACCTCGGCTGTACCGAGGCTCTCATCCTGTCTTTCTCTTCTACTCTGTTTCTCACCCCCTCTCACGTTTTTTTTTGTGTCTGTGTGACTTACGCCGTATCCCCTTCTCTCTCTCTGTCTCTGTATATTTTTTCTGTCTCTCACCTTTGAGCCCACTCGTATATTTTATGATTTTCTTTTCGGCATCGGAAACTGAAGGTCTATTTAGTAGATTACTAATTCTTTCTCTGTCTATCCTAGGGACCCATTAGATTCACATATTTGTCTCTTAGAGTTCATTTGTGTGAGTAATTAGGAGAATAGATTCCTGTTTCTGTCCTAATTCATGCTATCAATTGATATCGAATTCGTGAACTTATAAAAAATTTATAGAACTTTTAAATTTCAAAAAAAAATCAATTTTTATAGAAATACTTTTATATATTTATTGTATTATATTAAATTTTCTTTTATGTTTACGAATTCGTTATAAAGCGATTTTACACAAAATCATAGAAAGGTTTAATTCTAAAGCAAGCTTTAATCACAAGACAGAAAATAAATTTCTCATCTTGTTACTTTTAATATGGAAATATAATAATGTGCCCCAATATGTATATAATTTGCAATGTTTATTCCATCTTTAATTTTTGCGATAATACAAGTTTCAACAATTTTAATTTTTTGACATTATAAATAATTGTACTTTTACAAGACACATATAATATACACATTACTTTTTTTTTCGTATCTATTTAGATCTTTTTAATATTTCTAGTACTTGAGATAACATATATCGTAATTTTCTTAAAATCCGCATTATATTATAGGAAGGCAGTTATTACGAACTGCTGGAAAATATTTCCATATTAATTATGTTACAAGAGTATATAATTTTCATCTAGAAAATTCATGCATTAGCATCAATTCTAACAATTCAATCACATAATCATTATATTTTTACTCTCTACTTTTTCCCATTCTCAATCTGTGGAACTTATCAATATTGATAAATTATTATGTAAACGTTTCTATTTTTTTACTTTTCCACTTTTATACAAAAAAAAAATACATGATCAATATCAAGTCGGTAATAAATTTCGCAGAAAATATACTCGTATATAGTCTTTTGCGCGATAAAAATTAGTTCATATTGAGTGATATTAATATTATTGAATGTTTATACACGTTCTTTCCATTTCAGTTTTCGTAATCAATTACGAGCTAAAATCCTGAAGGCGAAAAAAAAGTCGAGAAATCATCCCATGCGACAAAAGCATCTAGCTTATTTCCTCTCGACGAATCGAGGCTTGCCAACTTTTTTCGCGTGGATATCAATTCATCGATAGCCACTAATAAAAATATATAATATAAAGAAACTTAGGCTGAATTTCATAAATATATAAAGCGTATCTATAATAGTATAATCTTAGAAAATATAAACTTGCAAGTCGAAATCTGATATCTTAATGATATCTCTGATTATTAAAAAGTGTGAGAATATTTAAAACTTTTAGTTAAATTGTCAGATCTTAGAAAATGGCATAAAATTTACGTACTAAATTTTACTTTTTGTATTATTAAATTAGTTTATAATTCGTGAGAAAAATGCATAAATACAGCAAATAAGATATCAATTTTACGCAAACATTAAAATGAGAAGTGAGAGAAATATAATTTTCTATCTCGCAAATTTTAACGAAATCCACTTAAATTAAGCCACTGTCTACTTTACTATACTTTGCTGATTGCAACTAATCCCTATTCCTTCTGGGATAGGAAGCCTTAAACATGACAAGAAGGATCGAGCTCCGGTCATCAACCGGTTGCGAAACTCGGAAAGCTTCTGTTGACTTTAAGCACACGGCTGTAATGAGAAAGCGCTTTGTGTGCCCGCTTTGCATCGCATGTATATCCTATGAAAATGTAAAAAAAAAAAAAGAGAGAGCACGCTTCAGAGTTGGCAGGCCTTGTCCCGGGAGTTCTTCCACCAAAAAAAGGATCACTTACGATCGTGTTTTAAAGGGAATCATCGATCAATCAATCCGATCCCTCCATATTGCATGTTTACATATTTACGATTAAACACGCGCACACAATTCGTATAAGGTGTAAACTCTTTGTCGATTTTATGGATTTGAATCGCGGATGTATTTCGTCGTCGCTAAATTTATCCTGTCTTGCAATCAGTCAAGACCTCAGATTAATAGCACGCTGACCCAAATTTGATCGGGATCACGAGTCCTGCCAGAGACAGGAGATTCTAACGGGATATATAGACGTAGTAAATTCGATTAAATTTCTACCCTTCGTCCGTACGCCTAATTAAATTGCGTGACGTAAGCTCCGTCTAATCGAATAAATCTTACAAAAACTTGATCGACTATGATTCCTTTCGTACGAGAAAAGGCTTTCCTGAAATGATCTAATTCTTAAATAATCCTTTCGTACATGTGTCTTCTCACGTTAGACATTGAATGATTATCGATATATTAAAATTAGTTACCAAAAATAAATTGTACAGCTTAAAATCGAGGAAGCATTTTTCGTCATTCTTAAAAATAAAAATAAAAATTTCAAAATATAAGAGAATAATTAACAAATGTAATTGTAACCAAATAAATTTTGTTTCATATTTTTGCTGATAAAGAACAAGATATATAACTCATCATACGCATTGTGTGCGCACAGCGATGACTCATAAATAAGCTGTAAAATGTCTTTCGCACGATTATTTACGTCATAAAATGAAATTCGGCCTATTTCCGGGTTAATATAGAACGACAATGTAAGCTGAAAAATTTTACGATCACATACTTTAGTATATTAAAACGGAAATTCTTTTCAGCGCAATTCACATTCCATTGATTCGATAGTTCTCATTTTTTCAATCTTTTTAATTCTCGATATATTCTATTTCACGCATTAATCTCCGTGAAATCTCCGTAAAAATTAGTTAAATCGAATGAAAATAAATATAGCAAGTTAAAACGCATCATCGATAAATATTTTTCGAAATAAACATTAAAATCGGTTTAATTTTGATGAGTTTAATTCTCAAAGCTGTAAATATACGATGATCATTTCAAAATCTTGCGTATTTGTTATAATCACGTATCTCGTATGATATGCATAAAAAAAATTTAGTTTTCTACTGCTTTTGATTAAAATGCTAAAGTAATAATTGGATTTATATGAACGATTATTGAATTAAAACATACAACTCTCCATTACTCATCTTTATAGTAAATAAGAAAATAATAAATTATAAATCCGTTGAAAAGTAATCTAAGAGGAAAATCTGTATCGCTTTCCTGATACTTCATAAAGTGCTAGAGCCAAATTTGATCTCAGCAGTAGTGGTTGAAAGTAAATGCTATATATATATAGCTTAGGTCTTTTACGTAAAGTATTTAAAAGCACAAGAGCTTTCCCAACGATCAATAAATAATTCCGGAAAGCGTAGCTTTAGAAAGATATTATATTTTAGATGATCTCGCTTGCATGCATACAGATACAATTCGTCTTTTCGTATTATCGTAACGTAAAGACGATAATATCATATCTGATGATCATATCTATTATCATATAATATTTAGCAAAACTACGTATTTGATATTATTACATATCTAAAACGTTAAAATATAAATTCTTAGAAAAATTGCACCGATTTTATTCATTACTGCACACAAAAGACGACACTCATCTTGTTCTGAATCTCAATTCGATTGATTTATTTCCAATAAATATTCCTTCATTAAACGACATTTCCAATAACTTGATTTAAAAATATGATCACTGCTTTCTAATCGCTTCAAGTCGCTTAAATTCGTCCCATTTCAATTTCGTCTTTAAACATATGGCACTATATTTAAGCACAATAGGAAAGGTTTTTCATGCACAGGAGTTTATACTGCAGCCGCTTAAATCATATATTATTAGCAACTATAAATGAACAGTCACGCTATTGGTGCAACGAGGTAGGACACTCTTATTTTATGTCATATGTTCTCGGTATTGTTCTTCGCTCAGCTTCGATATCTATTTTATGTTAATTGTATTATTGTTATATATATAGTGCTCACTTAATATCTTATTATCATAAGAGTGTATTTTTTCCTCGTTTTATAACACATGCTTATTTATAAGACAAGCACAAATGTAATGCTAATTAAAGCCAAATAAAGCCAGTTTGTATCGCGGAATGAAGTAGTTTCGAATAAACTAGCATCAAAATAGTATAGATTAGCTATGATTTGAACATTGCACCTCCTCGCACTAATGGCCGGCTAGACAGAGTTGACAGCTGTTTAGCATCAAGACAATGCTTCGCACAGTCACACATCTCATCGCTTTTTATCATAATTATCGAGTCGAAGATGCTTATAGTTTATCCAAGAATGCTTTCAAGTAGAGTCGGAGCAGCGCGTCGTATCGCGTAGAAAATTTCTGCTCCAATAAGAACAAATAATATACGTACAAATAATACATATGTACGTAACAATAATACATAAAAATAATACGAACAAATAATATTACATCCTATGAAGGATTATTTCGCGTAAACATTAGTCATAAATAGTATTCGCGATACGACAGCGCGATTTAGGCGTCAAACAGGCGATACGGAAATTGAGATGAAAATGTGCTTTAAAACATTTTTAATGAAAAATAAGAAACGATATATTACGTTAAAATAAGGGAGCCACTAATACAATTGTTAGACTTTATGGAAAAAAGATAACAAATATTTTTAAATAAATCTTTTAAATTCTCATATGTGTAAAATTTGATATTTTTATCTATCTTCAATATTTAAAAAAATATGTTTATAAAGTTAATAATTTATTTAATATTATTTAATTTATTTAAGCACTTTTTTGTGAATCATTTTTAAAAAGATCCTTGAATAAATTTGTTAACTAAAATACTGCAATTTTATATATATAATACATATATAATAAATATATGAATATATTTATATCGAATGAGATGGATATCAATTTATTTTATGTGAATAACAATTTCATCAATTATCGGATCGCCTCTAAATTTGATTAGCGTTTATTATCCTGAATATACGATGAACTTTGACGTGTAAGTATTTCCATCTCTTAGCTGAAATAATAATTTACAAATATTTGTACATAAAATAATAAAATGATATAACCGGTACAAAATATGAAATACCTATAGTTATATTAGTATAGTAAGAATATTTGTAAAAAAATCGCGTAAAATGCGCCATAACACGTCAGCACCATCCAAAATTGCAACGTTTAAATTCTCTTAAGTGAACAAATGTAAAGATAATAACATAAATTACAAAGTAAAATCGTACTCTTATTACAAATGTTTAAAAGAAATAGAACATAGGAGGGCAGTGAGACGAGGATGCTGTTGATGAGTTTCAGATTTTCTGTTTATTGGATAAAATTAATCTTATTTGAAATAGAATCTAATTTTTAATGTTTCTTTTTCTTATTTGATAGAAATATACTAGCTCTATTTAGGGCGAATTAAAGAAATTTGGCAAAATACTTATTATTTTAAAAAAATTATCGCAAATAATGATCCTCTATCTAATCCGTGCTAATAATCGATATCAAAATAACGAATTTATAACCGAGAAAAAATTGCGGAGTGTGTCCCCGCATGTGCATCCTGTAATTCACTCTCGTCTCTGCAATCTTGTTCACGGCATCCTCATTCGCCGTCCCCCGTCGGCCTCTCAACTTTTCTTATCACGTAGATCCCACGTGCATTAAAACGTCACGCTTCGAGAGGTCGCGCTCGATTGCAATTATCACCGCCGTCGATCGATCGTGCTCTCATGACGGTAACGTGATCAAAAACGACTAAAATTTCCAGCATCTGCACTGGTCGAGCCATCATGTGGACTCCTTAGACAGCGGTGGAGCTTTAGGCTGGCCGAGAACCTCGAGGCCGCGCGTCAACAGTGCCATCGACGTGGCCGGCTTCCTATCGCAGGTAAGTAATTGTACCGGGAAAAATCCACGCAGAAGGATCGATGGATTACGCGAGGTGGACAGCCGCGTCCTCGAATCCGCCGATCGATCTGCTGGCGGGATTTCGCTCGCGACCTTCCCCCGGATGGAGAACTAACCATGCCGGCTCATATAGTCGCTCTCTCATTATAGCAATCGAGGAGATTGAAATCGGAAGTCAGTGAGCGAGTTCCAAGGGAAACATTTAGCTTCAACTACACGATACGAATATTTACGACGAAGTAATTGCGCGTTGCCCTATTATGCAATTTAAGTCTATACAATTGATTTGAAACCACAAATTGAAAATGAAATATGTGAATTTTTCCAATGAAACCTAAATTTGCGTATCTTGGAACTTAAGCTGATTTATGTCTTCCAATACGGCATGTGCAAATATAATACATGTCACTATTTCTTCCGATATCATACAAAATAACGTGTTATTACGTGATAGAAATTAATCAATAGAATCAATTATTTATAGTAAAATAATTTTTACAATCTTGTACGCAAAGCATTGAACAGAATATAAAAAAGGATAAACGAAATATATACATACATATGCATGTATGTGTGTTTTATATATAAATTGTAATATTAAATATATAATTTTTTTATATATAAAAAATTTATTTTTTAATTTAATTAAACATGTTATTAATATTTGTATAAATTAATAGAATTTGAGATTGAATTTTTATTATGTGCTAGCATATTATATTGAGCCTTAGGTATCATTAATAAAAAAATAAAATTATCGATCAGTGTGTGTGTCTCTTTTCCTTGTGGAATTAATAAATTAAGTTATGACAACAGAAAAAAGATAGCGATAAATAGATTGCGTTGTAAGCTTTCGTACAAGAGTACCACATTAATTATATAAAAGGAAGAGAGTCATTAACCCCAAAGACATAAAGAAAAAATAATAATTCTTTTCTCAGGCTCGTGTATTCTTTTTGAAAGATATTTTGCGCGAATGTCCGATAATTTCTTATTCTATCAAAACAACAGGTCAAATCATTACAAACACGATAGTCGTCATTATATATATCGCTCGAATAAAAAGTTTCCTCTCCGTCCATCGACAACTGCGTATCGATAGTTTTCTTTCTTCTATTAGCACGATTGTTATACAATTGTTATAGTTTCAGATCGCGCGTTTCGACATATATTGTTAACATAACGCAACCAAGTCGAAGGGAATAACCATATCCCTCAGTGCGACAGTTATTTCAATAAATAATGAACACGAAAGAGTTCGTGCGAAAGAGATACCTCAAACGTCAAAGTTCAAGGTAGTTTGAGGCAAAGTGTAGTGCACCACAGGTGATCAATATGTTGAGGTGGAGTACTTGTGTAAGGAAATGGACAAACTCATTTTTGCCGCATGAACAATGTGTGTATTATACATTTCCAAATCGCGTTTTCATTAAATCGGCACTAGGTGTTTATTTTACTATTTGTCGTACACCATTTCTGTATATTTTTTCTAATCCCTCTATATACACGTTATATTACGACACGCTGCTGTCGCGATTAGCACGATATTATTAACAATTGGCACAATACTAGCACAATGATAGCATCAATACAAGATTCTGTTTGGTGTTTTTCAACATCAATATTCTACACGAGATTTGTCACGTTTTCGGCATATTATTATTTGCAATGATAGAATTAAATTTAGTGTACAAATTAATATTAGAATATTCTGTCGTAATGTAAACCCCCTAATATTTATACCAATTAGCCAAAATTCTCATCTCGCATTCCTAACATAAAGTTTATTAATCTAAAAACTGAAAAAGATTTTATTATTCAACATTTAATTTGTAAATACTAATTTAGACACAAAAGAGAATGTGCCAGGCAAGCACAGCAAGTACAAATTACGATATAATTAAAAATTAAAAATACGTTTCTGCTGAAACGAAAGCGTTATGTTTTTCCTGCCGCGTTATACTCACGCGTCGCTGTCTTTAATCACATTGTTCATTGTACTACACTTAATAGCGCACTACGTAAAACCGTATCCATAAAAAGTCTATAAAAATTTTGTTAAAAACGTAAAACGCTGCTCTAATTACATCGTGCAATTCTCTCTGACCACACTCAATGCTTTTTCGTTTCAGGAATTTCTGCGACGCCACGGGTCCACGTCCAAATTGTGTCGTAAGGTTCGCAGTGCAGATAACTTACCTCTAGTGTCGACGAATCGCCAACACAATCAACGAAGAAATTCCAGGGACGACGGTATCGAAGGCGACCGGGAATCATTCTTGAAACCAAGTCAGGACGAGAAATCTGACGACCTAGAATCAAAAAGGCAGAGTAGTCTCGAGAGTGCAACGAAAGACAATATGGAAGCGCTGTTGGATCCCGGTTGTCAACAGCCTTCTTCAAGGTAAGTTAAATTTAAGAAGTAGTTATATATACCAAGTTTCTCAATTGTTACATCTTTCAATACAACAATTTGCAAAGGCTAAAAATATTTGTTTACACATACACCCTTTATTCGTATAAAATATTCATCAGTTTCTCCCATATATCTATATACATGCATCATGCAGATTGTTATAAAACTAAAATAATTTGAAAAATTAATTTTTATTTGATTAATTATTATTCTATTAAAATATAAAATCAGATATAATATACATATACGAGTCATCGTAGAAGTGAAATACCAGCGCGTGTGGAGCTGAAATAATTATTCGCGCCGACAGAATTACTTATGCAGCTTGTATATTACAGTTAAAAATATATGTCTGATTAAATGTATGTTTTGACATAGTTTTGAAATTCATAATCTTGGAAGGATCAATTTAAATAGGCTCTCTAAGGAAATCGCATTTGCAGCGTGGAGACAATATCTTTATAATTCAACAACTTGGACGGGCACACTACGTCACACCCTGTTTTGATATTGTGTGGTATCTTAAAAGATGTAGATATGCAGATAAAATATAATAAAAATGATAACATTCTCTCGTTTATCGAAAGTTCGCGTTCCGACCCGGGAAAACGTTATATTGATCGTAGAACACAAATTGCTACAGCTGCATCGTGATTTTAGATGAACGACGTGTTATGTCCTTGCCTTCCTATATTTCTATCCCCAACTTTTTACGATTTATTAATATCACAACTATTTCTGTTCGCAAAAACCATTTTATGAATATTTGCATACAATAGGAATCAGCAACATTTTTTTATCATGTAGGGCATATAAAAACAGTTGTTTTTAACATATTCATATATGTATTTTTTTAATAATTACAATAAGAGTATGCATATTTCATAGTGTTTTTTTTACAGATATTTGATTATATTTGCATAAATAAAACTAAATAACCACACCATATAGTAGTTTTCAAAATAAATGGCATAAAACGATTACATCGCATTTTGCAGAATAATATTTTTTTAATAAGTATTTATTAATTTATATGTCATGAGAAATATATATTAAGAATATTTTTATTTGTTTTAAAAATTAATTTTTTATTTTTATAAATTTCCACAGAATCTCGATGTCGAATATCCCAAAATTTTTAAATAGCAAATTTGTGTATTATTCGCTGCAAATACAAAGTATTTTACAATTCAAAATTTAATTTAAATAACAATAATAATGAAAAAAATCTGTAAAATTAAAAAATTAAAAAATTGCAAAATTTCGTAAGATAGAGCCTTCATTCGAATGTATTTAATGTATACAAATATAATAGTAATTAACAATTTTATGTTTTATATATACTGCTATAGCAATTAACACAATTTTACTCAATTATAGGTATATACGATATTGTATATTTGTACAATATTCACACATTACTGATATTGGTAATTTTATTAAACGCCATCGTTCTTCCACCGAGAATGCAACACGCATTTATTTAATATAATTGCAGTTTAACGTTTACGTTCATTAACGTATCAAGTTAAATTAAACACATCTGTGCGTGAATATAATTTAGACTTTAGACCAAATACAAAAAATTTCCCGTTATCATGCAAGCTATAGAATTTTCGCGATTATCTAAATGAGTAAAAAAGTCTTAATATTATTAACAATGTCGATAAATATTATAAAAAAGATATTAATCTTAAAAAAAAACGTTATCATGTCAATGTTATCATTAGACATCGAAATAAAATATTATAAAAACAAGAATATGCGAAACCACTCATTCTGGAAAATCCGAGAACTAAGTATGTCAGATACGTCGATATTAGCGAGAAAAACATCTTTAAAGAGTAGAAAGTAATATTTAATCAAAATATACCAATTATTACTTTTTTGCAATAATTATATAATAAAATATATAGGAGAGAAAATATTTTTATGCACTCTCATATTGTTTATAATATAATTACCGTTACATTACAGCATGCAAAAAAATATATATTCCATATTTTATCAGCATGGTCCATATAAATCCTTATTCCTTGTCTCTTATTATTTTTAGATAATAGTGCAAAATCTATGTCCACAATTTTTTATAAATATCTGATTATGTTCGAATAAATGCACTTGATAAATCTGCAATATTTATGCTCATGGATATCTCTTGCCTTATTATTATATTGATATTAAGAAAAAATGTTCATATCAACATGGCTATTTGAATTCGTTTTATAATCGGCAATAGATTGCGGAGCAATCTATGTTAGTTATTAGGAATGCATTGCCGATGCGACTTACATGCAGAGTAATAAACGCATTGACCTGGCCGCAGCATAGCCAGGTGCACTTTCGCCCGCAGCGTCACGCGCGCAAGCGATAATGACAGTCCGGGGAATTTAAATGCGGCGGTGCATTGTTGCGGGAACGCGGCGACTTCGATTCGCGATGCACGGAGCCTTCCCCTTCCCTGTCCAGTGGGTGGCTTATCGATCACAATTTCACTAGGCAATGTCCACTTGACCCGCGTGTCGCATGTAAATGACTTTGCTACTTTGCAACCCTTTGCAATCGTTCGCACTGCGCGACCTTCCGCTTTTCGCAGCGCGCGTGTGTTATTCTCGTATTGCTACATCATGTTGCGAACTCGCGTAACGATTAGCATCGACAAAGGTAATGCCGACGATCTTCGATTGAAAGAAAAAAGCTATGCGAATTGTGTGGTCGTTTAATCCTACGACTATTAAATGATGCAATTACCCCAGGATAAAATTAATAGATTCTACGTCAAATAAACTTTTAATGTTTTTATTAACAGATATAATTTTTATAAATTATATCTGTTAACATAATGCTTAAAATTTGTATTTATATACATTTGGCTGTTAAAATATTGCTAAGATAGATTTAAAATAGATTTTGTATTTATTGAATTATCTTAGATATGAGTTGTAAAATGTAAATATAATTTAAACAATGTTTTGTATGTATTGATATAAATAATAGAAATAATAAAAAAATAAGATGATATTAAATTAAATAAAAATCATTTGCTTCAAATAAAAAATAGAAAAAGTATATTGATGTAACTTTATTACATTCCCTTCAGTAATAAAAGGATTAACAAGAAAAGAGAGAAAGAAAGAATTTAAAAAAAAATTGAATTTACACCATTTATATTGAACTTTTCCCAATTTAATACTGAATGTTATCAGCAGAGGTACGTTATATCATGTATGCGTTAATTGTGATGGTCAACTAAATTGTACTCTAAATTGAATTGTAAAAAATTTTAATTTGGTAGTATCTAGTCAATATTTATTTATAATAATTATATACCAGCGCTCATTCGTGTTTCTTTTTTATTTTTATTAGAAGATATTTATTTCAAAAGTTTAAAATTAATATAATATTATATATATAACAGAATTTATTGAAATATATCTTTTATTCTTATTAAAAAATATCGCGAATTTTAATTTCTTATACAATGTGCTATATGTCATGATATCTTAATTTAGAATATCCCTTTTTAGAACTAGGTTGCGATTTAATAATAATATGATAAGGAAAATGTTTCAAAGTATATTTAAGTCTATTTTAAATTATGATTGCTGCACATGCATGCCATTAGGTACATTCTGCAAATGTCTTGTTTTTCTTTCTATATTGCATCATTTCTATAATATCA
Source organism: Cataglyphis hispanica (assembly GCF_021464435.1). Taxonomy (NCBI): domain Eukaryota; kingdom Metazoa; phylum Arthropoda; class Insecta; order Hymenoptera; family Formicidae; genus Cataglyphis; species Cataglyphis hispanica. Next base: position 3,956,106 of record NC_065971.1, read on the forward strand.
ACGTTATATGCGCACGTGTCGCACTAACGCAACTACTGTACAAAGTTATAAATTATAGAAAGGCCGCGTGTGTGCATGCGATATACACAAACTTTCTTCTTCGTCCCTAGCTTGATTTTGTCGCAAGTTATGCAAACCGTGTTATTTTTCTTACTAGCTTTATCCTCCATTAATATTCAGAGCCTTATCTTATGATTACTATCGTTGAGCCATTAAGTGATTGTTATTTGGTTTCTCATATCGCGTAACATTTTGATAAATCCTCGATGATCATCGAATGCGAGACTTTTTTTATTCTCATAATTTATACAAAGGAATCAAGAAGAACACACGAATGTATACTCAATATTGTGATTTGATGTAAATCTATAAACATAGATGTTTTATCTATAGATTAAATTCATTAAAAATGTCGTATTATTGAATAGTATATCTCTCTCTTTCTTTTTATCGTCACTCCAATTTCCATAATTAGGAAACCTTGAGCGATATTATGAATTTGGAAATCATGGAACGACATCACAATTGTCATGATGAGTCGCTCAAGCGAGGAGCTCATAAGCTCCAGCGATGCATCGAAGATTGGAGGAGCTGCCGGTCGATCCGGAGCCGCGACTCCGAGGAATATTTTTGGAATAATCGACTATAGTTGACCAATTTGCTTACGACTAACGACTTATTGTAGAACGGGTCTAATTATGGAAATTAGGGTCGCGCCGTAGAGGAGATTAGTTCAGGGTGCGGTCGGTTGCATGTTGTTCGCGGTCTGCGAAAAAAGTTTTTAGATGATTTAAGAGAAGCAACGACTAGAAGGAATAAAGCGTAAAACATTGTACGATGATATAGAGCATATTATTAACGTGTGTATATTTATTTTCAAGATTTATTTTTAAAAAATATATTGCCAAATTATTTAAGAAAAGATCAGAAATAGTAGGAAATGAGCAAAAGACAAATACGATAAGCCGGAAACATTGCAATATAATTTTGTAGAACAAGAAAAAGAGTAATTTGCGCAAAAGAGTATATTTTATATTGTATATTTTATAATATGCCTTATTAGCCGCAATAAAACAATGTGAAAGAGTTGAATCGTTTAAGCCTTTAAGCAAATATTAAAGGAATATATTTTATTGAACATAATGTGATTATATTACAAATAGCTGAGAAAATTAATAAAGATCAATATATGTTAAGACTATTTTAATAATTAATAACTAATCGGCAGGTTATGATTCAATTTCTTAATAAAATTACAAAGATTTAAAATATTAAATATTAAAAATTTTTACGCATGTGCAAAATCACACGATTTTAACTACATAAATAATAAGATAACGAAACTCTATTTATAATCTAACTTCAATTTTGATTTAATTACGACTCACACACACACACACACTCAACAGTTTATTTTTTACCCTATAAAGTTTAATTATTAAACTATTCCGGCAATCAACAACTTCGTATTTGGATATGGATTGGATGTACAAATGTACAAATGTAAATATTACGGCGTGTAAATAATCTTATACAAACTACATATTAATTTTGAGCGTATTAAAGATAATCATCATGTTCATGTTTCAGAGATTCCCCGGTGGCATCTTCGTCGTTGGTCGCCAAACGTTTCGGAGGATGGCGTACCAGCGGAAACCATGATTATGTCAGATGCCCCATGCGACAACCTGCTTCCATGGACGAGCGGTAAAAGTTTTTCGTTTTGTTTATTTTTTAAGCGCGCGAAGCAACATTCATGATAGTTCATGAATCTTCAACATTCTCTGAAACTCTTAAAAAAAGAAAGAAAAAAATTGCAGTTGAATTCCTTAATGCGCTTACACTTGACGAACAAATATCTCTCCAATAAATAATTTAAGAACACCGCCCGTAACATCTATTATAAAATGCATTCTCTCATGAATTTACAATAGCCGCTCGATATTTATATCTCGAAGCATTTCCCTGAAAGTTATCGGTCATAAATATGTCATCATAAATGACACCGTCTCGTTTTACAAATATCTCCTCCTCTGTTAAAAAATAACGACCTAGTCATAAGCTAAGCTTTATACGAGGACGATAATATCCATGCATACAGAACGAGGTATGAATTAAATATTTCTATAAGAAAAGGCTTTTTATATGCTTTTTTTTGCAAAGCATATAAAATAAATAATAAATTGCAAATATAGATACAAAATTTTAATAATTAAAAAATAGAATCATATCTTTATTTATTTAATATAAGCTATTTATTTAATATATTTATTTAATATAGGCCACTTATTCAATTTCGAATAATTTAAAAAAATAATTTTTTATTTTAATATATATGATATTTTCCCAACTATTCTCTGCTCTAATCTGATTAAATTTTATTCTGGTTAGAAAATTGAGACACAATATTCTTTAGCAAGCGTTGATCTAGAAACTAAGATAAATTCTAATTCAATATTGATTAATTCCGCAGGTATTATCGGCGATATGAATCCGAACCCCCTCGTCCGATACGGTATCATCACTATCATCGACGCACGGACGCCGATCGGCATTCGAAGAGCTGCGACTATGCAAAGCGAGGAACCACAGAGTCGAGCATCGAGGTACAACACTTCGGTTTACCGATCCTCAGCGTGAGTGAGCCGAGTCCACCGGACGAGAACGAGCGCGTCGATGACTATTTGTAGGATTTGCTTGCCGAGGACTCCCTCAAGGAACTCCTCGTGTAACTCGCCCGGTCAATTTTCTCATCCCGATCCGATCTCCTTAAAATCGCGCGGAACTGCGAGTCGCGATCACCCGGATATTTTACTCTCCCTCGAACGTTCGCTGTATCTCGTCGATATAGCAATCGCTCTGCGATAATATATACTATACGTTGCTGCGTTCTTCAGGAAATCGTAATGGAAATAAAATAATCCGTGTAAAACGAGAGCGAGAATTTCCTGATCGCATGCAATCTCCTCTATCTCTATTCGTTGTAAGCGATATTCTTTCATGCGTATCATTTTAGAAGAGATCATAAATATATATTTGCTACTTGTCTGATAGAAACCGCGAAGCTACGAGAAATATTCGCATTTGGTCCAGACTTATTCCTCGGCATGGTTTGGAATGATACACACAATGCTAATATCAGTTACTTCTCGATATAATGACTTGTATTCATTAAAATATATTTTTTCCATGGAAAATTTCCTAGTGAATTATATTATATAACGTGAAAAAAACATAATATTTAAGTCTCTATCTTTTATATTATAAAAAATATATCGAGAAAAAAATTAAGTCCGAACCAAATTTGACTATCTTTTGTATCATATATTTCTAGGAAGTACGTGACTTGGTGAATAATTTCGTTATTTCGATATCCCTAATATTATTAATTTATATTACTAATAATTATAAATTAATATTAATTTGAGAGAATTTGCCCTCTCTTATTTTGGAATCTAAAATTATAATCGAGTTTGCTGCTCACGTATTATCTTAATATCTTGTGAATATTTTGATGTAGCGTGCGATATAAGAGTTATACTCGAAAAGAGAAAATACTTGAGGTTGCTTATTTATAAGTTTACAGTTACAATTCTTCTGTATGCACGAACAAGTGCGTAATAATGTATCTATATGTCTCCTTCCATTCTTTGCACATCTCTGATTTTCACAATATAACGTCACATTTTCTTGTCTCAATGCATAGAAAACAGCATTTTCTCTCTTATGTGCTCGCTATTATCAAGATACACCATATCAATAAGTGAATTGAATCATTTTAATTTAATTGAAGCCATATCCAGACATGTATTAAAAAAAGATGTTCATTTTTTAACTACATGCTTAGTTTTTGAATTGCTGATATAAGTTTCAACATATCCAGATATTTCTACAAAATCTATAAAAACGTGTCATAAAACTTTCTATTTTACGAAATTATGTGAAATATTATGTAATATATATTATGTGTTTAATACCAAACAGAAGCGAATTATTAAACTAGCAATATATGTCGCAATTTAATTAGTAAATATGGAACAAACATTACCGCAATATATTTATAAATTACGGTAACATCTCTGTTCGTATCTTAGTCCGACTTATGCGTGTCTATATAATAATATAGATCGTGTTCAAAAAAATATATATTAACAAATATATACATATATGTATGTGCATTTATATTACATATATATATATATATATATATATATATATATATATATATATATATATCATTGGACGATTTCAAAGATACTTCGATATTAATATGATTTATATTATTTAACTTTGTTAACGCGAATTTTATATATCAATCAAAATCTTTCTTTACTAAAGATGTCGGGAAAATCATGCAAAATCATTAAAAAATATTATAGGCATTTCCATTTGATCAAAGCCTACATGGAACAAAACTGTGACATTTATGCACATGTTTAACCTGCGATAAACTCGACGTCTCAAAAATATTATTTATAGGACATATATTACTTGTTTGATCTCCCTTAATAGCGAAGATAAATGTGCAGCCTCGCAAGTATTCGAAATTATACGCCTCGACCATTTGCGATATTATATTCTATCATTGTATAGGAATTGTATCGCGATATATATATATATATATATATATATATATATATATATATATATATATAAGATATCTTGAATCAGCTAGTCCTTCTATCGTTATAAGAAAAAAATATAGCTGATTGAAAATATCCCCTATGCGCGTCAGGAGCGATAGAAATCGATTTATTTACATATTACATATTTCTTCCAAACAATTTAAGACTTGCGCGTGTGAAAATCACAATTTCAACTTGCACTGATGCCTGAAAACACGAATTGTATTCTAATCCTTTGCAACGTATATCGATATACGATATATGAGAAAAAAAGATAATGAAGAATAAATATAAAGATAAATTTTTTTATGATGTTAATAGAGAATATGTCAATAACAAGTTTATTTTTAAAAATATGTGCTATTTTCTATATATAATATATCTAATTTCATATATACAATTAAATCATTTATAAACTGATACGAATTAAGCGAGGATTTAAGAAAAAAAAATCGCTATTTTCAGGTATCTATGCGATTACAAAATTCTTCTTCAAAACACACGCGAAAATGCGATTCTTGATGTGGGATCGCGGCTAATCATGGCTGAATTGCGAAGTTCCCTGTCTCTAAAAGATGTCGAGGAGAAAAAAATTTCCCTCGGCAATCGGTTTATCGCTTATCAGGGTTCATCATAATGTGGGAACAATACAGATCTTGTAATAATGCGTGCGACAGATTTTCGTGCCAGGTTATCCGAAGTATCCTATAGTACAGCGCCTTATCAATCGATTAGAAAGCCGCATGGCTTTTTTCAATGATAACGATTCATCGCTATCACGAAGCACATGCTTCTCAACGCTATTATTCTTCTCTCAACTTCATATCTTTGGACCAATCGTTGTAGGAAAAAGGGGCCATTAGAAAAAAAAAAAACTCAGAAGAATTGATTCGTTACAAGAGAGTATACAGAGATGTCGAGAAAAATATATGGCCAAGTTTATATTGCATATTTGAAGATAAAAGAATTTATTACAAACACATTCACAAACGCATACATACACACATATATATGCTTTTCTAAAAAGTTATAAAATAAGTATTATTTATAATTACACAAATAAAATATAGGATACGAATACTAATTGTAGTTTAAAAGATCGTATTAGGATTTGAAAGATAATTAGATGCTTATCACTCTTTATTTATTAACTAAGAAATATTATCTTATTGTTAGTATCATTTTAATATAATACTTTTTTTATGTGCAACGATTTAATCATATCATGTGAAGGGACTGATTTTTAAACACATATAGCATTATTTGTATTTACAAAATAAGTAAAAATTTAATTCAAACAGGATTCTCATTCCTATTTATACATATCTTTAAAAACCAAATGTGATTTTTTTAATTTTTAATATTTTAAATTCTTAATATTATTATGCTGGTTTTTATCAACTGCAATTTATCAACTGCAAAATTTAGGGACCAATCAAATGAAATATATATTTACTTTCACTTGCATGAACATTTTACATGTTAAAATGTTCGCGCATTACATTGTAAATCAAGAAAAAGATCATTTTTCTTATATATACATATGTAATAAATCCCTAACAAATATACCTCAATAATTCGGATATTAATTATTTTTTATTTTTAACTTTTCAGTTAAATAATAAAATTGAATTAATTTAATACGATAGATGATGATTAGACTACATCTATTCAGTTAATCTTTCACACATGCACACATACCTACACATATACAGACATACATTTTTACGATTAATTTATTCATCGATCGACCTGCCAACATTAAATTAAAATTTTTTATCTATAGTTCTATAAAATATGAATAAATAATAAATAATAATAATAAAAACATTAATGTAAACTTTTATATATTTAAGTTGCACATCAAAATGAATATAAAAATTTATTTCTAAAATTTAAATTTTTAAAGCACTGAATAGTATAAGCAATAGTATAAAGAAGTAAAGTCAAAACTTCTTTTCCGCTATAATAATATGATATTTTACAAATAGATGTGCATTATTTCAGATAAGTTTTACATAACTTTATCTATTATATTAAAAATATATTAATACTGAAAAAACTTATTAACTAATCTTTGCATTACTACAATTTTATATATTAACAAAAAGTAGAATTGTACCTCTTATCCGTAAATATAAAATGTATATTTGCTTGTTTATTTATTTGTATTTTGAACTATAGCACAGACATATATTAAAGGAATATTTAAAAATTTTGTTAATAACATACTAGCCCAAAATTATTCTTAAATCTTAAACATCAAATCTTAAGAAAAATTTAATATTATATAAATTTGCAATATATATAATTTTCCAATATTTCGTGTTCTCCAATATATAAAGTGCTCTAAAATGATAATCCAAATTGTTTTTAGATCTTGGCGCAAATACTGTCGCACGTATTAAATTACAATGGACGAGTAAATTATATGATGAGCGCGGTTATACAACACTCATTATAGCAACTACTTAAGAAAAACGATAGAAATATCTTAAGTGTCTCGCAAACTTTCATCTAGTCATGCATTTTCGTTATCTCGTCCATATGCCGCGATCAAGCGACTTTTACGTTCCTTTCTCTTGTAATACGCGTGTAAATATCCACGACCAATATATATAATATACTAAAATATGTATAAATTTACGTACGATCCTTCTAATTCCTAGAACACGTTTCAGAATTTAAGATCACAGCCATACACGATACATATTTGATTTTTATTCTACTCGTATATCAAATACTTGTATATCAGATGACACTGCGCGAGTGATGTATGATTTTTTTTAAATATGTTATTCTAAATTACATCATATGTTTAACTTTTATATAGATAAGTTAAATATGGAAAATAATGTGTCGCGGAGGATAATTGTATATCATCGCTCGTATGTATCAGAAGATAAAATTTGTGCCCCCTGTAGTTCAGAAAATTAGGAAAATATCGAGATCTTGTTAGCAGTCATTTTTAATTTACAAATCATAATTTTGTGAAACGTGAAAAACAAGGCCAGCTTTTGACGCTGCGTGGTAGAAAAAAGAAACTGTTGTCTATAATGATTATAATTTGCATCGCATGATCTTTTGCACGAAATTTTGTGTTACTCGGAACCAGCGGCTTTGACAGCCGCCTAAGATTTGTATATGATGGCGAATATGCATATGTGTAAATGCATACACATATTTATATGTATTGACAAATAGTTCATATATTATAAGTTAATCGATGCAATGATGCAAAGTGATGATGCAATGCTTTATATCTCAACCAAAAATATTATTTTTATGGAAAAATATCTAAATACTGAGAGCTCATGCTGAGATCCATTTGTGCGCTAAACTATTTAATGGAGCATTTATGTTTAACGTTTTCTAGCTTATTTCTTTTTTCTATTTCAAATATATATGTATAATTTATTTTAATTAATTAAAAAAGAATAAAAATATATAAAGCCGATAATTTAATATGAAAATATAATATAAAGATGTAATATTATATATAATATTAATAATATTAATATAATATTAATTTGTTAGACACTCTCTTTATTCCAAGATAAAAATTATTATATTAATTTGAAAATTTTTATAATAAATACTATAAGCTTTCTTTTTCTTCATTAAATGCATATAAAAGATACTTGAATAATAAAATGATAGAGAGTCTACCGTTAAATATATACTAATTGCTAGTATAGCATATACAGAATCTCTGAAAACAATTTGATACAACGAAATATAAATTATTACTCAATAAAATTAAATAATAAATTTTTATGATATATTTATTATTAGTAATGAATAAATAGATTGCGATATAAGATGGATCAAAGCATGAACTACCATACACATGTGTCCGACTGTGTAAAAAAACTGAAAGATTTCAATTACCTCCAGACATTGATAATTATAGCTTTAAACAAAGAGACCAAATAATTAAAAAAAAAATCATATTCTCTTACGAAACGGGCAGTCTTAGAAAAACCCGGATTAAGCAATTTTACAAAGAAAAAATATCCGTCTATTATTATTATAACTTATATATGCATGTGTATACATACATATATTACATTATATATATATATATATATATATATATATATGTATGTGTGTGTGCGTGTGTGCGCGCGTTTGTACGTAGAGATTAGAATTCTGATCATATTGATCTAAATTTTGATCAATGATATATCAAGCTATGTTCGATCGATCGAGGGTGCGAATGAATAAAAAGCTCTATGTATTTACTTGGATATAAATCCTATCTCCTTATACCATATAACTCCAAGTCCAAGTGAATAATAAGTGAATGATAAGAAATACTAATTTAGCTATTATGGACATTACAATCTAATCATAATTGAACAAGTCTAATATATGAATTATAATAACACTGTCAATATACAATGACTGTTCTCAGATGAAAAAAAAAAAATAAAAATATTCAAAATAATAAATTATATAGTATATGATGAATCCAATTGAGAAATTTTATGTTCTTTATAGAAAAATAAATATTACTTTTAGCAGATTTATATATAAAGCTGTTTTCTTAATAAAGTCACACAATAATCATCCTTTCTAATGATTTTTAATTATCAGATTTTTACGTATACATACGCACCCTTTATCATCGATACGTCTATATGCCTAAAGATCTTATCAGATATAATAGAATGTGATTAACGACGATCACTATGATCATTCACGCAACAACGATGGCTTTTCCTTTTCTTGACGTGCGAAATAATGATATGATGGAAAACACGCATAACTAATTTCGCATTTATCTAATTCGATGTATATCTGGATAAATAGCTATATTCGAAATACTACAACGAGAACTTATCCTTACCATCTCGTTTATAATTGAGATGAAAAAAACAGAACCTCAGTGTAATAAATCGCGGAATTATGAAGAGTTAAAATTTGTCAATTCATGACGTTATAAATTCTAAACCTGTGATTTATCAAATCTTACTTTAGGAGATAGCTTAAAGCTTTTGGTAGAATAATAGATGTACGATATATGGAACATATACTCTATATACGATACGTACATTCTCGATTCACTCTCGGAACATATCGTATTGCACGCTCCTATAATTGAAAAAAAAAAAAGCAGAAACATCTTAGACTCGATTATTAATCCTTAATCAGTATAGTAAAATCATATATTTGATATGAGAAATTCATGGATTCACAGAATTAACTTTCGAATCTCAACACCGGGATTTCGAAAAAATCGATTCAATGAAATTTAGTTTTTGTATAAAGTGGCTATTAGAAAAGTAAAATACTTTTATAGACCAAAATACGTGATTTATATCAATCTTATAATGGATTCGTAATAAATAAAGAAAAAATAAGAAGTTAATTATTGATTATGTATTAATTTAATCAATTAGATTTTTTACGATCTCTCTGATATAAAATAAATAATAATTAAAAACTTTAGAAACTAAATATATTTTTTAAATTAAGAAAAATAAAGAGTAGCACAAATATATATATAAATAAAAATCTCCAATAATTAACGTAACGTATCTGCAGCTTATCGCTGTTACTGTAACTATATAACTTGCTTTTAGAGCTATTTGCTTAAGAATCCATTATGTGCTGGTTAAGGATTAAAATATATTTTTTCAAACCGTTATAATTAAAAGTGTGAGTGCATGCGCGATTTTAACATTGATCACATAAGAGGATGAAATGACGCACGATATGGTAACAGAGAGAGTGGAAACATTTTATTTACATTAAAAACTTTATAGAGCCGATCTTTCTTGTAGATAACCCAAGTGGGGACTAATCTTTTTATTGAATAAAGTCTATCACACACCTAAACCAAGTTATTTATTTAAAGATTAAGAAAAAATATAATTTTAGATAAAATAACTTGAAAATGTGGATGTATCAACTTATTGTTAGATGTATTGCATTATAATTAAATTATATTATATTTATAAAAAATTAATTATCGTAATTAAAATGCGCAATTATTAATTTTGTTTAAAAAAAGAATAAATATCATTTTTCTCTTGCTCCCCTTTCTCTCTCCCTCCTAGAAAAAAATATTTCTATTATACATATTAATTTTAATAATGCAGATGTAACTAAAATTTGTCAATATTTATAAAAACTATTAATTTAATGTCCATAATTTTCATTTGCAATAATTCTGATATTTTATAATTAAATATATATACGCATATATTTTTATTTTTTTCATAACTTTCCTCCATTATCATCTGTACTTGCACGTTTAGCTTATAGTTTCTCACTCTAGTGGCAATACTTGCCGAGCCGAGATGGCGTATCTCGTCTCATAATTTCTAATCATTCATGATTCGTGATACCGCGCACTGCATGATGGTGGTGCTGCTGTCGCATATATGTATGAATGTACGTAAACAGATTGCATTTTGCAAATTGCATCTTCTTGATACATCAATGTTATTCAATGTTATTCAGTTGATTATAAACACATTACAATATGTCTGATGGTAAATAGTATTTTTTTAACAATACTTTATGATTATTATAATAATTACTGCTTTAAAAAATAATAAAAAAAAATTTGAGCAGTAAATATAATAAGATTTTGATATATACACATAAATACTTTTTATTTAATATAACTATATAATCAACTTAGAGATCTTAATAAAGATATATATTGTACAAGAGTAATATATATAATATAAATACAATATAAATTTGAATTTGTAGAAGAAGTAATACGCCGGAGATTACTTATAGACGGCGATGGGACGGGAGATGATCGTAGGATCAATATGTTGTTAAAATCGTTTATAAAATGGATTAATAGCTCTGATGTGGATAATACGTTACATGAAAGAATGCTATCACAGTTGGCGCAGTGTGAATTTGCACAGAAAAAATCCAGACTAGTCTCAAATATGAGTCGAGAAGAGTTAGACAGTTATGAACAGCTGTCCAAAGAAATTGAAATACAAATAGAAGAAGCCAAAGAAGACATAGAAAAGACTAAGATAGAATTGCAAGATGCCAAACGTGTGAGAAAGAATAGAATAGAATATGATGTATTAGCAAAAGTCATCAATGAACAGCCGGATCGTTTGGAAACAGACATCAAACTTGCCACATTACAACAAGAGTTAGCTACTTTAAAGGTTTGATAACATGTTTATATACATAATTTTTTTTTCTTTTTAAAATAATTATAAAGATTGATTATATTTTAGAATTATTTTTCACTTGCAGGAAAAATCAGAGCAGTTAGAACACAAGTTAGAAATGCGTCGTAAACAATTCCATGTTTTGATATCATCAATACATTCTCTGCAAGGAATGTTAGATAAGTGCGATGAAGAAATAATTGATGTGAGCCTTGAGAATGATGCAGAGGACACAGATGTGCAAATGCGTGATAGTTCATAAAAAAAGTATTTATTTTATAAATATATTAAAATAGATGACAAGAAAAAAGATTTGATAAAATTCGATCTTTATTTTCAATATCGTTAAATGTAACTGTATTTTCCTCATATTTCAATAATGTATCAAAATACATGTATCAAAAAATCTTTAATTTTAATTTGCTAGTTTTTGGTACGTGTCTAATGGTTAAAGACAGTCTAGTATCACGTTTTATTATCTCTCCTTCTATAAACTTTCCTGCACACATATGTAGATTTTTTATTGAAGATTCTGATATACTATCCACATCTCTTTCTGCTATAGAGTGCAAATAATTGTGATACAAGTCCTTTTGTAGAACTAATAAACTTCTACGTTCTAATAATAAGCTGAATTCTAATTTGGGCTGTTGTTGCTACAAGATTAATGTACATTATATAGAGATATATATCAGCAGTTTTCATTATATATTGCAGTATCTACCTCTATTGTGTCAAGCCGTTTATAAAAGTCAAGGAGTGTATGGGAACCACAACTGATAGTGGTTACAACAGGATAAAAAAGTGGGCCATCCGAATGTGCCTAAGCAAAAATATATTATTATTCACAATATGTACAATATCATGTACATATTTCCATATTTTCTATTGATTGAAATAAATATAATCTATATGTAATGAAAAAAACTAAATGCCTTTTGTATCCAACATACCATTATTCCTTGCCCAGATAAATATTCATTAATTAAAACATGATTAGGTAAGATTCTGCTTTCAAAAGCATTCAAAGCTGTCACTTTATCGATATATTTCTGAAGCCACTAAAATGTTACCGATATTAATGTTTGTAGGTGTGTGTGATTATATATTCATTTAATCTGGTATTTATTATAAATATTTGTTGACACAAATATAGAAGTCTTTAGTTTTTCTATTTTTAAAACAACTTTAAGACATTTTAAATTCTTGCTACCTACACTAGGAATCTGTTCTGCTATCATTCCTTTAGGATGTGGTATCCCACCCCAATTTTGCAATCTGCGGTGACTCAATTGTGTCCATTTTGGCAGGGGTACGCTATTTATGTGCTTTATAATTTGCTTTTCTTCCTCTTCGGTGATAAAGTTCGGTATGTAACACGCAGTGTCTGGTATCTGTGATTTACATATATATATATATATATAAAAGCAGATTCTCTTTTAATGCGAATACAATCTATGAGTAAGAAATATATCGATTAATTAATAAGAGTAAACCTGTGAAACTATTGCATTGGACAATAAAGAACATTGTTTCTCATCCATTTTCACAATTTTCCTAAATTATAGCAATACACACGAACTGACGTGCCAACCCTACAAAAGACAATTTCAGAAATTGATAAATGTCGATGAACGATAATGTAAACAACTGTGAAGTATAAGCAGCTGAGGAAGCGCGTGCATACAATATGTGCGCGTGCGTATACGAGAAAATTGATGAAACTGACAGCTAGCAGAAGCTTCCTCAGTCGTACGCAGTCGTAAATGTCAAACGTTTATTTTCTTCCGCGGGTCACATGGCAATAGCAAATTATCAATTCCATTACACGGATATCGTAACATTGTAACAAATTTTGCTCATGGCAATATATTGTGAAGACTGTGTTTAACGAGCGCGAATTTTAATCACGTAAAAATTAGAATCTTACTGCGTGATATTACAAGATATCAGAGCACACGTTGTTTAGGCGCAGTATGTTGATCAATAGTGTATTTGCATAAAATCAATTAATGATACATAAACTGATACATTTCACAGTATGAGTTTCTACGACAAAAATACCTGTTAAATCTGTGCTGAAATAGACTGAATAATAAGTGGAGTAAAAGCAAAGTATAGGCAGATATCAATAAAATAAAATGTTTCAATTACACTTTGTAAAATACACAGAAGTTATTTAAAAATTAAGTTGTAATATTTTGCAAAACTTTCTCTACCATAATTATATTTTTAAACTAAATACAAGATATGTATTGATTGTTCATGAGAATTAAATGGCTGATAAAAACATCAAAGTAATCCATCAGGTACAATTATATAATGATATAATTACACGCGATAGCACTAATATTCCATGCAGAATGACTAATATGCTCTTTTTCAAGCACATATGTCTTCATATTTAAAAAAAATTGCTTTTTTCGCAGTTTCTTTTAGATCATAATTTTGAGAGCACTGCTAAAACTTTAATTCAAGAAGTCTCAAAAATGGGCTTTCAAAATTCGGCATGCAAATTAGAAACTACTGCAGATCCGTATGCTCAATTAATATTATATTACAATATTGGAGATTATTCAACCTTTTTCCAGGTAAAAAGTTATTTATACAACAGAATTAAGTGTTTGCAATTAAATCTATTGCTATTAAAAATATATATAAGATTGAATCAGATAAAATATTTTATTTTTTTCAGTTATGGAACGACTTGTTTTCTAATAGCACTAAACAGTGCGAAGAATATAAAAAGTTAACATTTTATTTACACGTGCATTTTGCTATATTACCTAAACGTAATTTATACGTTGATCAATATAAAAAACATGGTAAGGAAGATAAATTATTAATAATTATATATAATTAATAATTAATAATTATATATATATATATATATATATATATATATATATATATATAATTCAAATACTTTATATAATATTTTCAGAATCGACATCAGAAATAAATACACCAAAATTGTCTTCAGTAAAAGAAAATTCTGTTTTGAAAAGATGCAAAGAGGTAACTCATTTTTTTAAATTATTTAAAATATATTATATTTTCTATGTATGTATTTATTCTTTTTAAATATTCTCGCATATTACGTTTAAAATAAAATGTTAATCCTTAATGTAATCATCTACTATATTATGTGAAATATTGTAAAAATAATTAGCCTAAGGATGTTATTAATAATAAACAGAACAATGCAACTGAAATCGAAAAAAATATAAATAACAGCATGAAACAATTACAAGATTACTTGAATGGAGATGGCAAGGAATTAGAAAATGACATAGAATTACAATCATTTTACGCACTTCCGTTTGTAGAAGACATTTATGCAGACACTTTTTTCTCAAAAATATTAGAACAGCGTTGGTTGGATGAATTATTAAGGAATCTAGACTTATTTATTAAAAATCATAAACAAGTAAGTAAATTCAATGTTGAAAAATAAGAATTTTGTTTATCACGTGTTTATATTCAATAATATGCGAAGGACAACGAAAAATTAAATAATAATTATAATTATAATTAATATTGAACAAAATTATAGGATCCGATCGATTTGAACAATATAAATCTTAATAAAGTGCAATCGCGGGATTTAGTACAAGTGCATACTGTGCCAGTAACAAAAATGAAAGTTGTAGAATTAGATGCTGCACCAAATAAAACTGCAAAGAATAATATTTCAATCGTGCCAAACGATAGAGATATACCCATATTTTTAGAAGACCATGACGATGAAGAACAGTACAGTTTAGCTCATAAAACAAGTCGTAATTTAAAATCGAAGTAAGAGGGTCTTTTCATATAATTTTGGCAAAGAAATTAAAACAATTCGGACATGTGTGTTATTATTTGCAGAGATACACAAACACATATTACTGGAGATCAAATTATAATTAATAATTTCCGAGAAGATGTACTGAATGCAGGAGAAAGTGTTAACAGTTTAGTGAAGATGCACAAACTAGACAAAAAATTGATTCAATGCAATCAGGAATTGGCATTGACCAAGACTCATTTATACAATATTCATACAAATTATGAGAAATTAAAAGTGAGATTTCATAAATTACACGCGGACTATCATAAGCTAATAAACGTTGCCGGAGAATTAACGGTGGCATTGGAAAACTCAGTGAAAGGGCAAACTGTCGATATACAACAAACGCTCGAAATTTGCATGAAGATATTTCCAGATTTATTTAATCAAAATATAAGAGAGGCTTCCCAAGTAAGTATAAAGAAAATCACGACGTGTCTTCTATAAACGATATATTTTTCATATTTTACTACTTCCGACAGCCATCCTTGTTGCAATTCAATCATACTGTAAAAGCAGTTGCCCAGCCTAAACTCGATCACATCGCACTACCGATATCTCCAAAATTATTAGACTATAAAAAAATCAAGTTACATCTTCTTAACGGGGACGTGAAGACAAAGTTATTGCTATTGCAAGCATTGCGTTGGGTATTAAAATTATCACTGAATATATAGTGATATATAATATATACTATATATTATTTTAAATAATACATTTATATTTTAGAAAATAACGCTCGCGCAGCTAAATGAACAGGATGAAGTCTTGCACGAATATGTGAGCCACGATTTGTTGGGACTTCATGGACAAATTGCTAGCGACAGTGGCAAGCCAATTCTACCATGCTTGCTGACTGCAGGAGAAGCTTATGCTAGGCATCTTTTACAGCAGTTTACTGCGCGATTATTAAACACATTGGCATCCTTCAGATGCGGAAGAGATTACTTGTCGGTCGGATCTACCATCGTAAATGTGGTAAGTTAATCATTTGTGTGTGCATGTTTTTATAATTATTCGTAATACTGAAATCAGACAAAAATATTTTATTCGAAATTACAAAACTAAAGATAAATATAAACTTATATATGTGAGGACACATGTTAATATAAATCCTCGATATTTTAGATCTTTACTTGTCTCGATAGTAATTACGCTGAGGGAGTTGACATTTTCGCGTGTGACATGATGGTGGCGATGTTACAGAAACTATCTTTACGTAGACAGCAACGGATATACATGATAGAAAACGGATTGCTGGAATGGTTGATCAATCATTTACACGATAAATGTCGCGTTATAAGTTTATACAGGCTTGAATATGCTACCGCACTTTTAATGAATCTGTCGTTACATCGGTTAGCGCAAGCTAGAGCATCTAAGATACCATCTTTACTTGTTTCTACATTACTCATCCTTCTCTCAATAGATCATTCATCTGTGAGTTAAGTTGCATATATTTAATGAAAATATAATATTTATCAAAGAGAATTTTAGAAAGATTAATGTAAGAGATATTTATATAAATATTTATATAATATTTATATAAATTTCATATATTGTTCGTTAGTCTCTACCATATATCAATGGAGCGCTAAACAATTTTCTAAACAATCCTGTAATCAATGAGGAAGCAAAGAAAATTAAATGTTCGAATATATCGGATTATCTTGGTAGCAATCAAAAAACTACGAAAATAAGGTATATGCATAAAATATAAAGTTTTCAAAAGTAGAGATTAAAATTTTCACTATATACAAAATAAGAAAATAATCACATTGAAGTGTAATTCATGGATTCATAATTGACATAATGTCTTCTTATAAACTGTAAATCTTTACTTTGAAGTGGTGATAATTTAGAAAGTTAACATTTGTAAATACAATTAAAAGATACACAGCAATTTTCTTTTATTAAAAAAATTAACTTAAATGATACTACTATTTTCGTATAATATAGAAAGCATCTAGAACATATATTGAAAATACAGAGGCGTGAAAATGTTAATACGCCGCAAGAAGAGACTGGGGATGATGATAACGTAAGTTTATGTAAATTTCCCAAATGAATATTGTCTGAATATCTTAATATGTCCGTAGGAAGAGTTGGACGTGTTGGAAAATGAATTAGACGAAAATGATCCATTACAAAATTATGTCGGTGAATTGAATGGAGAAACGCTGCTTGCAATGTGTTATAGCGTTTCTTCAAAGATTCCTCAGGATGCTATAACCACGGATACAACTTTACAAAAGATATCTACGCTGAATCCTATTAATTTTTACGACAATCAACACAATAATCATCTTTTCAAACGTCCATCATATCCTTTGTTAAGGTACTTATACATATAAATTGTACATTCTAAAATCATTGCTCTTTTTATGTATTAAAAATTGTATATAAAAATTAGCAATTATCGGATTTTTTCTTATATATCACATGAATATCGTGTACACAGCTGAAAAGATTAATTTAGTATAATAATAACAAATTGAAATAGTAGGTATAATACGAAGATGAAAAATAATTTGTTATCAAAAGAAAATTGTATCAAAGAAGCAGCTCTTGCTAAACAAGTATCAAATTTGCCTAATTCCTCTTTGAAGGTATTATACCCAAAGTATAAATTCATGAGAAGTTTTTATTGAAACTTTTTTCTTTTTATATAATATATCGATAATATCTTCAAGGAACAACAAATTATCACAAACGGCACGAATAAAGAATCACTCTCTGCAGATAAAATTGAAAGTAATACAGAAAGATTCGTCACTGAATCTTCCTTAATTATGAAATACGAAAGTCGACCATACGAAGAGCAGAATAAAAATTTAAATGTTTTAGAAAATATAGTTTGGCCATCAAGCACGATCAAAAACAGAAGTCACAATCAATACGAATTTGATTACGATAAAACAAATAACATACAAATGGATCAATTAAAATTACGCAGATTACAAAATAGAATTGATATAGAAAAATTTTATGTTGGAAAATGTAAAGCAATATTGGAAAAATCACCTTTGAAAACTATAACATCTTTTAAGCAAAATTTCTCTCAGAAAACAATTTCCAACAATACTATTTATTTATATGAAAATCGGACTTCCAAGTGCGTTATTAATTTAACTTAAATGAAGCCACAGTGATTTGATATAATGTCTCTTATATGTAATACATTGATTTAACTTATAGTTTATAATTAATAAGTTATCGTATTACAGGGACAGTAGTGAGACTGCAATAACATCTTCTGTGACTCTAACATCCGGTCGCGAAAATGGTCAAACAGGTACGTATTTCACATTTTTAATTTTAATTATTGTTTAAATATTCAATGTTAAATATTTAACTATCGTTTGACTAGAAGACTCCTCCATTATTTTCATTTTGTAACACAAGCATTGATTTAAAAATAACGAACTTGATATATTAAGAGAATAAATCGCAAATGACATTCAGTGAAAGCTTTACGACTTTCCCTACATGTTTAGAACACCTTAGAAAAATTAGAGCACGTAAACGAAAGTGATGAAAATTTAGATAAACATTAATCAGTTAGATAACATACAATAACCAAAGTTTAATAATCATTTTAAAAATATATTATTTTAAATAGCCATTTAAGATAATTTGATTCATACACAATCACACAATTTAATCTCTTGATATAAAATAATTTCTGAAATTATATAAAAAAATAAAATAGAAAATTTCTTATTATTGTTACTATTATTAAATTTTAAATAGAATGCTTATAAATCTAATTTTTACAGAAATGGAGAAATTCAGCAGTATAGCATCGCTGTGAGTAATTTTATGTATTCACATTGCAGTGCACTTCTCACAACTTTTGGATATTTATTTGTATTGTTGACACACGCGCGTTTTGTATTATTTAATTATTATACACATATATTTCGTTTATATTACAATTTATGTATTTTTATAACAAATTATATTTTAAATAAATTATATATTTATTGTGCTTGTTTTAATAAAATGCGCTTTTGCTTATCTCTCCACGTTATATACATTCAGCTCTTATCGATTTAGTAATAATATTGTTTGTAGGAATAGTAACAATTATGATAACATAGTTAATGATAATTTATGGAAAAATAATTCAGAACTTGCTAAAGAAGAAGAAGCATTTTTGGCCAAGCCTAAATTATCAAGGACACCTCCATAAATATAAAAATTCCAGGATGAATTCAATTAAAAAATGCTAGTTTCTTCATATATATATAACAATCATATTGAATTATAGAATTATGATAACTAAAATTTTTATTTTAACAATTGCAGAATTTCTCACAGTGCGTTTATCATAGACAATGTACAAACAATTTTCGCGCAAAATAACTTAATATTTAAAAAATAAATATAAATAAATCTAAAATATATGTGCATGTGTTCTCTATTGCAGAAAGGATTTTAATTTTTTAATAATGTTAATTGTGAATATCATTACTTGCTATCTAGAAAAATTTTATTTATATATAATAATAATTTACTTTATATCCGAACCAATATAATGTTGATTCCGTTGAAAAGAAAAATTTTTTAGAAAAAGATTGTCTTGACATCTATATATATATATATATATATATATATATATATATATATATATATATATATAAACATAAGGATATTTTCCTCTATGCACCAGTACTGTAAACAATATTAAAAAAAAAATTTATAATATTTTTAAACATAGTTGTGTGATAGGGAAAAAATAATAGAAACGTCCACACTTCAACATTTATAAAAGATTAAACAGCATTTTTATTTTGAATAACGAAGTGCAAAAATTCCTATTAAAATATACTTATACAATAAATATATATATATATATATATACACAAATTTCAATCACATCGTTGTGTGTATATGTTATATTTTTTAAATATTACTTCACAAAAATATTAAGCAGGAATAGCCCTTGTCACAAGCATTGGATTACCGCTGGTTCTATATCGTCTTGACACAGTGGGATTGTCATTATAATTACTACTACTACCGCCACTTTGATATGCATCAAAATTCGACGAAGTGGGATAACCATTCATGAAAGCGCCACTCTTACTTCTGTAAGAGTTACCGGTGTAACCCGACTCATTGGAGTAAATACCAGTGTGTGTGTAACTCGGCCTGCTGTCTTTAATTAAAATAATTTTTCTACTATCTTTACCGTAAGGAACGTAATAACCATCGCGTTCCCTCGTCGAGTAACTTACGCCGCTATTCGGAGCGTAGCGAGACAAGTACTTGTAACTATATTTATTCGGTTTTCCCGTGGAATAAATACCAGAACTGTATGCCTTCGAGAAGTGATTGCTCGGCCTAGAACCCGATGTATACGGTGAAACATCGTAATTATGGCTCACGTGTCCTGCATTTCCCCGTGTGAAGCGCATCTCGGATGGTATCGAATAGATATCACTATACTTGTTGCTGCCTTTCAGATTGTACGGAACGTCTTTCTGCTTTCCAAACGAGTATTCGCTAGTCAGACCACCTGGCAAATAAGGGGGATAAACGTGATCACTTTCAGAGTAACTTGAGGAACTAGAGGAACCGCGATATCCTTGTACATTGCTATTCACGGTGTCTCCGGAATAATTTTCTACAGCTGGTCTGGAATATTCAGAATAAGCAGGTACTTTTTTATTACTACTACTGCTACTACTAGCCACGTATTGGCCAAAATCAGAATCTTTGTAAATTGGACCGCTTGAATACGTGTTAAAAGTTGAATCCGCATTGTTGTTAGAATTAGAATATCCATTGAACAATGTATTAGTTGTTGCATGAGTAGACGAAGCGTAAGAATTGCTATCGGAATTCTCGTAAATATTGGAATATCCTGCGTATTCATCTCGGTGATTATTTGTGGCATATCCGTTGTAATTGTTTCCAACATTGCCTTCTATACTACCCTGACTACCGATATTGATTAATGAAGAACTGCTGACATGGTCGGATAATTTGTGACTGTCATCTCCAGCACCGTAAAAGTTTCCATCATTTTGATAGCTATTCTTAGATCGTAAGTACGGATTATTAGTAACGGTGTTACTATAATCATACACATTGCTATCTCCGGTAAAAGAATAACCTACAATAAAATAAGTCGATTAATGTGCGATTTTTCATATTATTTTTAATTGCAAATTTTAATAATATAATTTATATTCTTTAAAAATATCTTATTTGTAGTAATAATTAATTTTAATGATATATATAAAATTTTATGAGAACATATATACGTACAAAAAACACAAAACTTATTAATACATACTATTAAGAGGTGGCTCCGCATTCACGACTATCGTACAACAAATTATTACTGTTTTCTAAAAAAAATAATTATCTTTTATGAGAAACTAAAAAAAATATAATTATTCTATTATAAAATACATAAAATTATATATATTTTAATGTTTATATGTTATTCTAATGTGACCACTTTTAAATAAGAATTTTAGAAGTATAATTTACATATTTTTCTATCAAAATTAAGGTAACAAAACAAAATTTCATTTCATTAAAAAAACTTTTTTCAAACAATAATATGTAATAATTAATAGCGTTATTTTTTTTAAATTGGATATAGCCTTTTCTATTCGCGCACAATATAATAAATATACTTATTTTTGTATTTTGAAATTATTAAATATTTAATGATATTAAATGAAATATTTTATTTTCGCAAACTTTTTACACACATATTTAATATTTACTTACTAGTAGCATGCTGACTGTCACCACGTCTTATAACTAATGTTAACCGAGTAAGAACTAATGGATCTCTGTTGTCTACTAAAATGGAACTACAAATATATTAGCTGGTAAAAGCGCTGTTTTCTGTTTTATACCCCCAGCAAAGCAACCCACTCCCTCACTTTACGGAAAGGTAAAAGCGATCTCGGTACGCACATACTGATGTGATATTGGTCGGGACCCGACCATACAGAGTAGAGAGAAACGAGCCAACCTGCTTTAGCTCTTCACTTTTACAGGGAAAGCAATGGGTCACCTCTCTGTGAGACTGCATAGCAAACTACACGGTGACATGATGTGACCTACCTATCTAACGTACACGAAGAGGGCTAGAAATTACATCTAAGAATTGTCCGCCTTTATTCTATTGCAATAATTAATCGTATCTTACAGTACTCTTTAATATTACAATAATTGCACATAGTAATTGCAAACAGTGCGGCCTATGAGAATAAATATCTCCTTGGATATGTTCCCCATGTTTCATTAAAATGCACGTATAATTTGCATGTAATTTATATTATTATTAATTTAAAATATTCATTTCCATTGACAAGATTTAATTCTCAAATACCAAAGTTCTTTTTATCCCATATCATAAAAAATGTATCTTCATAAATATCATTAAAAAAAATCATAAAATATAAACCTTATTTTGTATACATATAAAGCAATGTTGAAATTATAAAAATACTAAAAATATTAAAATTATAAAAAAATATAAAAATTAGAAAAATATTTTAATCATTTTATTTTTCAACATTATGTCATATATATAGATAATTTTATGACACCAAAAGTTTAACAAAATTTATGGCATCTATTAAGAATTATTGAGATATATGAAGCTTATGAATTACTAGTAAGTTAGAATTTATTTCAATTTGAATTATTGCAACAAGTATAATTATAAGTACTTAATTGAATTAAATATAAAAATTCAAACATGTATAAGATGTCGATACTATGCATTAAAAGCATATAATTTATCACTATCGGATCAGATCAATTCTTTGCTGATATTTAAATACGCGCTTTTACGAAAATTTTGAGTCAAAATTGAAATTCATGACCGGAGTCGAAATTTATCTTAGACGTATTTTACATAGGTACGTAAATCCGAGTGTCTTGTCTGAATAATAATGCTGGTACGTAGAAAAGAAAGTTTTTCGTCGCGTACCCTTAAGTATAACAAATCTAACGTGAGAATTTTTACTTTTCCCGGTTTGCAATTCTTCTATAGAAAGCGTTGAAATTTCAGCTTATTAATTCAATCTTTTTTTTACCTGTTATTCGCAATGAGCATATTAATTAAGTGCCCGTATGTAAAATTTTTATTACAAGACTATTACAAGACATTATACGTTACTTCAGAAATTTACGACTTCCAAACGAATTTAAAAAAAAACAGAATTTAATAATATAAATTATTTCTGATACAGCACAATATTATATTAATAAATTGCAAAATAGAAAAAGTGCATTATAGGTAATCTCGGTCAGAACCATTGGCATGCATACAATTACCGGATATATGCGACATTTCAAGTGCATTAATTTTGAAAGTTCGTAAGCGAAGCAGAAAAAATTATAGTCCCTTGATTGCGGAAATCGGAATAGTTACTTCGCGTATGCATCTATGTTTTGTGGTTTATAGTTTTGTGTGTCCGTTGTTCTTTTTAATGCTTTCTACTTTCCGCGCACGCGCCTACATACACTCACCTATATTCATTCAACCGCGTACTTTGTGATATCCTAAGTTAATCAGATGTATTTCAATAGATACTTGAATGGCAATGACCTACTTAAATATCAATTACCTAAATGTTTCTAATAATTAGCGCACATGCGATATTCAGTGTCAGCACGCGATATTTGATGAATTTTTTCCAATGAAATCTTGCTTAATCTGTATCATTAATAATTAATTTTTAATGTAAAATAAAAGAAAAATATATGCGCAGCATATTAACAAAAACTTGCAAGAAGAATTTGTTTTAAGTGATTTGTTTCATTAAGCTATTATTATTATTATTATTATTATTATTAGATGCATATACGTGAATTTGGTTTCTTGATCATAGAGATAAGAATTGTGTATGTATAATTTATTGCCTTTCTATGTGCAAATGTTTGTGTACATGTTATAGAGTACAGAAAGTAAAATCAGAATGGAAAGTTGAGTGCAATTAATTCCGAGCATGCTACTCTCTTTGACACCAATGTAAAATCTTGACCTTCGAGAAAAGCAATTGATGGAATCTTATCTTCAAACACACACTGCATGCATTTAAATGCGAGATCATATCTTTTGAATATTATATCCCGAATTTAATTTGGCGCGCGATATATCGCAAATGAAGATCATACTTTAAGATTTTTAATACAGATAAAAAGCTCTATAATTTTTATATTTTTAAAATATATTATTACTTTTCATAATTTAATATAATATATCACACAAGCTGTATTAATAATTAATATAAAAATTAATTTAAATTAAATTTCTCAAGTACTTGCAATATTAAAAAAAGCAATTTGATATTTTTTTATAGCATCAAACGAAAGTATCACTGTTTCTAATCGTTTCTTATCGTTAGAATATCGAGATGAAAGTATCGAATATCGCAATATCGCTGGCATCCTGACAACAGTAGAATGTCCATCGTGCGGGGCATGAGTACGAGATTGTAGAATCTATAATTCGCGACGTGACAACTTTTCAGTTGACAGCGGATAAAGGCGCTCTCGCTTGCTTATTTCTCGTATCGTTCTCGACAAACAGCGATGTATTTGAACTGTCATGCATTTCAGTGAGTTGTAAAAATGTGAATTTTGTCTTGGTAACGAGTCAAATTCTCGAGTCGATTTAGACTATGTGTTGATATTTCGGATGCTGTGTCCATTGCTGCGCACGTGCTCGAATCTCAATGTTGCATCATCTGACAGATAGATTTATACAGATAAACCGCGAGCTCTCAGAGCGGGAGGTAAGAAATCGTCACATCAATCATCAATAAGAGAGGATAATATTCGAATATTTTTCTTATCCGATTTTATAGTTGACAAGGAAAGCATTTGTCTATTGTCTTCTCTTATTGATGCCGGAAATCTCTTGCCTTTATTAAAAGTGCACAGTTTATCAATACAAAGCATGTGATTTACACGATGCTTTTTTTTTACTAGCTATATGTATTACTAGTGCAGTATTACTGATGCATAATGTGATAGATGAGGAAAAGTATATATATATTTTATCTCATCATTTATGGACCGACATTTATTTCTGATTGCTAATATGCTCATATACTGCGCAATAAAATATCTTATTACATCATGTGCTAACACCAATAATAAAAAAAGCATGCTGTAAACTAAGTTTGAGTCTATTCTATAATTTAGAATCTAGTATTATCTGATGCATCATCTTAAACACACATTGTTTCAAGTTTCAAGACGCCACTTGAGGAGTTTCGATATACACAAAAATTCGCAGTTACTTTTAGTGGGAATGGCATTGACATTATATTATAATATTAATATTTCTCTGTTATATATACTTTATTTATTTCCCTAATAGAAATATATATTGATAAGTGATTATCATTGAGATTTCATAAGTTTCGATAAAAAGGTTAGGTGAGAGAATAAATAAATGTTATTCTCTACATTCATGACACATTATTAATTATGATAGCGAATGATTGAGTTGTTTGAGAAAATTTAATGTGATTTTTTTATTTGTTTTAAGCGATAAGTGATTGAGATAATGAAACAGAGATAACTTAAGTGTTAAACGGTGGATAGCACATCACGCGAATACGATATATGACTAGTATGAATCATTTTGATATTGATTTATGCATGTTGGAAGAGTTCTAGGCTTTTTGAAAAATGAGTCCAAGTGAGTTTATTTATATTATAAATTATATTTCATAATTATTTGTTTCTTTTATTCTCCTGGTAGAGAATAGATAAAATTAGCAAATTAATTTTCTATAAAAAAAATCAACATTTTGCACTTCTAATTTTCCCAAGTAATGACTAATAATTTATTTCAGTTAGAATTACTACAGTGGACAGTCTCGATTACCGTTATATTCCCATCACAAAAAACAGCGTTAGTTTAGGTATTAAAGCCAGCCACGATGCAAGGATTGCCTTACGGACACATCTTGGTGGTGACTCCAATGTGTACGAAGTATGATACTTTACTATCACATTTTTACTATAATTTTTCTATATTTATATATATATATATATATATATATATATAATATTAATTTCACCTTGCATTATATAAATTAATTTGTATTACATTAATTAGATTATTATTGGTGGATGGGGAAATACTATGTCAGCGATAAAAAGAAATAATGCAGAACCAGATGTAGCAGAAGCAGATACTAGAGATATATTGAATCCTGATGAGATGTGTGATATTTTTATACAGTAAGAAACTTATTTTTTTTTGTTTCTATATTGGATAAATTTAGAGACAGAGAAATTTATGTTTACATTTCTTGTTTTACATATTTTTAATCTACTTTACAGATGGTCTTGCGATGGATTATTAAGTGTTAGCCGTGAAGATGATTTTGATATGCCTTTCATGTCTTATAAAGACAGAAATCCATTTGTTATAAATTATATAGGAGTTAGCACTGCTTGGGGTGCAACTGGACAATGGATAATCGAAGGTACGTTAATTCATTCCTTCGTAAAAAAACTCTATTTCAGTTACGCGTTTTAAGATTGACAATTGCTAAACTACAGTATAATCAAACATCTTAGACCTCAAATTAATCAAATTAATTAATCAAAATTCTGTAGAAAAAAATTGCCTTAGAAATTTTTTAAAAGTTTATCCTATTATTAGAATGCCAATTCACGTCGCCAGCCATCAGGCAACAATTAGTGGACACGTGCCATTTCTGGGTGGACTTCAACGAAGCTTTTGGATTGCCACGAAACGCGGTGATGGCTTCCGAGGATGGTTTGTACGTCGGTCGGGCACATCACCAAAATACCGTGACACCAGGTGGCATTCGCGATAATATCTGTATCCTCGCGTGGGGCGGCGAAGCCCACGAGAAACGCGAATTTCAAGTATTGTGCGGCAAGGATGTGAACTGGGTGAAATCTTGGGAGGGTAGCGTGCCTCTGCACGCACTGCCTGCCGGCGAGACCGAGGATGGTTACGCTCTGTTTATCGGCAGGGTGCTGCACGAGGGCGTTTACCATATCGGCAAGATACAACCGAATCATCAGGTGTGCTACGTACCGTTGAACGGCCAGGAAATGCCCTATCTGGAATATGAAACTTTAGTCATACACGACAACTACGGAGTCGAGTGTATTGGAAGATAAAGCGACAAGCGATTTAGGAACAGAGCGTATTTATTTTTCCACGAGACATCAACTATATAGAAATATTTTCTATATGCTATAGTAAAAAGATACGATTCTCTCTGTAAGACTTGCAGTTGCATATATATACATTAATAAGAAAATAACTTTTCTTTCTTCTTTTATAGATAAATTTTTTAGCTGATGCAATATAAAAAAATTTTAAAGTACATTTTTTTTACTGTCTTTCATAAGATAACATTGATATAATCATATTAACTTTAATATATCATGTATGATTTCAATTGTAATGATAAAAAAAGACGATTTAGATTGATTCAAACTAAGAAACAAGTTAATTATAAATAAATAACAAATATAAATTATGGAATTTTCTCAGTCAGAATTAGACGAAATTATTTGCCAATAAAAATAAGTATTATTTACAATTGATTAGTAGATATTAATTCACAAATATTTGTTAATAGATAACATTGGATTTATTATTATTATAAAAATAAAATATAATAATTATGATGTATATCTATATTAATGCAGTATGTCTATATACAATTATACAATAATTATATGGTGTTATACATAAATAGGTACAGAGGATTAATTGGATTTTACAATATTCTTATGAGCAAAACTCAAAAATATAATTT
Source organism: Cataglyphis hispanica (assembly GCF_021464435.1). Classification (NCBI taxonomy): domain Eukaryota; kingdom Metazoa; phylum Arthropoda; class Insecta; order Hymenoptera; family Formicidae; genus Cataglyphis; species Cataglyphis hispanica. The sequence continues at coordinate 3,984,529 of NC_065971.1, forward strand.
TTTTTTTCATAAATAGTGTTTATAATAATTTTCCACATAATATCCATAAAAAATATCTTTGAGATTTACTCATCATAATAATATTGCAAAATATAATTAATCCTGTAACTATTCATATATAACTTCATATAATTATCATACAATCGTATATAGATATACTAAAAGTGAAGATGATGATAATTAATTTTATTTTTAGTTTGACATATATCTACATGCAATTTTTTGTATGATAACTATACATATAATAATTATATAGTAACAATTATAGACTTAATTATACTTTACAGTATTGTTATGATTACCATAACTTAAAGACATATTACTTTTTATAGATGTATAGAAAATTATTATTAAAGATGATGTTGGTTATTCTATTTTTATACATAAATATAAATTCAATGTTATAAATCTTTGTAAATTAGAATCTATTAATCAGTTGTAAAAAGTTAACAAATGATACTTGTATCATTATAAAACTATTACTTTGTTAAAGATAAAAAAAAGACAACCGATAAAAGTATTATAATTTATCGCATCCTATTGTTATAAACTGTATATTATAATAAATAACATCATTGAATCGCGAAATTTATTTTCCGCACAAATACAAAAAAGAAGATATTTGAAATATTCTATAAAGTATTCTGCTAAATATTTTTTAACTATATTTATTTATATATTTTTTAACAGTAAAACTATTTATATACTTAGTTGTATATTAGTTACATACTAGTTATATACTTTTTTGATTTAATAACTACTCAGGGTTTTACAATTAATCTGCAAATAATGGCCAATTTAAAACACTTTACACAGAATCGTAATATTTTATCTATAATATTGTGATATGATAATAAACGAGTTGACAATGAAACGACATGAATCAGAAGAAGCATTTGCATTTAAATTAGTATTTATGACAAGTATTCTATATAGTACAGTATATTCGACAGTATCTATACAAATGCTTCTTTTTGCATCAAGCACTTCTTTTTCATTGCTAAACATATGCTCAGTTGTTAAACACTCATATAGAATGTAATTGTTATTATAAGCAAGGCTGCACAAGTTCTTTTTCTATAGATATAGAATATAACTTTATTGAAGATGCTCTTTCAATAAGAGCATCCTCTATTTTTATTGTTCATGTATAAAAATGACTTGTAATATAAGAAATATATTATGATATCGAAATGTAAGTTTTTATAAAATATGTATTGCAATGATTTCAATCTAATTATGAATTTGATAGAATAACAAAATTTTTATGATAATTTTTAAATCAAATTTCTAATCACATGTAATATCAATTAAAAAAATCTTAATGATTGAAATTTTTCTTGTAGTAGGAAAATTATAGAAGACAAATATGTGAAAATATAATTTGTAACTTGAAATTTTCTTATAAAAATAAGAAAGAAATCCTTAGAAAAAAATCTTTCAAGCACATGTAGCAATAAGGTTTCCACATTAATCTATTATGATAAATATATATTATATATATTTTGCATAATGTGTGTAACACTGTTATATATTTTAGAAATATTAGAAAAATAGAAAAAAATATGTTTTATTTGTGCAAACATATGATAGAAATATTAATTTTTTTGGATAGAATTATCTTTTTGGATAAAGATATGTTAGGATATCTATTTGGAAGATATATATAGACACTCTGTATATTCCATAATATACATACGCACATACAGTAATATTATAATATTTTGTTAATATGCCATAGTGGCATACTTAATAAGTTGTTAAAGCATGTATTATGTTATAATATAGAAATTGATTTTCTGGTAATATTCTGTTACTTTTATATTATATATTGAAATTTATAAAATACATGTAATGTCTTTTTTGTTATATGAAAACAAAGGCATAATTATTTTTGCATACTAAAACTCAGTATGCAATGTGATATTATTTTAATTGTGGATCATTATATGTTAATAAAAATATTTAATTAAATTCTTGATTATCTAATAAAAATAAAAATGTACTACTAATAATTATTAAGCAAATAAAAAGAGCATTTAAATAGAGGAAATTTACAGAAAAAATTATTAAAAGAAAAGTAAGTAATATGAAAATACTTTTTCCTAATTATATTTTGATTCTTGCAAAGATAGCTGCAAGTAGCCTTGTCTTCATCCATACGATGTGTTCATTTGTCACATAAATATAGCATCAGAGAATTAAACAATATTACATATAAATTGATTGGACTAATTATATAATAATTATGCAGTCATCAATAGAATTTTGCATATGATAAATGCTTTACTCATAGTAATTCTTCCTTTTCCTCTCAACAAATGTTCCATGTACCAAAATATATTTGCTATAAAAATTGTATTTATTATTAATTGTGGTAAATGAACACTTCGTTTTTTTTAAAGCCGGCATAAACAACTATGTCGGCGATTAGGATATATTGGTTTTCGAGAAAATAAAATTTCAAAATACTTACATTGGCAGAGCACTTGTTCGTGATTAATATTTCCATAGCTCCTCTTTAATCCTCGCACTTGATATATCCTTAAGCAGGTACTCCTTCCAAAAATATTGCTCACTTTGACCTCGTTCGTTATCACTAATCACACACAAAATGTATCACGAACACGTATTATATATTTCGCGAAACGAATTTTAGCGATCTATTACTTATTCGAGCGCGATTTCAACGCACGATATCAGTTTTTCCGTAATTATTTAAAGCAATGATCCACTCGCGATCTACTCGATTCAGTGGCCGATTATTAACTGACTCGAATGTTCAAAATGCGCGTCGCTGATTGGTCGAGACTTCGCCCGCGCCTCTAAACTATTTCAATTTTATATCGAGCAGTTATACTGTATCCTACGATTTTCTTTTTCACTCTAAACAGAAATAAATCGATGTTAAAATAATATTGTCTCTCTCTCTCTCTCTCTCTCTCTCTCTCTCTCTCTCTCTCACTTATATTAGTAAATAAAATAAACGCCACAGGCATACGATAATGATCCTTCAGATACAGTAAAAGTAAATATACAAAAATAAAGGAACACTGACAAGTATTATCTAAAAAGAGATAAAGGATACGCTCTGTTCTCTTATATGTATATGTGAAAATCAAGGATTGTAATTTCAATAAATTCATATTTCGATGTAGGCAAAAAGAGACAAAACATTAAAAGCAAAAAATTAAAATTTCTGCTCTGAATAACGAGCTCAAAATTATTAATGGTATAATAATTAATTTGTGGGATTTAAAAACTTCTAAATAGCTCCTAATTCTATCGTATTCGTTTTTTTATTGCTGTGATGAGAGAGTCATCTGGATAGGAAAATCGATGCACTACAATATGTCGAAATTGCTCCAATAAGTGAATAAATCTTTAAAATTTGTTTCATGAAAAACATGATAATGCTTGTCGCGTGTTCCACGCGTAATTAGTGACGAACGATTAACAGCCGGAATAAAGATTATGTTCCCGAAATGAATAATTGTTATGTATAATTGTTTAGCATGTGACAAAGTAGAATAGGCCGGTAATCAACATCTCTTGCAGACAGCTTTTCCAATAAATTTCGCGAAGAAAAATGCCCATGGAAGCAATTGCTCTGCGTGTATTCTTCGTATACATTCATATGAATTTTTTATTATCAGGGTCGCATACATATATTTTACTGAACATTAAAAAAAAAATGAATAAAAAATCATTAAATGCATGAAAAATTTTAATGTATAAAATTTACTTTAAATAACGTCGAGAAGATTTCAGGAAAAGTAGTTTTAGGAAAATTATTATAAGTTATTATTTTTGATTCTATATTTATGTATTGATACAATTCTGGCGGATAAAAAAGATGTAAATAAGTTTTTATAAAGAGAATTATTTAATTAGCATTCATGTGATATTAAAATTATGACTCTCACATGATAATAAAATTTAAAATATGAAATCGCTTTGTGCATTTAAATTGCTTTGGAAATCGGCTCTGGACATCCTATGCAATATTGTAACGCAAATATTATGAAGCATCCTTCGTTTCTTATGTTTTCTGATATTTTTTCAAATGAATCAGACGCAGACGAGATTTTACAAACTTGACATGTGAAATCGAGTACGAGTGAACGAACCATGTCTTGCTTGTCGACGATGACAGACGTATTGAAGATGTTGCGCGATTTATAACTTTTGTGTTTGAGTAGGGGTGTGTTCCTTCTGTATATAAAACACGTTAAACGAGAAACTGTTGTCGATTAGATCGCAGACTGTCGAGCCGTGAGTAAGCATAAAGCTTGAGAGAAATCTTAAAGTGAGTTTTTTGCTTTAAAATTAGTTTTTTGCAATTATAATATTTAAAACCTTTATTAATATTTTAAGTAAGAGAATAATTTTAATTTGTAAATACACTGCATTATTTTTTTGAATAGTTATCACTATTGCATTTTTAAATAATAATATTATATGTATTTTATATCTAACAGACACGCATCATAAGATACATAAAACTATTGGCGCCTAAAAGTTCAGAAAAACAAGGAATGTATAAATATTCTCATTACGTAATTATCTTACAGAACAAAATTTTCTTGCGTATGTATATGAGTGTGGATGAAAAAAAAAATATCATTGTATATTATTTATAAAAAAAAACTTATTAGCGACAGAAAAAATCGATATTTTTCAGCACTGTATCACTCATCTCTCTTAACAGATACTTCAGCATGCGCGGAAATTCGTTATTCCTTCTGCTGTTGTTTGTCATCCTGACAAAAGCTTATGTAAAGTCCTGCAAGTACTGGTGCAAGATGAACCATCATCGATACTATTGTTGTCCAAGCGGTGAAAACGATTTCTCACCGGAGCACGGCTGGCATTCCATCTTCTTTCCATGGTTCTGGTTTGGCATCGTCGAATCACACGTCGAACATCCTTGGCACGAAGTCGAGATGAAGCCGAAGCCGAAAAAACAATGCCCGCCCTTGAGGCCCAATTGTCCCAGGATGTACGAGTGGTACAAGCCGCCTAAGTTTTGTGACAACGATCACGAATGTGAAGAATGGGAAAAGTGTTGTTATGATGTGTGCTTGGAACATAAGACGTGCAAAAAGGCGGAATAGAGTTTTTTATCATCGTGATTTCATGACCTGATGATATTTGCAATCAATTCTAAGTTAAATTAAATTTTTATTATATTTGAAAAATTCTATTTTTAATTTGATATTATTATTATTTTTTAGAATGGCTAATTGTAAATAAAGTATAAAATTCTATAATAAACGGAAAATTTTTCCAAATAAAGAAAATATCAATACAATATTTCTACCAATTAGAATATTACAAAACGCGCGCGCATTACACTTGCGCCATTTATTTCTTAAAATCATATATTATTTCTCACTCATCAATTCTAAATTTAAAAATAAAAATGTTTATGGATAACAAAAGTATAATCATATCTATGCAAGTAAATACAATATGTCTTTTGAAAAAACATATCATTATTTATATCATTTTAAAGATAAAAAGGAAGCAAAATAAAATGGAGATAAAGTAGGATATCAAATATAAGTATACAAAGTATTTTGTTTTTTATATTAAAAAAAATTCATTAATTGTAACGTGAAATTGAGATAATTAGCAAAACGATATCATTTGAATGCGGGAGTGAGTTTATCAATTTTCTTAACTATTCTAATTTTCTTTTACTTATAATTTCTTTCCTTTTAATTCACGTCAGCCCTACATGTATTCGTGTTTTCAATCTAAATAAATAAATATTTATAATTATAAATAATTATAATAAATTAATTATTAAATAATATATTAAATAAATTATAAATTATATTATACAATAATTTATTATAATATTGTTATTATTACATATTAATTTTTGAAACGCGTTAATAGAGAAAAATATTATAGGATCATACTTTAAATGATTAATAAATATTATTTTGCGCAATTATTTAACTTGTACGATTAAATAAATCATAAGTTTATCGAACTGAAATGTATCTTGCTGTCACCACTTGCCTTTCGGCTTTGAAAAGAAGCGACAAGAATTTATATAAATCATTGTCCCATGATTATTTTTAATAATTGTCATAATGTATTTAAATCATATTTTAATAATTTTCGATTCCATAGCAGCATTTAGTGCGAGCATCGATGATTTGTTAAAACTTCTGCTGTTCATGCACATCAGTTGTCTCTAAGAGATCATGAGTGACTGTGAACATCGAAATTCGCGCGCTTTTTCCGCGACATCTTCTCGCATTATTTTTCCTTTAATCAACATGAAACTGCCGACGTTCTTTCGAAGACTGTAAGGAAACGTTACGGCGCAGATCGATTCTGAATCATAACGTATTTAATTAGTGAGTAAAGCATAGTAGAAATTATATTTTAATAATTCTCGACTGCATAGCATATAAATCCGGCGTTTGGTAAAGTGCGACATATCATTATTTGTGTTTATGCGCAATCTTCTTGTTATTCCCGTGCCGACAGTCGAGCAAGTAAGTCAATAGCACGATATCGTATTAATTTTCAAGACGCGATTTCAAAAAATGCTAAATCAAACGATCAAGATGCATGTATAAATAATTAGCGAGTATCAATTTGCGCAATTTTTTAATTTGATTAAGCGATTGAATATATCGAGGCGATGGTTATAGAAGAAAATATTTCGCTTTATGCGTTTTATTTACTTGAATAGGAATCGACGCGCGCGAGAGAGAGAGAGAGAGAGAGAGAGAAACGGAGAGATAAAGGGAGAGAGAGAGAGAGAGAGAGAGAGAGATTATTGTCTTATATACATATAATATATATTTACAATAATTATCATGTATTAAAATCATATTTTTAATTTTCAACCACGTAGCATATAAATACGGCATTCGTGTAACCATTGATGATTTGTAAAAATCTTTACTGTGTTCGTGCGAGGTAGTCTTCAGAGATATTGCGTGTGACATAATTGACAGCTAATTGACAATCTGAGATGAAGAGAAGATCTAGGAAAATAAAAGCGTCGGATTCTGAAGGATGGGATAAGAGTTTATTATTTATATATAGTTATTATATATAAATCACGTACGCGCGCATTAATTTGGTTCGTCTATTGGAATTGTTCAAACAAAAAAAAATGGTAAAGAAAGTCTTATAAATTCTCTAAAAGTTTTTATTAAATAGAAAATGATTGTTTTTTTAATTTATAAATTTATTTTGTTACATATTTGCTTATTATTGTACGCATTAAATATAAAATTTAATAATTATTTTCTTGAATGTAATCTTGAATCTCTTCTTGTATATATACATACGTGAAAACAGGAATACTTTCATTTAGATTTTAAATGCACATTAATGTATGTAAGGAAAGTGCATATATGTATATGTTTTGATATATCCATAAATTCATCAAGGATTTTGTCTTCGAATATATACATTCTTATATAAGTGTCTTAAAACTAACATATCATTTACGAAGCAGTATATCCACGTAAATATATTTCAAATTAGAGTATGCAAAAAATCGCTTCTTTTTTTTTTCTTTGCATATAAAGTTCGATTAAAAATTCCGAGTGCAACTTTATTCAAATAATGTTTCTTTTGTGTATTATAAGCACAAACATGCATCGATTCACCAATAATGAGAAAATGTTGGCCAGATGGGAGCCGCAGGCCTTTGAAATACGTAATAATTCCGGCCCGCCCGTCCACTTTTAACCCTCGTGAGATTTCAAGGCCTATGGTTGGCTCCGGCACGCGTATAATTGAGCAGAAATTCATCCGATTATCTGATTATTTCAATCTTGCAAGCTAAATGGGGCCCAAGGGCGCCAAAACAATTTAGATAAGGCCCGTTGAAATGCGTGTAACAGATGCCATGCAGTCTTAAGTGAAGAGCTTAACGGCCTTTCAGGGCCATTCGATTGTTTACAGTTTATACCATTTGAGCTTTCATAATGAAATAAGTCTCCGATGACACGGCGATAAACCAAAAGCCAAAGTGACAATTTAAAATGATTCCGCGATATCTGCAAAAAAGAATGTTATATGAAGTAACTATTTGTATACTTTTACGTTTAAATATTTAATATGTTTAAATATTTTATCTCCTCTCTCTCTTTCTCTTTTTCTCTTTATATTTTTATATTTAAATATGATAAAATAAATTGTATTTTTTTAAATAAAATAAGAAGCATATTTTGTTAATCTTAAATTGCATATCACAATAAAAAAAGATATACGAGATTTATTATCAAAATCAAATCTGGCATGTCAAATAAAATGGTCATAATTCATAGGCTGTTTAAAGATACAAAAGTGAACGAGACTGACAGAAATTAAGTTTCCAAATTATCAATACACAGCATCTGTCATCGGTCAGAAATTCCTTAGAAAACACTTGCTCTTTCATTTCGGATAGTAGCCGACCTGCCAAAGATGAACCACTTAATGAGAGGCGAAAGAATAAAAGAGAGAAAAAGAGAAGGAAAGAGAATAACAAAAAAGGAAGCCAGAAAGAGGAAATAAGTGGCAGGTGCTCGAGATAGGTACGGCATACCACCGCTATGGATCTTTGTCGGTCAATACTTACCTCCCGCGTATTTCCAATCCTGTTGAAACATCTTTTCTTCGAGGTTTCTTGCCTCGGTGATGTTAAAACAATTTTGTCATATTTATGTTTTTTCAACATGTCACAAAGACAATTTAAAAATTTTTATCATTGGAGTCTTTTCAATGGATATCCTGTTGAGAACGAATATAACATACATATTCTTCAATTTTTTAAAATGATCTTATTGCTAATATACAGTAATAATCTTAAATAAAAATTTATTTAAGAAAATTTTTATTCGATAAAAATTATTGGAAAAAGATTAACTTTAGAAACATGCATGATGTAAAATATAATGATTATAAAAAAATAAACAATTAACTCTTTATTGCTTATGTAATGCATTATGTAAATTTTATTTCTTGTTAAAATATTATTATACACGAATAAATTATTATCAATGTAAAATTTTTTTTAAGAATGAATATATACTAGGAAGACTATATATTTTATAAAAAATATTATATATATATATATATATATATATATATATATATATAAACAACATCAAAACGTAACAAAAATGGTGTTAAAAATTGATTTTCATAAATTTTATGGTTTGTATTTAATCGCATTTACGTGGTTCTATAATACGTGTTGAAAAATCAAAGAATATGTTTAAATAAAGTTTTTTTTTATAATATCAAAACCAAGATAACAAAATCAAAACAGAAACTATTACGCAAAACACGAGTTTTTATATTAAAGCCATAAAATTTTGTTTAGCTTGTGCAGATTTGAAGGTGAATGAAACATGAGAAACTGGAAATATACGAGTTTATTCCTCGCAATAGGAAGGAAGGAATTGTGTTATGTTGGTCAACTTCAAAGAATGACATTCCAAGGGGACCATGCGTTCAATATTCAACAGCATTGTTACTCTTTGGCCTTTGGCAGTTAGTTCCGAGAGTAAGGAAGGACCGGCCACTGTTCGCTTTACTACAAGCTTGTAACCTGCTACTGTGACCGTTAGGTGAGTTTCCAGTCTCCTGCCTTTTCTTACAAATCTCTAGCGTTTCACATAAAGCATTTCGTAGTCTCGTCGGATTTCGTTGTCAGATCCGACTGCGAGTAGACGCAAGAAAACCAAGAAGGAAGAGAATTTACAGATACAGTTGTTGCTAAATGCTACGCGATAAATATAAATGCATGTAAATGTGAACATTTTTACAATTATTGAAATTAATATTTGATGAAATATTTTATTATAAATATAAAAAATTTTGATCTCCCTCTTTCCTTTCTTGTTTTTCTTTCTCTTTCTCTCTATTTTTGATAAATACCAAGTTTGAATTTAAATTTGGTCATGGTACATAATTTCCTGTTGAATACTAACGAGAAAATTATATTATCTCCCAAAAAATCTTTTCCAAGAAATATTTGAAAATTCTTCAACAAAGATGTTAATCTAACATAAGAAAGATTTCTCAATTCCGAGATAACATCTCGGTTCATTCGATAAACTTGTTATTTTTTTTTCTCTAAGAAAGACATAATGTATCTAACTATGTGGAGCTATTTCGGATAAACTATAAGCTTTTGCATTAGTATCGATGCTAATCTTAATACGAATTTCTATATAAACCATAAAATAATATCTAAATCGTTTAAGTGCGTCCGGGACAGTTTTGATATTATTTATTTTTTGACATTTCATTGCTACCGATCAGAACAGGATTGCGAAGGAAACGTGATTTGAGCGCTCAATGGATTGCGGCAGGAAATCCTATGCCTTTACGGATTTCAATCTTGTTGTTCATGCATGGCACAAGGCATATCGAAGGGGTTGAGAAAATGAGAATGGAACTGGGATCAGGGAATGGGAATGGAATCTGAAGCTGCCCGCCCATCCTCTCCCTGTCTCATACGGATACGTCCGGTATGTTCATTCACTGATCCTGTCCATTCATATTCTCCGTTTTCTACGCCCAACATTGTTGCATCTAAACTTACCTGAACCATTCGATTCAAATTTCCATCGAGATGCTATAATAAGATAATTTTGTATACATATAATAACTATCCCTTCTAGCCTATCTTTTAAAAATATAAGAAATTATATATAAAAAAAGTAAAAAATATAAGTAAAAGAATTTCACTTTTATTTCTATATTTGTATATATATGTCATAAATGTATTTATATATACTTATATTTTATTCTTGTCAATTAATGCAATGTAAACTAATTATATACAAGATATTCTATACTTTAAATATTAATATTAATCATTTTATACGACAGGAGAATGTGAATAAGATAAAAAATTTATATTACAATTATTTTATTATAAATATCTTGCAAGTCGCGATTGTTGAATTTTTCATCACTGAGAAGATTAGTTGGATATTTCTCTGTTGCTGGACTATCCTTTATCGACAAATACAATATTTCTACCGCAAATATTTTTTCTGTAAAATGTACATCATGCATCGGTGAACTTTGTTTCGTATATACATATATCATGTGATCAATCCTATTTTCCAGACCATTTCACGAAGCCAATACATCGCCAGGCAGACTTTATTCAGGCGGAAGCTATTAATATAAATTGTTTAGGAACCAAAAAATATTTTTAATTATAAAGAAAGAATATATTTATTTATAATTGATATAATAAATTCCGCGATTCGAACAAAAAGATTATTTGGAAGCAAAATATCTGTCTTAACTATTTATTTTTTAATTGCAAATAATATAGTATATAATAATTAATGTATATAAAAATAGTAAAATTTTACGCAATTATATATATTTTTAAAGATTATATAAAAGTAACAATAATGTAAAAGTAATAATAATGCTATTAGTAATAATAATGCTATTTTAATCACTTGAATCTCTTAAACATGATTAATATCATTAATTTAATTACATTACAAAACATTTAATACAATATATTAATCCTAGGCTTTGGTTTCCCATCACGCATCGCAGTCTTCACATGGCAAAGTGCATATGAAAATCGGAGTGATATTGATTATCGATTCAGATTGCGAGCTGTGAAGTCTATCATTAATTATAATCACCTATGCATATTCTTCAAACTCGTTCAGCATTTGACTCGACAGAAAAGCTGCACATAATCATAAAAGGTATGATTATTTATATTTTTGACAACATAAAAAATGCAATTTTTATTTTTGTATAATTGTGAATTAAATTTAAAACTGATAGTTATATATAGTTCGCCTAAATATAAGTTTTATTTGAATTAGTTTTATTTGAATAGTTGATAGCTATATATTTTGTTAAACGCGTGATAAAAAGATAAATAAATAAAAAAATAAATAACTCTCTCTCTCTCTCTCTCTCTCTCTCTTTCTCTCTAGAGGCTTTGTTTTTTTTACTGTTCATCGATATCCGCGTAATTTAACTCTTTGACGGTGGGAATTCTTTCAGCGTTCAGAAGTTAATTCAATGTTATAAACAAAGATAATAAAGCTGATATTAATCAAAAAGATAATACGCCTGAGAATTAAAATTACAGTTTATTATTATTTGTATATATATATGTGTGTGTGTGTGTCTGTTGATAGTTAATAGTGATTATTTACATTCCGTTATCGTATCTGAGCGATGTCAAATAATGTTTACATACTTTTCAATATCTTTCTTATTTTCAATATCTGTCTCATAAACAGAACACATTAATAAATTTATATTAGTATAAAACTTCGTTTATCATTACAATTAGTTAAATGTACAATAATAAAGTTTGATTAAACATTTTAACAATATCTTATATACATATATTATCTCTCTTTCTTTACTTTCGGCAACAATGTTTGACAACTTAAAATTTCATAGGTACACAAGAACAGAAAAGAAAGAAGTTTTTCGGAAACACCGAACGAGAACCCTTGATCCCAGCACCGCGTCGACTCCAATTCAGACATAATTGATGCGTCGACCGCACACGCGCTCGTGCGACGAGGAAGGGAGACGACTAGGTGGGGAGGCGCCTGCCGAGTGCCGAGCCGAAGGAAGAAGAGCAGAGAGAAGGGGGATCAGTAGCGGCACGCATGACGCGGAACTCGGAAGAGTGGTGCTCGCGCATTCATTCTCATTCGCCTGCGAGCCGCTGCGCCGTACGGTCGCGTTTTCTCCACGTAAATTGACAGCGTGCGACAGGCGGGCAATCAGCCAACCAGCCGGCTTTTTGACGAGCGTTATCATCCTCTCGCAAGAGAGATCGGTGATTATCGCACGCATGAGCCGACAGACAGCCTTTTCTTTTCCTCGCGCGAACTATCGATAAAAAAAATAAAACAAAAGAAAGAACGGATTGCTGTCAAAGAGACAAGGAGACAGTTCGGACTGACAATCGTCGTTCCGTTATCGAGGGAAACCGGCGTGACGCCGCTCGTCGTCGGAACGGTACCCTGCACGCTTCTGCACGGTGAAATTAGCGTGGAAAGTACCTGCACGCTCCGTTTCACCTCGCGAAGATTGAGAGAACAGAAAACGGGACGCTCGCAAGCTCGTAAACTGAAGCTTTCTTTTGAAATTCACACGGGTTTCACGCGATATATCGCTGTAATATCTCGGCTGCGATTATATTCGCCCGTTTGACTATTCGTCGCGTAGTGTTTGGAACTGAAACAGTGTGGATTAAGTGTGCTGTGACAGCTGCGGAAATACTTCCGGGGAAAATGGAGCCCACAAGGATCCTGCTGCTGATTGTCCTTCTCCATGCCGTCAGCTGTCAGAGTGAGTACCTTTTTCAATCTTCATATATTTACACAAATCGTTTGTAAATCGAGTGTCGTGTGCCGCCGAGGATTATCACATGATTAGATCGCATCATTCTGTAATTTACGTGTAAGCTGGCATTAGCGGCGTATCGGGTGATCAATGTTCAAAGCTCGATTCTTCCTTCGATTATGAGATAAAGTAATAAAGAGTATATCGCGTTAATTCAGCGCAAAATTTAACGAGCGATTTGTCGACGTAGTCAAAATAGAATGATTAAAGCATAATTGTAGAGTATGAAATTTTTGTTGGTTAAAATATTTAAAAGACACTTTATAATTGTGGGTGCGCGTTTTATTTTTGATTTCATATTTTGTCAAAGAAAAATTATATAAGTTTTTTCCGAAAGAAATTTACGCCAATATTTTTTGTTTTTATCTTCTTTTTTAATAATAAATTTGCATTGACATACAATATAATAAATTTACGTACAAATTATTAATCTTTATTTATCGTAATTAATTAAACGTACAAAAATAGGCATTATTATACGAAATTTATAGCGATGTCAAAATTAATCGCATTAATTGTACACAATGAGAGGAGAAAACTTAATGTCCGTATTATACTTTGTTATCTATGTATTATTTCGGTTTTGGGATATAATAATTGCGTCATTCAACGAAAAGCTTTCATTTCTCTTAGCTTTTCAAAATTCCTGTCTAATTTACTCCTCGAAAAATATGTAGCGTAACGAGATCAGTATTTGGTTCGCGATATATATCCCCGACATTTCTCTGCGGGCTGTCCATCGATTGACGCAAATTCACGGTAATTATCTCGAGGGACGTAGGTTACGTACGGAAGCGCCAGCATCGTAATTTGCGTGGTAATGACACATTTTCGCTCGTGTCGCGGTTCAGTGAACCTTTTGTGAGAAGCATCGAGGGGTGGGGGGTGGGGGAGGGGGAGGCCCCCCGATCTATTCCATCTACCGGCGCCACTCCCGTCGGGGTGAATTCGTTCCTTTCGGTTTCGAGATATATCTACCCGCTTCTTCCTCATCGACCAAACAAATTTTATTCATAGGACGCCATTCCTGTCGGCGCATTCCTGTCAACTCTTTTTATTTCATCATTACGAAATGCGCACTGCGACTAGTGCAATCGAATATGCTACGACTTAATTGATCGTGTAAGAATATCATGACGACTTAATTGTCTGTGTAAAAAAAAATCATGATGATGCGCATCAGCATTTTATCAATCGAATAATTTAAACTCGGGCAAACGATATAACTGAATAAATTCTCTTACGTCTAATAACATCTAAAAACATTAAGTAAAATATAATCTATATATTCTCAAAACACGCGAGAGAAATAAACTTATATATGAGATAATTTATATCTTTCTCTTTTATTAAAAAATTTTAATCTTTTACGGATTTACTGATAACATTCTAAATAATAACATAGTAATGTTTTTTTAATCAATACTTAACCCATAACATTAAAAAATTGTTTTTTTTTCTTATGTCAACAAATGGCGATAAGAAAATAATACAGAGAAACAAATTTATATATGAGATAATTTATATCTTCCTCTTTTATTCAGAAACTTTAATCTAGATATTTAATGATAACTGCTTTCTAAATAATAGTAAAATTTTTTTAATCAATACTTAACCCATAACATTAAAAAATAGTTTTTCTTTTCTTGTGCCAACAAACGGCGATAAGAGAATAATACATGCAGTGGTAATATATTTGCTGTAAAGAAAAGTCTGTAATTATGTAAACATGAGCTAACGGTATTGTAATTATTGCACTTTCAACGAGAGGCTTTGCTTAGCGGCTTCTTATTCGTCCCGCGTACGCCGTTAAAAGCAGACTAGGCGTAAAAGAGCGGACATCGGTCGGAGTAGAAACGAAGTTACGAATGCAGATTGCAAGTCACGATCGGAATGTCACGGTGCGCACGTGGGTTGCACCTTACGTTGCACCATAACAGTCTATCGAGCCACGCCAGTCCAAGTCTAGAATCCGTTGGATTATTATCGTGTGTATCCTAATAGTTTTTATATTACTCTTTACACATATATAGAGATTGTTGAGCGATGGAAAATTTTTTTAACTTTTTAAAAGAGAAATACAATTCTTATACAGAATATTTCTGAAATACGGATTTTCAAAATCTTTTACATAATTTAAAGATAAAAATGATCACATCAGTTTTTGAAAACTTCTTCTTTGAATTAACATTTCTCTTTCTCTATCATATAGTTTTCAAACTACTTGCAATTTGATTTCGTACATTGTAACAAAATTGCATTACCGTATATAATGAATTATCAATCATTTTATATATCTGTTTGTAAGATAATTGTATTAATATCGAGAATTTTTTAATAAGTTTGGTAGTCCATTTTCTAGTTTATGTACAATCATTATGTACAATTATCACATTTAATTTTATAAAGTTATTAATTTTTTTATATCCGTGTAAATATTATACAAATATATATAAAACATGAAAGAGATAAATTTTCAGGACGTTTGCAATCGGCGACTATATAGTTTTACTACATAAAATTTTTCGTGACTATTTGACAGTTTATGAATTTCACAGTCTTGAACAATACGGAGATATTGTGTCAGAAAAATAGCAATAATAGGAACGCTATTGTACGTTTTCCAAATCTTCTCTTAAGAAATGGATTCATTGTCTCCTTTAAAATATAAATCCATAGTGGCAAAGTGGAAAATGTCGAAGCTTAAACTTCATAAAGATTTGCGCGCCACGTTTTTTGGAGCGATTTGTGAAAGAAATATCACAAGTGATTATGCGGGAAACGATTTATGGGCGAATTTGTATATACTATGGCACTATGGCATTGTGAAATGACAATGGTGTTCACAAAACGACGAGGTATTTTCCTGAATGAGCAAACCTTCTATGTAAACCTGCAAAAATTTTAAAGGGATCTTTAAAACGAACTCCGCACACTTTCTTCTCTCTCTCTTTCTGTCTTTTAGCACCTTTAGATCTTTAAAGAAATACGGCACGTTTTTACGCCTTTTAAAGTTCAGGTAAAAGGTTTGTTTGGTCACTCTATAAAATATACAGAAAATCTGGTGGGATATAGAAAGGATACAGGAAGACAGAGAAAAGCTGCTTCCTTTCGTCAATGTGTTTTAGTATCGCTATTATTATTCCGATGTTAAGAATGTCAAGTGCACTTTTGAGTATAAAAATGCAATAATATTTTGTTTGCACAATATTTTTAGATTAATCAAATCATAAGTATCATGCACATGACGTGATTAATTTTATTTGAAAAATTCAAACATAAGCATATTAAAAAACAATGTTTTCAGTATTAATAGATATTTTGAAATATTAAATTATACGCGTTTTGAAAATATCAAAATTTCCTTTAATATTACAATATTATTTAATTTTCTTGCATTACAATTGCATTGCAATTAGAATTTCAAAGATATTAAACCGGGAAAAAATTGCGTTTTTGAATAAAAAGCGAAAAAAATTGACGCGTAAATCAATCTTGCTTTTTTCATTGATTATAGTCCGTGTATTGTATTCGGAATAATTACAACTTTATTTAACTAACTAAACACTCTACAAGGATGTAGTTATGGTGAGAACACTATCTTGTCAATTCTTCATCGGATTAAGTTAACGAGTCACGATCGCGACAGTCATTCTCATCCACGGTAGATAATCTTGATTCATAAGATCCTGAGACTACCTTTGTGATCGTAACCGCCAAGGAAGGCAGGCAATATTTTAGAAAAAAATGTATGATAAAAGCAAACGAACATCCTTGAGGAATATATAAATAAATTTTAATTAATTATTTTTACATTACTTTTATCTACCGTATATTTTTAAAATTTTTATGAACAGATAAGATAATAAATTTTAGGAATAATATTTAATTTTAATTTTTAGGAATTGATAATATTTTTAGTTTTAGGGATTGATAAAATTTTTATAATAGGATATTAATTATGATGTTAATGTAAACAGAATATTTATTAATGCTATAATAGAGAGTGCGCTGCAAAAAATCTGAGAAAGAATCGGGATACTACAATCGTAACTTTGTCTGCATGAATATTAATAATTCTGTTGCTCGGTTAGTCATGCTTAAGACTTGTCTTCGCAGAACTCTCAGGTGATTCTGTATGCTTCAGTAAGGTCTTTATTCGCACTCTTTGGCGGTCAATGTTTTCTAATTCAAGCTGCCTGATCTCATACCGTGGGGTGCTAAATTTACGCCTGAGTCGTTGATCATCATTGACGAGTTGCAGTTCAATGTTCAATAACAGTAATTCGTCTGTGTTTATTTTAATCTTGAATGTTACGCATTTAAATCACTAAAGGTGCAGAAATGTTTCGGAGAAATATCATTTTATACATTCGTTTTATACATAACTATTAAATATCTATAAATAGGTGATTCTTAAATAAATATTAATCGAAAAATGAAATTAATAGCGATATTTTTTGGGGCGATTTATATTTTAAAATTTATATGGAAAAAATTATATTATTTTATATATTATTTTTTATTAAATGTTTTGTTTCTTTCATAAAATCATTTTGTTTAAAGTTTTCGATTTTGATTGACTAGAGTATATTATTGCCTATGAATAACATATAATTATCACATATATAAATAAATGATACTTGTTTTGTAAAATTGTTTTATAAAATGAATAATGATTTATTTCGTTGAATATGTGAATAAAAATCGAAAAGATTGTACATATATTGTATCACTTTTTTAGAAAGCAATACGTTTTCTTTCATCTATGTACAAATAGACGATATAACGATAATTTATTTGCCATTTTTTTATCGTGATAGTTTGATAAAAATATTCAAACGTGATTATCATCGACACAAGGCAAAAGTAACTTTTTTTTGATATGCCGAAACAAGGCGAGATTCTTAGTCGCCGCCGTCAACTCAATTTACACCTTCGCGCTTCGAAACTCGGTAAAAAAGGGCTCTCGAGAAGCCATTAAGACGGACCCGAAAATGTTGCTCTTCGCGAGGGACTCGAATCCTCGACGCAGGTTATTTCGATCCTCTCTGATTCAAGGATGTATCAAGGGCGGCTGCAGCATGTTCGGGAGATAACGATTCATTCTCTCGGCGATTGCCGACGATGACTCGTCGGCGAATCGGCAAAAGAGAAGAATAAAACTGTGCGACGTGTATATTTTAAGATTGTCGATGGTCCCCTTGAATCGATAAAAATATAAGACAAATATTTATTTTTTTAATAATATAAACAATCTTTTCAATATCTGTTCTCATATATATATATCCGATGATTGGAACGTAACAATCAAAATAAGAAAATTGAAAACCGCCGAATAAAATATTATTCATTTTTGAGCGATTTTATAAAACATTTAATCATGAGTAATTGTACATTACTCATAGATGATAAGATGGATAGTCTCATCAGCTAAAGACAAAGTCAAAAATTTCAAACAAAACAATTTTATAAAACAAAACATTTAATTGTGTAGTAATTATAGATTATTCATAGACGATAAGATAATTTTGTCGATCAAAAACAGTGACATTCCGTCGATGATTCTACGAATTCTATCGTACTGAAATTAAAAACACGCCTATCCGTAAAGTAATAATTATTCAAGGTTGAAAAGATCTTTCTTGTCGAGAGAAAGAACGAAACGATATCGCCGAAAGATCTCGTGATCTTAAATACCTAACAAACGATGTAATTATTGGCTGCTTGGTCAAAGAAATTTTGACCACCCGGTTGTCTTCGAACGCGCCTAATCTATTTTTAAATTGGATCAATTAAGTAACCTTGTCAGAGGAGTTCGATTTAATTGACTGAGTCAAAAGATGATAGCATCTTCAGCCGCAGATTTATTTGACAAAGTATGGTCGAGTGGTGTAGATCTAAAAGTTTATCAATAGAAATTCTTTTTAAAAAATAAGTAAAGTATAATGTATGTGCGTTTAAACACGCACATTTATACGCAAATTAATTCATTATATTTAATAAAATAATATTTTTATTTCTTTATTTGTATCTTTTTCAAAATTCAAAGTTATAGAAGAAAAATAATAGAAGATGTTATTGAGTTAATTAGGAAGAAGTCTGACGCGGTAAACAGTACCCAATTTGATTGTTATTGTTTATGTTCTTAATCTTTATTCGAGTATTTTGGTCCTAGATTTGGACGATCTATATTTGATATAAGTATAATAATATTTTTAAATGACAAAAGCTAGATTACCTTGTACTCTTTAAATATAATAAAATAATTAATAGTAAAATATATAATTGAAATAATAATGTAATAGAAAATAACAAACTCTTAAAATCTTTTTTTTTTGTAATTCTAAAGTATATATATTTAATCTAGTAAGCAACTGAATTTTTTTATGAAAATATCCGCGAATTACGCGATATAAAATGTTCATAAGATAAATCCCGCATGAGATCAAATTGGACAGGTTTTACAAGCGCAACACGATGCAGCAAGGGAACGGATAACATGGGACAGATCGAAAGTCGGCAGTATACGGCGGCGTCGCGCGGGTTTAATTCGCCCCGCTGCCTCAATGGCACCTGTCGTCTCCGGTTGGCGGTGAGATGACTCGCGGCCACAATGTTACCGCCATTAATCACGATCGTCGAATGCATCGCGCGCCGTCTCGTCGTCGCCCGACGTGGTGGTTTCTCGCCTTGACGAGCCGGCTTGCCCCCTCCCTCGTCGCCGGATCGTCTCGTTCTTGCCGTGTATTCCTGCCGTCATCCATCATCGCGCTGGCGACAGCCGCGCGGTATCAAAAGCTGCCCCGTTTTTGGTTGGGTATACAGTAAAGAGTCGGCCGGCATAGAATTTACGAGATCCGCGGATCATGAAGACGAAACGCGCGGGCCATTAGGACGGCGGTTCTCAAATGCTGAACCACTCAGTTTGTAATTTGAAAGAAATTTTTTTTTTTTTTAATAGAGCTTTCATAAATTTCTCGTAATGTGTCAAATTATTTTTATCACGACACACACGAATGCGCTGCTCTTTGACGTTCAATTGAATACTAGTTGCATTTTCCACATGAAATATAAATTTGATATCGTCATGTAAAAATACAAATTTTTCTTAGAGAGACTGATATGGTGTACGATAATTATTTCTGTATTAGTTTAAAAGCTTAATTAAGTTTGAGCACCATTACATTATGACGTATGCCGAGCGGCCATTAAGAAAATAGATCAAGTTTTCGCTCAAGTTTCTGGATTGAGTTCCCACCCTACGTGTTAAACCATTTCGCGAGGAGCGGCGCGGCGCCGGCGTAAATCCTTTGATCAGATGATGAGTTTCAACTTCTCGATATTTTTCGGATTAAGCGAGGCAAACGTTCTCTGCTTGTGTTACATAAAATTTTAATATTAGAACGTTGAATATTATATACGTTTTTTTTTCTCGAATGCAATCACATCTTACATTTATATATTTATAACAACATGTTTTGTATTAATGATGTTCGAGATCTTTTACAAAAAAAAAATTATTTTTTTAAATATTTTATAGGATAAAATTTAATAATAAAATAAAATTTTATAATAACATAAAATAATAAGATTTTTTAAAATATTTTTATAATAAGATAAAAATAAGGCAAGAAATCTTAAAGCTGATAGAATAGATGGTTGAAACACCTCGATAAAACCTGTTGTTCGCGCTTTTAATGAGATCCGCGTGCCGTCACGTTGCACGCGTGTGGCTAGACCATATCTATATATAGTTTAGATGATGAAAAGGCAAAAATCGCGATCCGATCGATTAGGACGGATTAACATCATCGAAATAGATCAGGATGCAGACCGCCTGGTATTTCTCCTTCCGCGGCCAGGAAATTAAAACCATTTCCAGGGCAATTTCCTGCCTTCTAGTATATACGATGCCCTCACTCCGCCCTTTCATTCTCGCACGACGAAAGGGCCATCGTGATACCAATCTAGCCGATCTTCAGGGTGCGCGGAAAGAGCAGATGCAACATGCAGCTCCTCTTTCGATCAATCGATATAAGTGCACCTCATTGAACGTGAAAGCGATACATTAATTTTCGTTATGTTTCTTGTTCCTTTAAATATTGAATTATTGAAATTTTTTATTTGAAATTATTTATTGAAATTTAATATAGATATTTTAAGATATTTAAATGGTTAATAAATTTTAATAAATTTATATTAAATTTATTAAATTTATTATATTTAATAAATTTATACAATTTAATAAATTGTTGTAAATATTAAATCGAGATTCTCCTTGTAATTATAATCGAATTTTAATTCAAGTGAATTTAGTAGCTATATTGACTTAATATATTCCCTTTATTTATTTAATTTAATTATGTTATTTCTATTTCACTTGTATCTTTAATTTAACTTTGTTCTTTTTATTTTAGTATGTTATTTATTACACAGTATTTTATTTTTATTATATCTCATTAAAATAAATATTTAATATATAGAAGTCGGGTAAATTTCCATGTGGTTGTTCATGGTTTAGAATGGAGGGGCATCGTGGGCGGCCAAATTCTGGTTCGCGTATTATGGTGTACATCCCTCCTTTGAAGAAGCTCGGATCGTATCAGAGCTCTTCCTTGGAGAGTCAGCCCTTGAAAATTCTAAAGAATATCTCGCACGGGAGGTCCTCCGTTTTCATTGGATCTCTAAAGTGTATCCTGCTCTGAAACGACTTGATATTTTTAAAGCGTTTAAGGAGTTTAAAAATAGAGGTTGACTTTTTCTGTTTGCATAAATTAATAAGATGAGATTCTTATGACATATGCCTACTTATGCGCGCATATATCATTTTAAGACAATCAATTTCGGTATTAATAATTATTTTATATATATGTATATATATATATATATATATATATATATATATATTTCGAATTATATTAAAATATTTTAAATTTATTAGGTTTTTTAACTAAACTTAAAAATTATTTCTCTTTGATAACGACATTAAAGAGACTGGAATGTTCTAGGCTTCACTTTATTAGAAATACTTACATATGTTTAGAAATTGTCGTGCGGTTTGATCGTTATTATCTGATGTAGAGTGTGTTTCCGTACGAGAATAGTTTCCGAGACTAGCTTCTATGACCCGCGGAAGCATTTGTATCGAGAAACACGATTGACTGATGAATCACGTTTGAGTCGATGCCGCAGAAAGATGTGTATGCTTTAACTGCCTCTAGTCGCTAATCATAGTTATTGCACGAAGTCGGCTTTATACAAGTGTAGCTTACAATTTTTTAATAAAATCTATTAAATATTATAAAAAGACATTATAAAAGATATTATAAAAACTTATTATTTTAAAAAATTAAATACGTTGTTAAATCAATAAATCTATGATATTAAATAATAAAATTTATATAACGATGATATTAATATTTTAATTTATTAGTAATATAATTAGTATTTTAATTATTACAAGTTATTAAGCAATCTCTTAACAATAGAATAACAGGCGACAATGTTAAACGCGAGATCAGCGAAGAGATACTTAAAGATATCTCGATAATAATTGTAAGTTAAATTATATTTATAATTATGTTTACACAATGTATGTGATCATCCAGTGACTCAACGACAAGGAACTTTTTCTCTGAAGTTTATTGAGACAATCTCTGAGAAATTCCCAAACAAATATTTTATTATCAGCGATATATAAAATTAGGACAAAATACTTCAAACGAATAATAAGAATGTTTTTTGATGAGATAGATAATGCAAATTATTAATATCAATAGATTTCTTTGTATAAAAATTTTAAGAGATTTCTGACAAGCAAAACCGCTGTGGCTCGGTCGGAAATCGTAGGTGGAAAAAGTGATCGGTACACAATTTTCTAGCGAAGATCGGTATACGTTGTTGCATCGCGAGTGGGTCGCGAAGAATTGATATGCAAATGCACCTTTTACGCTTCGTAGACTTCGTTGATTACGTGGTAAGTCGATCGCGTAGGAAAAGCAAAAATCTATTCTTTAAATGCGAAATTTATTTAATCGGAGAAACAACTTATATTTTTTTATCGTTTTTATTTAACTATGTGATATTGATTTAGCTTAAGTTAAATTTTAAAATTATGAAGATAAAATTAGGTTGAAATTTGCAAATACAAAATTAATTTATAATATTCATGTAATGCAAAGTTGTTTTATTTTTTTTTTTAGTTTAAAATTATTTCAAAATATACAATAACAATTTCCTTCTTCATTTACAAAATTTATAACTACGATATTAATATAAAATTTCTGACAAATAGAATTTATACAAATTTAATTTGGAAATTTTTTGTGGTTGTAAAAAAATCTCATGTTACAAAAACTACATCTAAAAAAGTTTCTTTGTATGCAAATCATAATTTTTTTCAAATTAATCATTATTACATTTTATTTCATTTAATATATATAGCATACGTAAAACTGGTTATGACTAGCATTGACAGTTTCGATTGGCTCTACCGTAATTACATTCATTTGCACTTAGACAAGTTCTTGCGAGTTCGTCTGATTCGTTTCCTAGAAGATCTCTATCTTTGTTTTTTCACCACTAGACAGAGATTTAATTTTAAGTGTAACGTTTTGATAGGCATGGTCTTTCATTATATACTTGGCGATGCAAATAACTTGCGTGCGACAGTTTTTGTCGCTGGCTCATCGATCGTTAAATGGCATGATTTACGAGCGGCGATAGTGTCGTTAATTTTTCTCGACCTGTTTGTAACACCGATAGACGGAACTGTAGAATCGCATCGGTCCTACTTCCCCGCGCTCTCATTCCCTTCTCATATTTCTCGAATGAATCACGCACGGATGTGAGGCGGGATTGATTTTCGTTGCGTGCAAAGGCTCGCGTCTTTCTCGACAACAGATATCAGATTAAGATTATTATGTTGGATTCCAGTGAACTTGTTCCAAATAGCAGAATCAGTCAAATCCCTAATTGCTTTTAAATGCATTACGTGGTACTTATAGTTTTATAAAATAAAATAAAATTACGTATAAATTTAGTTTTTAAATAAAATCTCACACTAACTTAAAGTAGAAATTAGATAAAAGTGAATTACATTATATTAAACTATATCAGTGTTAAAATTTTAAATTATGTATCACAAACTATTCATTTATATTCTTATTGAATTAAATTTTTCAACTTAATTTATTTCAATAACCAAATATTTACTCGTGCCTTCTCTCGCGAGGGATTCGAGGCATTCAAATTCGATCGTGAAACAAATCCCCGCGTGCCGCCCTGCTGCTCCCTTTGTCTCAGGGAATTCAATGGCTTCGTCATTTCGCATCCCGAGCAGCTGATAGCGAAGCCAACGACGTCGCTTTCCCACAGTTGCCGCGGCGCCGGCGATTCCCGTTCCCGTCTTCTTCTCTCGCTCGTTCCATGCGACGAGCAAATGTTCGATCGCTCGGAAAATAACGGATATACACTTCAACATCGTTTGCCGTTTCTTTCAGAAACGAACAATAACCTTTGAACGGAACGCGAGCGGAAAACCGCGAGGATAGGCATTTATTTGCAAGGAAATCGATGTAAAATCAATTCCGATATCGTTTCATAAAGAAGAAAAGACGAAATTCTGATTCTTCTTTATTGAGATTTGTAGTGACATGTTACATGTTTGATACTGTTGATTGATTCTATTATTATTTTTATTACGCGAGAAATTAAATATGAAACCCCAATCAGCGCTATAAATAATCGACGCTCACTAATTATATAATTTAAATAATTTCAAATTGTAAATAAAATAAGCCCTTCCGCCAATTTCTGTATAATGATAGATTTATCTGATGTTTGTATTTACGTTAATGAAAAAAAAGACACCGGTGAAAGGGGAAGTTTGGCTTACCTCATCATAGCATCGTGTCTCTCGTGAGTCTCGGAAGAACACGAATAAATGTTCTTAAGAATGAAACAGGATTGAATAATTCAGCAAACACTGGGGAGCGAGAATCCACAAGGAGAAGGTGTGCGTGAGCCTCAGAAAAAAAAAAAGAGAAGAGAGATAGAGAGACGCATTCATCTTCGAGAGCTTATGCTGGTGCAGCGCACGCAACCTCCGGCCGTGTCGCCCGGCCCCTGAAAGAGCATCAGACTTTAATGCCCTCGGACTCGCACTTTGGGGAGCCTAAATCACTCCCCCAGGACTCTCGCGCGGCAATCGATAGAAACCTGCTTGTTCGAAGAGGGATGAGGGAGGATGAGATGGACACGATACGCGTATTTCGAGAGTTGCAAGCTTCGTTGAATAGCGGTTTCACTTTTCTCTGTCATTTATTTTTTATCTATCTGCGCTCGATATTTTTGTTTGCTTATTGGTTTTAGCAGTTTTGAATAGTCGAGCGGAAGTCAAACAGGTCACAAAGTATAAATATAGGCGCGCCACTTTTTCTTTGCTTGTTATTGAAGAATAAACTCGACTCGGGTTTCGTTTATAAATTAAAATAAATAGACTTGCGCTAGGAAAAGTCAATTTTACAAATAGAATATATTCTTTCTTTCAAAATTCTCATTTTTTCCTTTGCTTGATCTTGAAGAAGATATGCTTTTAATATTCTAGAATCTCTATTTATTAAATAATATGAAATAATATCTTTAGAAGTGGAATAGAATAAAAATATATCTTTCAAATTTAAATATCGATGGATCCTTTCGAATAATTGATCTTCTCCTGTACTCTCGCGATACGCTTCGAAACCGAAAACTCTTATAATCTCGTATATTAATGCAGTTTTTGAAATTACTCGAATTTTTTTCTTGCTTTCAATGTGTTTGATCTAACATCTATCTTAATATTTTAAGCAATCAAATTATAATCAATATTTTTAAAATTATTTAATTTATAGTTTTACGGAAAGTTTCTCTTAAATCTCTAAATAAGAAAATATTCATTTATTATCTATTTAAGAGGTAAAATATAGAAACTTAATATAATACAGTTCTTATATAAGTCAAACTTATCATAATCTTCCAGAATCTATAAACGTAAACAAAATATAGGTTGAAAATAGGAGTAAAATTTCCATGTGGGCTGCGCATAATTGTTCCTTCTAAGGAGCTTACGCAATATAATGCGTTTCGTGGAAACGCGTATGGAACTTACATTTCGCAAGTGGGCCACGCACGCGTCTCTATGCTCGGCTGCTCATGGCCACGTGGAGAGTCACTCCCATTATGGTAGCCACCGTCGATTGGGGTCGTATCGCACGCGTAATTACGTGTCTTCATGTATGTACGCGGTTACGCTCTTCGTTGATACGTGAAGGCTTTGTCTTTGCGTAACCGCGATCTCCCGCGAAATCACTCAGCTATGATTTGTTTTATGCGACGAATTGTCTATTTTTATTTATATCTGCAACTAGCAGCTGATACTTTGAAAATATGATGTAATCCCATATATTCATAATTACACGAGCATGTGTATTATAATATTTCTTTAGAAATATTCTTCGGGCGCACACACGATGGAAGTCTGAAAATCGTGCAGTCATATCGATGCTGAATATATGCGACCCTATATATTTTATATATTTTACCCCGCATTTACTCCTTCGCGTGGCACACGCATGCATTATGTCTCATCTGCAAAAGGATTGAATGGCGCGGCAGATGTTCAATTCTCCTTTTGATCTGCTTATAATATCAGTCGCACGTGTTTATTGTCGTTGTAAGAATACAGTAAAAATTCAATTATATGGTAAAAAAATGAGGGATTGCTTCCATATAAGATATAAATTTACATAATTCGAAAATTATGACATGAGAAATATTATTACATAATCTCGTACTCGCGAGAAAAAAAATAAATCTATAAAATATATTTATAATAAATACTAATAGAGTATGCTCTATTTCCCATATGTTCCAAAAATTTGTTAATTATTTTATCAAAATTTATGATATCGTTAATAATTTAATTTTATATCGTGTAAAAGATTATATTTTTCACAATTGCATAAAAATCTTGTCACAAGATTATCTTATAGAGAAAATTTGAAATATAAATATTAAAAATATTTTTATATTAAAATAATTTTTAAATTATCTCTTTAAATTATTGTCTTCATTTTTATTTTTCGAAATAAACGTCGCTTGAAGCGATTAAAAGAGATGCATTTTATTTTACTGTTAACTTCCTCAAACACTAATACGCTCTAAGTGCATCTTGCGTTCACGCGAGTTCGTTGCGCTTCCGCTCAACCATTTCTTCCTTAACAACTTAGCCTAGGACGAACTCGTAGCAGCAAAAGATTTTCCCGAAATTCCTGTTCAACGTGCGCGAAATCATGTACTGTTAAAGTCATCGTCGCGTCGCGCAGAAGAGGGATCGACCGCACAATAGGGTTCCGCAGACTCCCAGGCTCCGCAGTAGACGCGGTCCGGTTCCTTCTCGTGAGAAGGTAGAACCGTCGTATGTAGGATGAAAAAAAAGAAGAAGAAAGGCTCGACCCTGTTCTATACCCGCGCGACAATAAACGCGTGCGCGTGTGCCGACATATACGAGAATCAAGAACCATTCGCGAAACGAACATCTGTCACGCGTGCAAGGCGCGCACTTCCGATTTCGGGTTCTCTCATCCCTCGCTCTCTTGCAACGAGACAAAGTTACTCACCTTTGAAACGCCAACATCCCTTCTAAAAAAAGAAAAAAAAATTGATCTATATTATGTACATATTTATTTCATTATTTTCCAATGCCATTAAATTTTACATGTGTGCTCGGAGCTTAATTTATTTTGAAATTGCCGATTTTCTCAATCAATTTTAAGGAAACTCTATTTACTGCGAAAAAATATTAAGATAAATAATTTTGAGATTATAAAATAAATATTTCCATATTACAGAATAGAGAAGCGCTTGCGTATTCTTTTCATTCGCGTGACTGACAGACACAAATATGTATAAAATACCAGAGGTTTGAAAGTTCGGCACGAGCTACTGCAAGACTGGTTTGTCATGCTTCGCGATTTTGGACAATACTCAAGCATGCGAGTGTAGTACGTGCGCGATACATCGTTATATGTTAAGCTCGTGCCATTCTTATATAATAATGGTCTTTTCCTGAATATAGCGAGTTTTATTTATTTCTTTCGTTTCGCTACGTCAGCATATCGTGATTGTATGTAAATATGTTCAATGTATGTAATACGTGATTACAATTTAGATTGAATTATAATAATTAGGAATAATCTCATCTTTCCAGAGAGAGAGAGAGAGAGAGAGAGAGAGAGAGAGAGAGAGAGAGAGAGAAATAATCTTTATTATATACCCTTTAATAATATTAAATATATATAGGTGATCACAATTATATATATTTGATAAAAATAATTTACATCATACTTTAATAATTTTATTTTAAAGTTTAAAATTTAATTCTTTTTTATTATGATTTTATAAATAATTATAATAATAGTCATTTAACATATTGTATTAATATGACTTTTTTAAAATTTAATATTTAATCTAATTTATAAAGATTATATTTTAAAATATAATTTTAACATTATTCAATATTTCTAAAACGTTTGTTGTGTGATTGCCTTTCGCTATTCAAAATATTGAATGAGTGATATTGCAAACGGAAATGTGAAAAGCGCGTGTGTAACATGACAATAAGAAAAAGGAAGTAAATCCTCCATTATCGTTTGCTCGCGCATTTCTCGGAACATTCTTGCATACGTCGATTACATCTGAAGCACGCGACAGGCTTTGCGCGAGTAAAGTGACTCCACGGTGAAACCTTAATAACCACGCGGGACCCCCAACAAACCAAAACCATGACCCGTAACCGGATAGATATTATAATAAATGATAGCCTTAACTAGGGTTCGAACCACGAATGGTCTTCCTTTCCACGCTCAGATTGCGGAACAGAGAGATGTCAGAGCGTAGTTTATGCCGAGAGACACCACAAATATTTATGCAGATGTAAAGAGGACAATAATAATGATTCTCTGGATGGAAGCTAATATTTTGAATAAGCATTTATTAGATATTACATCAAGCGAAAAAATTAAAATAATATTAAAATTAAAATATTTTATGATTATATTTCAAATTTGATTAAAAGTTCGTATGGAACACTAAATTATTAGAAAAAAATCCACGTTACAATTATCCAATCTCACGAATTTTCGAGTTTCTATATCATTGCTTTAATTAACATACAACACCGGATATCCACAATCTATAGAAAATTAATTTTGAAGTTATAAAAAGTTTTCCATAACTGAGATAATAAGAAATTGTCATAATTTTTGATAAAAATAAAATGAAAATTAGCTAATGAAAATATTGGTTTGTATTTTTAATTTTTCTATGATGCAATCCGAAACAGTTACGTACCCAAAACAATAGGGAGAAACCGTCACGGTTATATTCACGCATTGCACGCGGAAATTACGATTCATAGCGGAGTATAAATTAAGGTTTATTAAGGTTCCGGAGTGTAGCCTTTAGTGGCATTATTGCAGACGATGACGCCGGTAATGATAGTCAATACAGCCTTCTAAATACTATAGTCGATGAAAAGAGGATTCATTCCGATTAGACTATCGAAAGAACGAAGGAGAGAAAAGAGCGAAGAAACAAAAGGGAAGAAAATACGAAAATATGATGTATGATATTTATAGAGGCGAATCTATTATTGAGAAATCCTATTGTCATTCTTCCCTCGCGAATTTGAAAATTACTAGTAATGATAGACGACGGCGGATCAGAGAGGATCCACAAAACTTTAATAGGTCTGCGGTCTGATCAGGTTGCGAAAAAAGCTTGTCACGCGAGACGTCTATTATGGACACGTTTCTCCAGACGGATGACAAACTCGTCTTTAGAATTTCCGCTCGAAGCGTCGAAAATTCAGTGGAATTCCGCATGATATATGTATTATACACGGTGGCGTATCTCGCACGCGATGCCGGAGGAGAGTCTGGCGTCGACCGCAAGAAAGTACCAGATGTTGTCACATTGGAAAAGGATCGCACTGTAATTTGTGAACCGTTTCGTGACAATGTAAACAGTTTCTCGTAATAACCTCGACATCCTCCGAAAATCCGCTTCTGCGAAACATGCCGCGCCCCTGCCAAGCTCGCGAGGATTCGAGTTATTCCTGGCCTGACGTCGCCGATGTGGAATTTCACGGTTGCTCTTCAACCGGAAGTGTCTTTCCGAGAAGGAAATTAAATGCCAATATTTCTTATTTTTATTGATATTGAAAAGTCAATATTTATTATTATTATTATTATTATTATTATTATTTGTTATTATTATTTTTTTTATTATTGGATTATTATTATTATTATTTTAAAGATATATTAAACATTTTATGACATTATTAAAAATTATTAGCAATGATATCAGACTTGATTTTCCATTTAACTCGATTCGTTTAAAAACTAACTTTATTATATAATTGCGGATATCTTGCCATTAAGATGCCATAAAGATGCTACTATCCTTAGCTCGGTCACTCTTAGTTTTCATAGTTGAAAGGACATCCGGTATATGTGCAAAACGAAACGCACGCCGACTATTTCGCATCGGCGATCGCCGTCTCCGTCCCGAATTTCAAGGCTTCACTTTTGTGCTGCCGGCTCGTTCTAGATGTAAGGAGAGTTCCCGAGCTGCACGCAGCAATGCAGGCATTCGCGGATTATAAGGAGCTTCCGGCCGACTCTCCTTCGCCTCGCTCATTCCACCGGTCATTGTTGCACTGCCACGCCGAGTGTGACGACCTGACAACCTCGATCCGGCCGCTTAGCATGCGCCTCGATTACGTTGTCGGACGTGAAGCTGCACACCGAAGGAGGACGCGTCACGTCAGCCCGCTCGATTCCTTCTCCTTCTTTTTCTCAGCTGTTAATGAGATTACTAAACGCGCGAGCAAGTGAGCGAGCGAACGCGCGACGGATTCTCGAGTGCTTATAACGAGTTTGTCGGGAAAATTGACTCATGTCAACGCCACTCTGCTCGATTGACGTGACAATGATTGCCGACCTAAAGAAATGGCGCTAACATGTTGGGAGCTATTCTTCATCTAAGATTTTTGTTTTTAAATAACGTTTTTTTTTTATAAAGATTTCTAAAATGCACAAGCGACATTCTAATACAATCATTTGATTTATCATTCATTAATTTTCTTTTTTATATATGGCGCTTGTATCAAGACTTATGAATTATGCGAAACCGGATATATTGTTGATATCACTAATAATGCGTTTTTTTTTACCGCTCACTCTCATTAACTGTGTGTGTGGTAAGAAAGCGTTTCTTGGGATTACCTCGCGCTTATAATACGAATTATCTGCAAATCAAGGAGATGTCCGGGTGACTATTCCGAGCGTGAAGCGAATCTTAATACTGTCTTTATCGTAAAATGCAGTTTTATATCTTCCTGATTGCAGGAAATTTCGCAAACTTTTATTGCAAGTCGTCTGCAATCTATTATATTTTAATATCTGAAAAAGAATTGCCCTTCTTAAAAAATTTAAGATGTTTAATTTATATAAATGAAAGAAATAGAATGTGTAATAATGAATAAGTATAATATTTTAAACTTATATTTTAAATGATTTATAATTATCATTTTTTTATCGAGCATTATTATGAGATACTTAGTATGTCAAGAATTATGAAACTCTCCCGAATGATACAGACAGAATCGCGATGCTAATTTTTTTCGTCGTACTTTGCGCCATTCGCCTTCGCACAGATCGATCTATGCAGATTATCCTAAGTGAAGAAGAACGGCAAATCTCGTAAGAGCCAACTTCCGTCAAGACAATCTCGCTTTCAACACGCACCCTCTTACACATTCGTCTAAAGCTGCCTATTCTTCAACTACCTAGAAATGGAAATTAGTTCGCACGCGACTAGCAAGACAGTTGTAGGCGCGAGGGCCAATTCGCATTCAATAGGCGCCGGCTGAGAAACCGACAGTTACGAAAATGCGTATTATCGCGAAAAAAATCGTGTTGACACTTCATAACCGATTGCATATATTCGCGAGATGGTTTGCGAGACGCTGATATATCTTATATTTTGATATTTTGAAGGACTATTGATATTTTGACATTTAAAAATGGGAAAAGATCTGTCATAAAGGACACAAAAATTTGATGGACACAAATTAATTTAATTTTATTAGTCTTACATAAAATTAGGAAGTTTCAAATGATTTAAAAATTGTTTTTAATATATGCATATTATCAAGTTTCTCTCTACTTTTCCAATTTTTTTGATATTCTTTTCAAAAGGAACATTTAAAAAAGAATCGTTTATTTTCAATGGTAGACATAGATGAGATATCTGACACGCCACGCCGATCTTTTTCTGTGTCTCTTTTCTTTTTTCGAGAAGAATACTTCTTATGACATAACAGCGTCTTTCGAATACTCTTCTTCCACTTTCTCGTAGGCGTTACGCGTTCTATTGAAATGCTGTTCGCTCATGCGTGGATGATGATTCACGTGAAAATCCGATGAGTTATTCACTAAAAGTAATAATAGAAAATTCATATTGATTCATACTATTTTAATAGAAGATAGGAGTCCTATTGGACTTGTTGCATAACGTTGATAATATTACTTTATGATCATACGATTACAATATACACATTGTGGCATATGAATGGTTTTCTCAGAAAGAAACTGTGTCCTTCATTATTCATAACGTTACGATTCGATTAATCTTGCAATGCGTTTTTCTATTTCTAGAATATTATAAAATGAAGATCAGTATGAAAAACAGGGCAATAATAATTATATTTAATCTTTACGTCATGTCAAATATGAATCGAATTTTTTCAAAAATATTTTATTCGATCAAAATATTTTTACTGCACATCTAAATTATTTTTCTGTACAGTTTTCACTAAAATCTTAGCATTTTTATCACCAAATTGGAATTTTTTTTTATTTGCGTGTCATAAAAGTAATGGGACATGTTCGAATATATATATAATACTAATTTTTGTTACAAATTAATAAAATATTTTGATTAAATAAAATGTTTTGAAAAAAGTCCGGTTTATATTTGATTTGCTCGCGTAATTAATCCTGATTTATGTTGTGTCAAATTATGATCGATTACTAAGAAGAAAAATTAGTATATGCGTGTATATGTTGTCCAAGTGTACTTGCATGCAAAGTGCAAATTTCATGCATCAAGTGCATCGCACGTACGCCCCAGCTGGCTGACAAATTTCCGCGTACCTCCTGGCGCGTCTCACCATATGCGATCCGGATGCATATTCCCTTGCAAGATCGTGAGTTTAGTTGCTTCCTCCTTCCTGGCCGCGAGGGCTTCGCGAATATCCTTTTCCAATGATTCAAACGACGCATATGGCGCGCACGCGCGTAACCTCATGTAAATCCTGTAATTCTGCGATGCCATCACGGCATTGTGACTGCGTTATGATCATATTTAATAAGCATTCTCTCTCGCAGAAAATTAAATTTACATTGGACCGAATTTACATGCAGATACCGACAATTGCACATGTGCATTTCTTTTCGCAGGATCTAAAATTATGTACAAAAATAATGTGCTTCAAAATTTTAATATTGCACACATTTCATAGACAATTTGAATTTTGAATATATATTTATTATATTTTAATATATTTAATAGAGAAATTTTTTTTTGCTGTGGGAAATTAACTTTGCGGTGAGATTTGTATTCACGCTGTGATAAATTTAATGTTCTCTTTCTTCTCTCCAACTTATTTTTTTCTGCGGTGTATCTTTATGTTTTTAAACAAGAGCGTTATTCATAACACTGACGGCCTAAAAGGCGCCATTACATCCACAGTTCTATTTTTGAAAGCCGACGCCTCAAAGCGATGTTTCGGAAATTTTTAAATATATAAGCGGATGTGTTTCCGAGACGCACGGTATCGAATGACTGTAATAATTTTCGACATGAAAACAGGAAACGCCTTGTTTTTTCAATCTTTACGTTGTTCAACGGATTTTTCACGTGCATATGAATCTGTATTGTATGAATGTTAAAACCGTCACTCGGTTATAAAAATAGAGATGGACCAAGAAAGGAGCATGAAAGAATTTTTGACAATATATTAGCGTATGATAATTAATCCACGCGAAAACAGATCGATGATCAATAATTGTATTCGTATAATCCAATAAAAAAAAATCGGAACTTTGAAGATTCATTGTATTCTACGAACACGTCTTATTTCGGCGTGGCGTCCTGAATTTCCTGAGCTAAATAATTCGCGTGGAGTCATCGAGAGATGGCCAATAATCGTAGTCTTTCGATTTTCTATCCAATAAAAAGCTCGGATTTCGTCGACTCGCGAAACATCTCGCGTTTGTTTTGCGTCCCGAACTTTCTTCTCGCATCCTTCTCGCGTTATCTTATCTCCAATTTCTCAAAAGACACGCACGAGCGAGCACCGCTTCGGCTTCCCCGAACTCGATACGCAGATAAAAAGTCAAACCAAAAATGTAATACTTTTTTTTCACAACTTTCAGCCGTTTAGATATCGCGCATCACGCCGAGAGTGTAATAAATAACATGTTTATTTACATGTCCATCTGTCATCGACTTTCTTATCGCGTACAAGTGATTTATGTCTCAATTTAGTTATTCACATAAATATTTCATTTATTTTATTTACTTACACACGCTCGCACGCGATTATAATTTTTAGTTTCGACACGTTTTCTTGACAGCCAATTTATTGAAAGCACTTAATATATTATTAATATATTACGACTAATGCAATCAATATTATTTGCATAATAAATAAATGTTTGCACATTATTTATATTATTTTAATTTTTATTGTCAGTTATAAAGAGACGTTATAATTAATGTATATTAATATCAATCTACTGATGATTTCTACTTATTTAAAGTGTATTTAAAACATCTCTAATTATATCCTTTAAAAAAATATTATGTTATTTGGAGATTTAAAGACATATTTATATCTATATAAATAATACTTAAAATACAAAATACTTTCTCTTAAATGAAATTAGTGTCATTGTTTTAATCAGAGATGTTTTTATTTCAGTTTAAGACAGTATACTTTAAATTTAGACATATTTCTTATGTAGGCTGCTCTTATCTTTCAATCGGGCATGCGTTCTTATTTCGCGTGCACGCAGGTGCGCAAATAAATAACAAAAAAAAGAGTTAACGGCAGTTTATATATTAACATGAACGTCGTTAGAAAACGGTGAATAGTAGTAATTATTATATATTAATAATTTTCTCATTATCATCATCATTATTATCGTAACATCTCTGTGAATTAGAATTTAATTTTCACTTAATTGAAGAAAAGAACCGTCGTGTATTATAACAAGAATTCTTTAATTATAATTATAGATATTATTAAAAAAAAAAAAGATAAGATAAATAAATATTTATGATTTTGCTTTTCTAATTAAATTAATTTTAATACATACGATTTCACACAATGCTTTCTAGCTTGCGTTCAATATAATGCGTCAGATTAAATTTTTGCCCCTTGAAGAACACCCACTATCAGATTGTTCTCTCAACGAGCTGAGATTGGTGAACATAATTTTAAAGCATGTATTTACAAGCACGTTTTAATGCTAAAGTCATGTAATGAGGAAATTAATTTGTGATACATCGTAGAAATAAATCCACGCATCAGTACGCATTTTCTTATTATATTCAAAATTACAGTTTATTTTTTATATTCTTAATTACTACCATGTACATTATCGTCACGCCTACGATCTGGATGATTTTATCAAAGTTTATAACGATCGTATCTATAAAATCTCATATATATTATATTCGGCTAAAAGCAGAACACACAATTCGTTATATTTGCAATCACTTAATTTTTTAAGTTTATCTAAACATTCGTTAATATTGTAGTTTATTTAAATAACTTAATAATTTATTTTTTTATTTATAATTTATTTAACTTAATAATTTATTTATTAAACAATAATTTATTTATTTAATTTAACATTTTGAATTTTTGTGATATTGATAGTTTGATTTGCTAATAGATCGTTTCATGTTTTTAATTGATAATGAGATTATATATATTTCTTATTTAATAAAAGATTAAAAAGTTAATATTAATATGACAATCTATTATAGTCAAAGTTTAGTTCATAAGGTTTTCATTATAAAGATGTGAAGCGGAAGTTCTTTGACGAAATAAATTGTTGTGGCTCCTTTCTAATTGGCAATTAGCCGTCACCGAGGTCGCAGTAAATCATCGTTAAGCAATTATCATTACCCCCTCGATTTTTAGAAATCACGTATATTTACTGCGACCTTTGTGATAGAAAATAAATCTTCTGAAGACGGCGAGTAAAAATTAATGTGTGACAATTGTTTCTTGTTGCTCCAGTAATTCAGGATTATTTTTATTGATCTTGATCAATTAAATCAATTTTAAATCAGCGAGTCGACTGAGAATTCTATCGTGGCGGGTATTAACGGCGGAGCACAATCAATAGTCTCGAGACACAGGACGTCCGGTGTGTATAGCTAGACGCATGATAATATCGATACATATTTTTCGCGTTTCCAGCCATGAGAGGCTCGCTAACGAGATCGCACGTCCCGGCGCGATATTAACGAGGAAAGGAAAGTGAACGCGTTCCGTTCAAATTTATATTCCAGTAGAAAAAAGAAGCATTGCAAATTATCTGCCTACCGCCGCTTGGCAAGATTTTCAACCTTATATTATGTATCCTGCCGCATCCTCGTCATGCAATTTTCTGCTGCAGCAGCCGTCTCTGCATTTTTCTCAGAGCAATTGCCGTCAAAAATTCGTTCGAGAGAATTGGCAAATGTACCGCGGTCAATTAACATATGCTTGGGAATTTTTTTTACGCGAGAAATTAATGCGACTAATTATAATAAAAATAAAAATTATTTTGTCGCTTGATTAATGCGATTTATTAGGAAACGCGACGATGTTGTAGATGATCTTGTAACAGTAAACGTCACGTTTCAACGATGTGTATCGAAATGGAAGTTTATTTTCGCGATGCAAATCAATGCGATTAATTCGACATTAGACATGTGATCAAAATTCTCAGGATGATCGAAACATTTCAATTTTCGACACGCGCACTTATTCATCGACGACGACCATCACATGCGTGTACTACACGCGTTTACATTTCTACGTGCGTGTAACTTCCTGCGGTTACGCATGCTCGAACTCAGATATTTATAGTTAGCAGCTTCTGCCGTCTGTGCACGACGACCGGAAACGAGTCGATTATATTTAGAGAAAAGACTTTACCGATCATAGTATAACCAATTCTGCTCATGTTCGCGGCCGATTGTCATTGCAAAGTGAATGATTCTCCCCTCGAACGAATCTTATTCATGGCACGCGCCATTGGTGGATAGATTGATATGATGATTGCAATATGCAATTTCAATATGCAATTGATTTGACACAGACAACTATGGAGCTATACTTTAGCTACTAAATTTTATTTTTAATTTAAATTGTGAAATTTTAAATTCTGAATGATTTCTTGAAAGATGAGGCCACATTTCATTTTCGGTATTATATCTGTACGTAAAAAATTATTGTTTGACAGATTTGATTGCTTCACGTATTCAAAAGTTTTCAAATTTATATTTCTCTGTCGCAGATAAATCAAGGTTATTAAAAAAAATAAAAATATAAAATTTAAAATGTAATTTCCTTTAATTCTTGATTATAATTTTTCTCGAGACAATTTCTCGAAGCAATATGTTTACGCTATTCTATCAAACAGCGTCAATAAATTACTCAACAACGGCTGCACGCAAACACACAACACTCAATCAGATTGTCTTTACGCAAATCGTTTTGCCGACTCGATTTTGGTCCGTGAAATGAACGTCGAATGTCGGTGCAGCTTCTCATCACGCGGACCATAATGAGCGCAGGTATACGGTACGATGATGAGCGGAGAAAATGAAGGAGTGAGGAGAAACGGTTGGAGGAATAGGCGTACAAAGGAAAGAGAAAGAGAGAGAGAGAGAGAGAGAAAGAGAGCACACGCGCTTACACGCGTGCACGCTCTTTAATTGACTCGGAGATATCCACCCTATCCATAATGCATCCGGGGCTTCTAAACGACCCTAATCGCGGCGAAGAATGCCAAGGTGAGGCCTCCAGCTGCTCTCAAGGCCTTCGCGCGTGACTGTTCGTGTTTGCGTTCGGCTGGGAACTGTATCGCGCTCCTCGATGATAGTGGCGCGAAGAGAGATCTGCAATACACGATGTGCATAATGCGTTTTTGCGTGCGCGCGCGCGCGCGCAGGATTACTGCACGACGATATCGAGAGAGTTGCATCCCAGAATCGCTCACGCGAGACGATCGCCTTATTTCCTCTCTTTCTCTCTCTCAAGTCTTGATCCTCTTAAACACGCCGGAAGGTGATGCGATTTCTGTTCGGCATAAGAGCTGGTCGCAAAGGAAACAATCTCGAGCGAAATGAGCTCGGTCTTGGCTTCGGCTCTTTGTTTTTTTTTTTTTTTTTTAATTTTAAAACAGTATGCAGCAGTATTTTTTTTGTACATAGATCAGCTTGTTGAACGATAATATCGAATAATAATGTAATAAGATGGATGCTTATAAAGAGAATTATAAGAGCTCCTTGAGACTACATACTTTTTTATTAAGCTGCGGATTCTGTGTAGGTTGGCGACACAGAGTCGTTCTCGCAAACTTCTTTTCTCTCTATTTCGCTTCCCAAGCTGATCATGGTCTTTTAGGTTGACCGACTTCCGGTGAGGCTTCTTCATCCGGCTGAAAGGTTCGCGGGAAGATTTTTGTGGTAGCTCACTCTTCTCCCTCTTTCTTCTCTGTTTCAGTTTCTCTTTCTCTCTCTATTTCTTTCCTTTTCCTTGACGGCGCAGCCGACGTTTCACACTGTCATTTGAAATTTTAACTTTGTTGTCCGGCATCGGAAGTGTCTCATCCTCTTCTTTCTGCTTTGTGTCGCAGTTAAATATTTCGAAGCAATCGTGAGAAGTCGATACTTTTTGTCACATTTCCGTTTCTTTAATTTGCAAAAAAAGCTTCTCTCTAATCTATTAATAACGTTTCGATAATTGCTCTATATTATGTTTAAGTGTGTAAATAAACATTTTATTTTATCTAAAATATTTTTAGAGACAATTTATATAATATATTACTCAATTAATTTTTTTCATTACTTTTAATGCCAGACAAAGACATTAATTTATAAAATCTAAAAAAAAGAAGAGAAAAATATATTATGTATTTACATAATAAGCAAATTTACATAAATCTGCAGACACACAAAAAATTTATGAAACGCGTATTGATACACTTTTTTTTTTTCAATTTGTGATAAGATAATAATGTAATAAAATGTAATAAAATAATAAGATAAATGACACACACATATATATATATATATATATATATATATATATATATATATACGCGCTAATACGTTGCACGTATACGAGAGTTATAGATAAATCACTCGAGAATACAAGAAAAGAGTGAGGTTCAATTTTCCGAGCTCGATATCGCTCGGATAATCATCGAGTGCTCGATCGTGACGATCGATTCGTGGAAGCGCAAACCGCCATTAATACCCGTGCTTTGTCCCGCGGAAGCTCTTAATTCTGGATCCCGTCAGAGGCGATCGATAATTACAAGGAAGAAATCGAGTGGAGGTTGAGATGGGGAAAAAAAATTGTGTAAAGAGGAAATCGGGCATCTGCCAACGGTTGCCTCGTATTAACGATGATGAGTCAACGGAAGGAGAAATGGCAGACCATGGGCGTCCAGGGGAATTTTTATCCTCCCGGATAGGTTTTCGCATGCCATATATTTGATCACGTCATGTATTTAAACTGTGTGACACATATCGTTAAAAAGTAATTTATTATAATTTAATTTTAATATTTATTTTCTCAATACATGATAACATGATGTATACATAAGGGATATATATATTTAATGTAACGCAATATCAGTTCAGTTTCCCGTGAGTAGAGGTGAATATAGGAATATATTGAAAGATCATATAAATTCTCTTCATCAACGTAATGGCGCGCAAATTGCCCTTTAAATTAGTTCTATAACTTTTGCTTTCATTCCTTTCATAATTACATTACCATTTAATCTTATTACTGTTAACTACAAGATATATTTTACGACCCTGTAATATAAAGATCATAATTTCATAAGCGCAAAATAAAAGCTACATAATGTTATATTCCATTCCATTGCAATCTCCGCGTGAAATAAAAAAAAATATATAATCTCCATTCGAGCACTCATTGTTAGAGCCATCACTCGTTAATGAAGCTATATAAGTAAAAGGTTATTAAAGAAGCTATTTATTTTTTCCTACACTAACTCATTACGGAGATAATTATCGGGAAGGGACGACAAATATGAGCCCCTTTCGATGGGCGCCCATGAACGGCGGTGGGCATGATGGTTTTTCAGGCCATATGGCGTACAAAGACTGGCCAATTCTAGCTAGTGAGGACGAAATCCGATGAGGATGTTGTCAGGATCGGGGAAGGTCATTTTTTGCAAGCTCACCGATCTCGAAAAACGCGGCTCGGTAAGCGATGAAACGAAGGAGTGGTGGGAGGGGAAACGCTGCTGGACCACCGGATGTGGATCGTGGTGATTCTTGGCGATACACGGGAGGGAGCGGACTTTTATCGCGCTCCTCAAAAAAATTCTTGACGGCGAACAGTGTTTTGCAGGATGCAGTTCACTGAGCCTTCAAATGGGAACATTGTGGACAAGATAGCGATATGGGAAAGGAACGCGTCGGTTTGCTTTTAATGAGAGTGTCATAGCCTTTTTAATCGTTTCTCCGTGTTTGATGGTGAATAGCAAGTGCAAAATGCAAAATCGACAAACGCGATGATTAATTATATATTTAATTATAATTATATATTTATCGCTATTTCTTATAATTTTGAAAACTATTAATATCTCGATATTCAAGCAATGAGATAACATGGTTACTTTATCAGGAAATTTTGTCTTTTAATTATTTGCAATAATCGGTGAAAAAAAAAATCGCCCTTTACACGAATTTCCATATGTAAATGGCAATTAGCGAAGTATTCTTTTACATTCTGTATAGTAGGATTTCTTTCGCGCGTAGTGGATGTTCAGTCATTGATCAGAAGGAAACAAAAGATCCATTCTTCCTCTGCTGCTAGTTTTCGCCTCGTAAACCGTCTTCAGAAAGCGTAGAGCCGCGGCGCTATGCCTCGCTGCCGTTAATTTCCCGTAATAGTTACTCAATAAACAAGAACGTACGAATCTCCCGTGATTCCCTAATTACATATCAATAGCCGTCATTAATTAAGATTTTTTTGTCATTGATATTATTTATTAAAATCAAGCAAATCTTAATTTGAAGTCCGAATCAAAGAAATATAAAGTTGATTGAAAAATGAGGAAGGAAAAAATGCTTGCAAGAATAATTATATTTGGATATTATTATAATAGTATTAAATGCAGTATCATAATATAAAAATTTTTGAATTATAAAGAGATATTTGAAGATATATATATAGATGTGTCAAAAATAATCGAAAATAAATTTAGTTTATTTGTCTGTGTTTTAAAATTGTTTTTGTTTTAATTCAAGCGCGTTTAGAAAGCTTATTTCACACACATATACATATGCACATATATAATAAATGCCAGAATAACTTTAATATTTATAAGTTATACGTGCATTGCTACACGATCGTAAATCTCAATTTTACGGTATCGCATAATTATGAAATGCTATTGCACGCTCTCTCGCCTTTTTTTTTTACGGCAAGAAATGTTTTCTCCCCGGCCGGAAACGAGAGTCGTTTGATCCTTTGCGCACGTCGCGGTGGTGATGAAACAAATCGTCATGCATCAAGCGGGCTAATATAATGACTCGGCAAAAAAAGGAATATTCGTATATAAGGAGATTAATCAATTTTTTTCACCGGCAGATCTATTACTGTTGTTTTTTTCGAAAGTTAATTAAGTCTGTTTGATTATTAATCTACTAGAGAACAATTATACTTTAGCAGATATAAAATAATTTCTAATAAGTTTATATAAAAATTTGCAAGACATAAATTTCATCATTTCTTCAGATTCTTATAATTTAAAGAAATACTAATAAAACTGCGCAAGTTTTTGCTGAGCAGCAATTGTATTAATTATGCTAATTTGTGCACAACATCAATTTCTTGTATATATTTCTTAAATTATCTAAGAGTCATTGCTAGTTATATATTCATTAAACCATGATATGCTGTAAGAAATATAAAAGGCATGTATAATCGCACATTTCTTGTACAGACAAAAATGTATTAAAATTCGAGCGAGAGAAATTGAAATATCGCGTTCCATCATGTACATAGATATTTTTTATCTTGCCTCTTTCTGCTCGGAATTCACGATGAATGACAGGAAATGGAGGAGTCGGTTAAAGAAAAAGATGGACTGGGACGAATCGGGGCAAATTAAACGGCACAATGGCAATCATGCGATTCTTCTCTTCCAGAAATCACGTCGTTATCAACATTTTATCGCTCTCCGGTTCAGCGTCGAGCGTAAAAAACTCGAGACGGTAACATACAAAGAAAATAAATCGCGGCGGAACAAGATCCCGGAGTCTGCTAATAGCTCGCTTCCGTTTACCATGTATACGCGCAAATCGCTAAGGAAGGCGGCTAGAGTATTGAAGAAGCCGCAGCTCGCTCGTAACGCGTTTCGCGAAGATCTTGTATTCCTCACTCGGACAGAGCCGTGCACCAGCCTATTTTCCACAGTACCAAGTTGAAGCTCACCTCCGCGGCTCTCGGATCTGATGGCTCGATAAGATGACGACAACTCGCCTTCGCGGAAACCCGTGTATTGTAAAACGCCGCGGCTCCTCCTCTGTATACTCTCGACGCGCTCGCAATCGCGCTCCTATCTACATCTCGCTTCTTCGCCGTGCAAATTTCGCATTGTTGTCAGCTTTCGTAACACAAATTGCCTTAGATTAAAGTGGCAAGGGAAATTTCAACGTTAACTGTATACTTGCGAAACGATCACGATTTCAGATTTACGTGGAAAATTATCAGCTAAACAGCTGAGATTGAAACGACTGACAATGAGAAGAATCTTAAAACTTTTTCAATCCTTGTATAATATTTATTATACAAGAGAAGATAAAAATTATTAAGACAATAATTTCGTGATAATTATAATTAATCTTTATAATA
The DNA here is from genome assembly GCF_021464435.1 of Cataglyphis hispanica. Classification (NCBI taxonomy): domain Eukaryota; kingdom Metazoa; phylum Arthropoda; class Insecta; order Hymenoptera; family Formicidae; genus Cataglyphis; species Cataglyphis hispanica. Next base: position 4,028,222 of record NC_065971.1, read on the forward strand.
ATTTTCTTAAAGAACTTTCTTCCTTTCCCTTTCTCTTTCTCATGGAGACGAAGAGCTGGCTACTTAGCGTGATGCAAAGGTCCTTAAACCCGGCTGACGGTACGCTCGCCCGCCCCGCCCGCTCTCGACTTCCTTCATAAGGAAGGAAAGCGAGATACGCGAAGGTTACGTTTCCCATGGCTCGATAAACAGAGGACGCGGAACGAGAAAGGCGAGGCACCGTCGCCGCCGGAAACGCTCGTTTTCCAGCGAAGATAGCAAATATCTACCACGTCGCTCGCGATCTCGACGGGTATTATATAGCGCTCTTTCTCTCTCTTTCTCCCTCTTCCGCAGGTCGGCGGCGCTCCCTTAAGTAAGGGCGTCGAGATAGCGTGACGGAGGTGCTGGTGCCCGCGCGCGCAATCGGCCCGCTTGTGGTTTTAAGCAGATAATAGCGCCGTTACGACTTTGTTACACTGTTTGCGCATTTGCGTTCGCCAACGCCTCGAGGAAAGAGAGGCGTGCGCCTCTCTTCTCCCGTGAGAATTCTCACCGTAATTTATTCCAGTTACTACTTCACACACAATGTTTGTCGCACTGTGGTCCATGACCTAGTACCTGGTCCTTAATCATGCATTTCGGAACTTGATATATTTGATAACAAATTTTCGATATAAAAGACACTCCTAGATTCTTTGCTTGCAATTTTATATATATATTAAAAATAAATATAAATATTTTATCAAGAAAAGATTAATTATCGAATAATTATCAACACATACGAAAAGTTATAGATCGAATCTCTAATTATCACGGAATTGTGCAGAATGTGTCCGTAATTGTGAAGAAAATCGAACATGTGACATGCGCGATTGGAATAGGAAAGGGTTGTCACCCCCCTCTCATCGAATTGCAATCGCAATTGCACAGACGAGCGGTCGCATCGCCAGTGCTCCATCTGTCATCCATTGATTAGACGAACGATGAATGAGAAATAATTTATGATAACCATGAGCAGTACGTTCAACTGAGCATGGAGCTGGTCATTATCGCGAAGGCTCGTTTATATATCGTAGTATCTATGTGTGGTTCTGGTCACGTAATGCAACAACGACAACGATGACGACGAAATCGCGCGGATGAATTTTGACGCGAGCGCAAGAGACGAGATTTATACAATAATTCATGCATTAGCTCAAGCTCAGCATCTAGGAATTCTTGATGTAAATGCGTTTGTTACAAATATACACTTTTAATGCCTTTTGATAGTTTATATATTTTTTTCTTTTTAAGAGAAATTAAAATCTACATGTCTTTAGTAGCAAAAATAATGGAAGCATTATTATATAATTTTCTGAGGGAATATACGAATTAATAACTATCGTGTATTATACAAAATTAATCATGGAAAAGAATATGTTTACAAGAATTCATTATGAAAATATTCAGAGAAATATAAATTTATATAAAAATTAGCATATAGAACGTCTGTTATTATTATCATAATTTATTGAATTTCGATATGAGAATTTTGTGTATGCGATCGATTAAGAGCTTCTCTCAATCGGTTTCTCTCTCGCTCGCTCTTACTTTCGATTTATTTTTGCTTGTAATGCGATTTATGTTCGAGTTCCACTCTATCAGTCCGATATCGGTTTACTCGGGCGGCTCTCCTTGTAAATAGGCATCCAACACCGATACGAGATCCTTTTATATATGCGCGGCTACAGGCACGCGAATATAATTGTACAGAGTGCAGCAGAACTATCGGCTCTCGCAAAACAAACGTTTAGCAAAGATGCAACGAAACATTACAAAATAATATTTCTTTATTTGATATTATAGATTTTTCACGTCTCGGCAAATTCGCCGCTAGAGCTATAACAGGAAAAGGAATGAAACTTTATTTTTGCGATTTTATTCCATTAGAATTTTTTATCCATAACTTAAGCTTTTTTTTGATGTATTAAAATTTAAACAATTTTTATTTATATTGTGATTACTCATTTAAATATTTTATTTTATTTAGTTTGCACCATCTCATAAATTAAATAGAATTATCTATTTTCTCACACGTATCAGAATAAATTTCAAAAATGATAGGATAAAAGTATCTATTGTCACATACAAATGAATCAATTTCGAATCGGCCTGTATCTCCCCGTGTACATATACATAACTCTTTATCTGCGATACGGAGCTCCGATACGGACTCGTCAGAGGTCTCAGGTGACTAACACGAGAGTGGGCTCTGGTAGATCTCTTTAGCATTCTTTCTTAACGATAACCGCAAGTCGAGATGACAAACGCAAATGCGAGGGGTTCCCCCTCTTCCTGATGACTCCGATTATTTATATCATCTTCTCCACACGCCTCCGTAATCGTATTCCTCCACGAACTACTTCGATACATGAGTATGCCTGAATTATATATATGCGCGAATTATTCTTGCAGTTTCAATTTTTAATTTTTATGAATTTTAATTTATCTCACGTGATATCTGCAAGAATTATTATTATCGAGAATTGCAAATTTTACGAGCTAGTCGTTGAATTAACGTTAGATGTTCTCTTTTGCATGAACTGGATATAAAGAAGATGCGGAAGGACTTGGACATAAATTTAAAGTAATTCAAAAAAAAAAAAAAAATTACACGCGTCACTTCCTCCTCCATGTGTCACAGAAATTCTTTACGCGAAAATAATGGACTTTGCGATCACTTAGGTGCTCATTAACCGTTCTCAGAAATCCCAGAAATACCTCCCCGTAGAGATTCGCGTTGTCGTTGCCAAACCGGTGATTAGTAACTGTACCTGGACTCGCGTACTTTCTTAAGTAAACGAGGCGTGCAGGGCCCACCATTAACGGGTCGCGAATCACGGTAGTGATCTCGCTACACGGTACGTACGCCGCTTATCCCGTGCATCTACGGCATCCACAGCCCGACGAGTCTCGGGTGATGACAAACATGAGACTCAATGCTTCGTAGCTTTCGCACTCGGCATTCTTACAATCGAGATAACCGACAAAGCTGATGTCATCCGACACAGATGTGAGATTTACCGTCGAAGCAGCCGCTCGACTTCCTTCCGTGATAACCTGCGGGATAAGAGATCGTGCTAGACATAATAAAACCTGTCGTGCGCGCGTCACGCGACCTTCGAAGGCATACCTTCATTCATCATTACTAAATAAGCGTGACGTTATTCAAGGAAATTTCTCATTACGCTTCATTATATCTTCCATTTTGACTGCTTGATTAAAAACGACAAGTCATACTCGTTCAATAGCGTTTAATTACGAATGACTTTACGTTCTCGCAAAAATTATTTTGGATTTAATTTGACGTACGTTCGACAATTACACGAGTTGGAAATTAAAAGTCGAGTTGACAGTTAAGAATTTTCAATCGCCAATCGCATGAAAGAGCTAAAATTTTAAAATCTTCCTTGAAAGCAATCTTTGATAATTTTAACTTCCATCGTGTACCATATGTATATATGTATAATATTAGTTACCTTATCGTCAAATATTTTTTTATGGATTTATGAAATATAATATAAAAATGCTACAGAAGGCCGTTAAATTTATTATGATACGATTTTTGTAGCGAAGATAAATATGTCTCTCAGCTCCTCCCTGCTTGTCACGCATAAATGAGATTACAGACAGGATTATGGTCTCTATAAAGATGTTTGGTCGGAAATTGTCTTCTTCCCCTAAAAAATTATTGACGATATAAAATGTGTTTGTCATTATAGATCACCACACTCATCGCAAGCAAGAATTGTTATTTATTATATTTCCAAGTTTAACATAACTTTTTCGAAGAAAATGGAAAAATTTTTATGCCATCCGGAGATTTCAAGGTTCTTTCTCAGAACCAAAGATTTCGAACCAGAAACGACAATTCCGCTTAGAGCAATTCGCGTTTCAGTCTGAGCAGCGAAAGAGGTTCTCCAAATATAAGTGATCAACTGAGTGGTCGTTGGTAAGACAGAGACAGGCATGTGGAAGGAGGCTGTAGGGTGAGAATTGAAACAGGAGGGAGAGGAAGAGAAGAAAGAGAAAGAACTTGGACTTCTCTTTTGCTCGCTGCTCATCGCGCCTCTCCATGCAGTATATATATATACGACTGAACTCGGTGGTCTCGAGTTCCTGAGAAGCGAGAGGCCTCATAACTCTAGGACCTCGTGCCACACCGCGTGCCACACCTTTCGCACGGCTTTGAAGTCACCAGAGCTAGCTAGCGCGAGCGCCGGCCAGGCCAGGCCCCGAAGAACGTGCCTTCCTCGTCCCCCGGAACGGTCGGGAATCGACGGGGGTGCGCGATTATACGGCGGAACCGATGGCGCCGGGGATTTATCGAAGTTGTCGCCGAGAGTTTAGTTTAGCGCAGCCCGTCTTTCCATGTGCCTTTTTTTTTTACCATAGATAATGGTGCGAGACGTGGGAGTAGACCGCGGGGCTGGTCGCCGAGCATCGTTTTAGCATATAATTTTAGTTCTTTCTGACAAGGGAGCAAGTATAAGAGCTGTGCTATACTAGTATAATAAAATACATGATATTTCACGATAGTTTGCATAAAATAAATATTTTTATTATACATTCTTTACAATGAAAGTATGCACTATCTTGTATTAATTAATCTATGAATTTTATTTTAATTTGAAGCATATATAGATATTTATAAAATATAATATAATGCTCTACTAATCTAAAAAATCTAATCTAAAAAATATATGTTATTGTCATCGTGAAGAAAAATTTATCTTCAGAAATTTTTTAAAATATGTCATAATTAAATTAATGAGATTTATATTTAGAAAAAAAAATTGTTTTATTTTGCATTTGAGAGTTTAACTCTTAATATTACTTAGGCAAAAATTTGAAGCATTTGACAATCATATATCTATAAGTAAATACAATCTAAATGTTTTTTATACAACTTTCTCTCATATGGCGTATTATTGCTTCGAGCATTTCGATTATTGCGCGCTTTTGAAATGATAGACTTCGTCTACGATAAATCATCGTGAAATTGTGATAGCGGCGCGACATGCAAACGTACACAAATATACAGCTCTCTCGAGCCGATAATAAACAGCATTAGCCGCAGCGGTGCACTCGATATACCGGGCCACACCTTTCGCACGGTTTTGAAGTCTGACCTCCCGATCTAATGGAAAGCGCCAGCGATCTTCTGACAGATATTACGGCCGTAATTTGAAGATCGTTGTCTCTCTTTCTCTCCCTTTCTCTCTGTCTCTCCGAGTCGAGCCTGTACCGTGCGACGTAGATCTCGAAGCTCGGGATAGGATCGAGCTTGGAGATGTCGGGTTAAACGCCGAGAAAACGGTACCACTGATTCGCGCGTAAAGGTGAAATTCAACGATCGCTGATATTTCATAACCGAGACGGTCTTGGCCTCGCCGATTTCCACTACACGGTTTAAGATCGTCCAATCTTCGATCTATCCTTCTATCATTCGTGATAAATGGTCGCGAAATCTACATCCATCTTCGCGCCAAGTCAGTTTGATCACGATTGATTTCCCAATAATCCCTTAACTTCGTGATCATTGATTTTTAATTTCCTTGAATAAATAAATTTTATTGCGCGCGAACAGCATTTTATTTTACGATACATATTTTTTTGCATGATTATATTTTTGTATTCGTGATAATTTATTATAAACTTATAAAATTAATTACTAATAATTTTTTTATATTAATAATAAAATAAGTAGGATCATAATATATTCTTTCTTTGGAATTAATAAATTTATAAGGTCATTTGTATAGGAAAAAAATAATTAATTTTTTAAAGAATGTCGCGTCGTTTTATCTTTTGAACTAAGAATTGTTGATATGAAGGTGGAGATACAGCGGAGGCAAGCCCCTTCTTAAAATAATGCGTGGTTGCGTCCCATACTCTCTAGACTCAAGCCTCTAATTTTCAGAGCGATCATTCGGCATATCGAGCCTGTTGCATTCATTAAGAATTCACCAGGAGGTACGGATTAAGGACCCTCCTGTGTACGCGAACACCTGGTATCTCTTTACGAGATGGAACTTAAATCGGTCAGCCAAGGAACGCGTAGTGGCGAAGAAAAGGTTGAAAAGGAAATGTCGGGTAATCATCGTGGAGAGATGAAGGGCATGCGAATGGAAAAAAAGTAAATGACTTGATGAGAGAGAGCGAGAGATACAGAGAAAGAGAGAGAGAGAGAGGAAACAATACAGTAGTTTGTCTGGTTTTTGTAATCGAAATAATCTTATACTTGAGATATTTTCTAAATACATTGTTACGATGAAATTATTAAACTCAATTTTTGCTATATTGCTTTAAAAAACTTCTTGAACTTTTCTTACCGAGAGAAAGATCAATTAAAGCTAACTTAATATATTTGAAATATCTAATATTAAAATAAATAAATTTCTTTAAAATAAATAAATTTAATTTTTTCTCTAAATAAGAATCTTAATAATTTAAATAAAAATCTTAAATTCCACAAAATTTGTTTTTAGAAGAGATAATTGATATTTGAATAAAAAAAAACTTTTTCCGAAGCTATTACTTTAATCTTGCCTCGCATCTTGACAATTTCGAGAATCACAAATATCAGTTATTTTCAGTATGTAATTAATTATCAATATCACATCTGTCATCATGGAAAACTAGATTTCTATTACCCGTAATTATGCGGATATACACATAGGACTTTTTTCCCAGCACCTTCAAGCACCTCGAAGTATGCTTCTCACGAACGCCGTAAATGGCAAGATATCACCAGCGCGATGCATGACACTCTTTAATTATAATGTACGATTCTTAGATAAGATTAAAGATTCATAAAGAGAGTAATGGAATATCGATTAACAACTATCTACCGATAATCCCAACAAATGGCTATATGCAAACATCTGATCCAAAGAAAAGATCGACCGATGGTGGAGGTTTTAAAGGAGCAGAAAGAAATAAGAGAGAGAGAGAGAGAGAGATCGCGAAGATGAAGTAAGGAATGAAGGTCACGTAAGAGGGGCAGTTGATCGTCCTTTATGCAGATGAAAGAGAGCGATAAGATGCAGCGCGGACGCATGCACGCGAGAAAGAATGAGAGAAACGCCTTCTACCGGAACCAAAAAGTCGTCCGAGTAATTGCGACGCATCGACCGACCGGGTCCCGGCACCCATGGGCGGTTGCGCGCGAGGAATGTGCATCCCTGAGGAACGAAACTGCGCGCGAGGCTTCGTCGCATCGCCTGGGGGATTACATCCCTCGCACATGCGAAGACATTGAATACGATCGAGATTGCGCCGCGCCGATTTCCTCGCGCATATCCTCTCTGCATATTGATGGTAGTCCATTAGAGCGGAAATTACGCTTCGAGATAAATTAATGTTACGTACGCAAGTGTATTGCGCTAATAGCGTACACATTCGCGGCAAGATTCCGACGAATAGAAGAGATTTCTATAGACATAAGTTCTTAGCAAAAAGTTTAATCTACTTATTGTAATATAATTTTTACTTTCAATGTGTTCAATTGACTCTCTCTCTCTCTCTCTCTTTATTTATCGATAGCCAATTCTCTCAATTTTGGAAAAACATTTTAATGAAATATAATTTATTATGAAAATATATAACAGAATCTACAAATTTAAAATCTCATTAGGATCTCATTTTTTCGTTAAAAATACAATAAGGACGGTTAAAGGATCGAGACGAACGCTATTCGCACAGATTGTCGGAAGATTCACGTGTGTACAAAGGTACGCTGCACTTAAGTGCTACTAGGTAAGGTTTGTGGGAAAAACTTGATCTCACTTCCGTTCGCGTTTGTGGCCCTTAATAAGATGGAGTAAGTCAATGGATCGTCTTTTCATTCTGTATCATTTATTTTCTTGCGCTATATGACGTACATATCGTGCCGAGGCTTTCGTGTCCTTACGCCGACTTTTAATTATCTATTAATTAATAAGATCCGGAATTTCTACATGCTCGTAGAAAGAATAAAATGATGTCGTCTTTGAGATTCTCTTATTTTATTATAACAATTTAGGATCAAAAGACTTGTATTTGACTTTTTATTATAAACGATCATTTCTCTATATCAACCATCATTAAGAATTTGATATAAATATTTAAAATTATATTAAGAAATTCTATTAAGATAACATCTCTATTTGAAGCTAAATAAGAAGTAGGAAATTGCGATTTTCTTGTGCATCATTGAAGTAGGCTTTTTGCCCGCCATCAACTAACATTTAATCATTTTACTCGTTTTATCTGTATGAGTATATTTACTCATTTAATCATACACAATACATTAATCAACGACTTTTCCTATTTTCCTACTTTATATTTTGACAAATACTGTTACTATGATTATACGTTTGTGATTACGCTCCAACAGTTTTTGCAAATGCGGTCTTCTTTTTACGTATTTCCTCGAGCACGGGATATATCTCGCTGTCGTTCAGCCCACGAGAAACCTAATTATAGTTTACAGAACAATAATAACTGAGAAGATACATTTTTTTATTTATCATATATATTATTTGTTCATCATATGTATATATATATATATATATATATATATATATATAATATAAAAAAACGTATCTTCTCACTTATTATATATACATATACAACCTGCCTGCTAGAAATCTTTCGCGAGACAGATTTTCAAACCGCTACCTATTATAATGTTACACGATTCATCGGACGAATATAGGAGAATATATTCGCAGTACAAAAAAATATATACGCACAATATTCCTCGTTAATAATTACGATAAACGCATGGACCTACGAGAGCTTTGATCGTGATTTGGCTTTTATTACATGGCGTACATCATGCGTGAAGTAATTTACGATGACGCTTTTTGCGTGAATATTGATTGTAATGAGAAAGAGAGAAACATGAAAGAAAAAAAGAACCGCCAAAGAGCCGCATTAATTTTTGCTCAACTTCCAATTACACGCACATGTTTTTTTTCAATTAGCGCTGTGTAAAAGAGAATCTAGTCTCTTACGAATGTTCACAGATAGGTGGAATTTTCAAAATAGCAAAATTTGCGAAATAGATTTTCTCATCAAACTTACGAAATTAAAATAAAAAGAAAAGTAATTTTTTTTGAAAATTTTATTCTATTTTATTAAAACTAGCTTTGTAAAAGTAAAAAATTTTTAGATTGCTCGAATATATTAAAAAGGAAGTACTGGTTAAAAATATTTCTAACACTTTCAGATTTATTATTGAAGAAATAATAAAAATTATGCGTTACAACAATCCTGTAACTTTTTTGGCACATTAATCGTGCCAACCTTCATATCTTATAGATATGTATATGTAGAAAGAAGAAAACATAATATTACTCGTCTCGCGAGTTTGCTGATAATCCCACCTGTCATCGTTACACCTGTCTCTCGCGATAACTTAGTGGTAACGTTAATGACCTTTCACGGATTGCTGAATGCAGAACAGTGTGAGTGTCCGAGCACGAATTTAGTTACCACTTTGAATGCCATAACTCTCTACACAGTCACTGAATTGTATTTGCCTGATAAAATGTGATATTGTGTGTGTGATATTATCTTTATAAAATATAATTTATAAAAATAAAAAATATATATATATATATATATATCTAAAGTTATAATTTACAATATTTTATATTTTATTATATTATATTTTGATTAGAGATGACAAAATAACTTTAAGATAAATTATGCTTAAAATTTATTTTTTATTAAATTATTTAAAATTATTCTTAATTAATTGTTTGTTTTAATGAAAGTGATATTTTATAAATAGATACTAAAATTAACGCTTAATTATATTAATAAAATTTTGCTTCTCTCGCAAAATTCAACATTTAGCAATTGATTTAGCTAGCTCTAATAGAGATTTATCCTCTATTTCAGATAGCACCGTAATCAGCGAGGTTCTCCAAGATTACAACCCCCAGTTCAACGTGGGCTGTTACTTTCCTGCGGAATTCCAGGGCGAATTCGTGACGCAAGTGAGCGGAAAGGGCGTCGGAAGCATGGCGAACGAGCCTATTCAGTATTCCACCATTATCATCACCTTCAACGCGATACCGGTGTGGGGCTATTGCCACAAGAAGGTCGGCGATAACATGCTGCTAATGGACAGGTCAGTTAATTCAACAAATTGTGAACATTTCCTACATCAAGAAAAGTATCGAGATTCCGGTTAATTCGGTTAATAATTAAAAAAATCGTGCTTACAAGAGATTCTATCGTTAAATCAATAGATTAGTGAATTAATGTAGCAAAAATTAAATACTTATTGCTCGAAATACTTTTTTTGATGAAGAGTTAATTAATATGTAAAATTAATTTAATATGTAAAAAATTAAAGGCGATATTTTCAAATTAAGCTTTAAGAGTGCGAATAAAATTTTAAAAGTTTAATTTGGAATTTAATTACAAAAATATTTAATGGTAAATTCTGGTAATTTGCAATAAATAATAATCTCTGATCCCACATACATGCACGCAATTATTAGCTTGATTTATTTGATAAAATATAAAATTTATTTTTGTCACTATTTTTTAAAAATAATCTCCACGTTACCGTCATTTTTACTTATGAATTTTGACACAACTTTATTTTTATATTTCAATATACATTCTGTGTAATTGAGTTGTCAAGTGGAACATGACTATATTTTTAAATCTTTATCAGCACCTCGCGCTACCTAAGATCTCGAAACTAAGGTGTTAAAGTCTTAAAAACCGCGAACGATCGTTGTGAAAGTTTACAGACACATAAAAAGTCTTGAAAGCGCGGCACCATAAACACATCAAACTTCTGATTTATTGATAAAACAAGAAAGAACGGAGTTTTGGTTGATGCGTTCGAGGAAACGATGGCTTAAACTCGATGGTTTAGAAGTAACGGTATATTCATAGAACGTTGCATTTATAATCATCTGCTTGTTGCACATATAAATGTCATTAAATGGGACAGCGAAGTAAAAGAATGCAATTCCCGTCGTTAAATATATTTGTAACGATGTCGAATCATTTCACGTTCTCTTATCAAGATTCGAAATGCTCCGATGCGTTTGCATTGTAAGGAATATTTAATGCTGAGATTATATATGAGAGAATCTGTAATGCATTTTGTATACAGATCCCAGAGTTATGTAGTTTGCATATAATTCAGCTGATTTGTCGAATACTGGATATTTGGATTTCATAGAATTATTTTGAATTGGCATTATTAATTTGATAAATAGATTATATATCGTTAAATTTTATTTCTATTGAATTTTATATTTTAGTAGAATTTTAATTTAAAAACTTTAATTACCAAGATATATAAAATGATAAACGCAATTGAAATAATTAAATTTTTGCTGAAAGTCGATATTTCTCGAAATATTTATAATCGAGAAGAAAAAAGTGCATAATTTTTATTGCTCTTTATATAAATCACTGCGTGTCTAGACGGGAGAATGTAGGCGGATCATTCGCGCTCAGAAAGGGATGAGTTCGTTTTATCAAAAAGACAGAGAATTCGACGACGAAGGGAGATTGGACGTCGCGGAAAATGGAAAGGGTGCGAAGGGGTTAAGGTTAAATTAGCTTGCTGTTGTCTTCTGGGATGCCACGACGTCTGCGGCTCGCCTGAAACTAAAATAGCCGGTTTTCCAGACACTCGTGTCGCGTGCGTATCGCGAACCCGAGCTAATTCTAGAAAGAGAAAGTCGTAAAACAAAAAAGAAATGCAGAAACATCAAGATCTTTGCGCCCTAAATCGACATAGTTTTCAAATATCCTTTCAAAAGAAGAAGGGTAGAGGGGGAGAAGAAAAAAAGAATCTATATTCGGGGAAAAGACGAGACACAATTAAATATTAGATACTATTTATAAAACTGCGGTTGTGCATTTTTAAAAAGTCTGGACATTTTTATTATAATTTTTTATTACAATTTTTACACTTTTTTATTGCTTCATAATTGTTTAATTAAATTATATATATAGCTGTTTGTTTACATATATATTGTAGGAGAACGAAATGAGAAAAAATAGAAGAAAATTGTCCAGCCTTTTCGTTAATCAATAGATTGGCGGAAAATTTCAATGTTGAGATTGAAAATTTCAATCTCATAGAGATCCAAAGTTCGAGGACCTCGTCGCGCCAATCGATAGTTCTTCGATGCATCTGGACGCTCACGAAGCTATGTGGGTGTTGTCCGTTCAAGTATGCATAAATTGGCATACACGTGAGAGCCTACCCCTTTCTCTTCCTCCTCTTCTTCTTCTTCTTCTTCTCTAGACACGATCGTATACTTCGCGATTCACGTTGAATCGTTAACGAGCTACGCTATGAATATTCCGAGAAATCATATCTTCTGTCTTTATTATCGTCACTGTCGCATTTACGATCTGGAAAAGATCTGTTTCAAGTTTGCAACGTAATATTATGTGCTCGGTGTTGTAAAAATAAATTTTATAAAATATATGAAAACAAAGACACTCAGTAAATTTTTGATTTTTAATATTCGTCATATTTGATATATAAACGTAATGTTTAATTCGTGATAATTATCATAAATTTGATTTTTTATTTCTCGTCATAGATTAATCGATTAATTTATTATAATATGAATAATGATAATAATATATCACATAATTTTCTCCGAAGGATTTATTACACGGACAGATAAGTTGTGATAGATATAATTTGAATAATAAGTAAATGGCTGCTATTACATATGTATCGCTTGAGGCAACTCGTTAATTGCTTGAAGTTTAATCGCGGTTTAATTGCCGTGCATTTTTTTTTCTTTCGTAAACCTTTCGCAACGTTCCGTTTAATCGATCGGGTGTCCCACGATTTTTACGAAGCGTGGTCATCACGTGTTATTTAAATGACAGTGACGTTTATGCGTATGTCGCGAGGATACCTCCTACGAGCAAGGCCGCAGCTATTAAGCGATAATCGCTGCTTGTAATAGTAATTTACTGGAGCGACAAGCAATACGTCGCGAAAGCTGTGTGCAGAATTCACGTAAATTGCCTCTCCACACTCGCGGTTGTTCTCATACAGATGATGATCGCTATATTCTGTCTGTCGCGAAAGTCTCCTTGATAAAATTGCCGACAAATAACTAATATTTAAAATATATATTTTATTTAATATAATATAATTAATAAAAATAAAAAGGATGTCAAAGTTAGCTATATCGTGAAAAGACGAAAAGATAAAAATTAAATATTTCTTATCCACACACATACATTTATTTCTAGAATATTTATGAAAATTATTATTTAATTCTAGAATTTTATTTATTAAAAATTCAACTTTTTTCCTCTTCCAAAAATATTGTCCTGTCGATCATACAATATTATATCAATGAGTGTGAGAGAGAAAATGATGACGTTTGCTCGTGAACCGTCCGATACAGCGCGCGCTTATGCGTTTCGTGGCATAACAATCGCTCTAAAGCCGTTGAAAAACGGCATCGGAAGAGAATACATCGTCGTCGGGGATGCTTCAAGCTCGAACGGGCCCTACCTCCAGCGATTGGATAGAACAGAGGGCCCATTGCATACCATCTTCTATCATTAATCTCCGTGAAGACGGAGGAGTGACTAGCCGAAGATGGTACGAGCGTCTCTCCTCCAGTTTCCATGTATCCCGCCTCCGTGTTCTCTCTAAGTTCGCGTTGACGACGCTACGAGTCAGCTCTCCTCCGGGATCGCGCCGAGAACAACAAACGTGTCGCATACTTCTTAAAATGCCTCCACACACCGGCTCATTTGTCATTCTAATTGTGAGGCGTAGATCCGGATTCCGACTCCGTTGACAATCCGGTTGAATTCGAGACAATCGTTCATTAATAAAAGCATATAATACAACTCGCACAAACTCGTGAGAAATAAAATCTACAAGGAATGCTTTTTAATATGCTAATTCTATGATACAATATCATTATAAGAAGATATTAAATAAATATTTTTTTTATGCGAAATTGTAGAATCTTTAGCATTACATTTCGTTTACGTGACGATTTGTCGTTCGCGCCAGCCTTACGATGCGTGTACAGCTATGCAAATTTGATTCGAGTACAATTTACATTTCGGGTCAGTAGAATATCGCAGTCGGATGATGATGATGACAATCTCGCAAAGAGTGAACGCGATTTCAATTGTACGTAATTTAAATGGTAGCATAGATAGCAAAATAAAATAGCTCTCAAGTGCTTGTAAAATGTTGATGTTTCCAAAATAAATAATAAACACAACGGAGAGCCGTTATTAACCTGTTGTTGTGTGCGTCGTGTCCTCTACTTTCGTGTTTCAAACTCGTTTCACGAGTTTGAAGCAGCGTGCAGGCTTTTGACGTTCGGATTCGCGTGCGATCTAAATTGCATTTTGCTTTATACAAACTTTGTTGCAGCGATCGTATACGGAATAAAAAAGTTAGCGATAACGCGTTAATTATTAGCGTTCCGTAGACTATTTATAGCGAGAGAAATCTGAATATGGCTTATTATCTTGATAAGAAATATAGATCTAATTATTCTAACCAGCAAAACAAATAATCATTATAAATGACAGATAAAACATATTTTAATAGCCAAAGAAATAAAAGTTGACAAAAAAATTAATTAAATTTTTTTTTTGTATCAAAAATAAATTCCCAAAAAGAGAAAAACCCGGAGAATTCACATTTTTAATTTATAATTTGGTTTTTTTATATTCCGAAAAATTAATTAGTCAAAAATCAACTTCATAGAAGTACGTTCAATACTTTAATTAGTTCAATTCATTAAGGTATCCGTAGCAATGTGTATAATTATACTGGAAATAAGAAACTTGAAGGAATGACGCCATCAAGACGGATATCATGCGGCGAATACTCCGAATTCAGACAAGAATGCTTGTCGTGCACTCGCATAGTCGTTGGTATGGACAAAACTTATCATGTAACATTCTCCAGTTGGCGAATATATCCGGAGGGTTCTCCCATGCACACGCGCACACGTGTTGCTCTCTTAAAAGCCGTTTATGCGGCCGAGTCTAGGAGATCCTATATACAGCTGAGAGATCGCGGTGACCATACGCGCGATCGCAGACCCACACGCTTATTCCAAGTTGCATAATATCGACGCATTATAGGTACTGCCTCGGCGTTACAATTATAAGCGTAGGTATTGCATTGACGTCGTAAAAACGTGTACGCTCGTCAGGAGGTACCACATTGTAATTTACACATCTTGGCGTCGTTGTGACACTCTACGCTCGCTGTGATTGGAAAATCGATCGAGATATTTATGATTTATAACATTATTATATTAATTTGTAAATATTATATGGCCACTTGTAAAGAAGGTAAGAGAGAGAGAGAGAGAGAGAGAGAGAGAGATTATAAAAAAGTTCATTTAATTAAAAAATTAGAAGAATAACTTTAGAATTTAAATATGAAATCTTTGGTATTTATTATATTATATAATTAAAATAAAAAATGATTAGATTAATTTATATATAACACTAGCAATAAGTCAAATAAAATGCGTATTATGCGTAACGCATAACGCGAATGCGTGCTCTCGGATGCACGCGCCCCTGTGTAGTTACGTTAATAACTCGCAGTTATTTAAATTACATCTTTTTATCGCGACGGCGATTTTGTTGCGTGAACGCACGGTACACACGAGATACTGTTGAACAAATGACTCCTTTGCAATTACTGTCATTTTCGTAATTGTTTGTGAAAAGGTACCACAGCGGCTGTATTAATACGATGCGATAATAAAAAATGTATCTCTCTTCTTTTCTCTTACACATAATCTTGAACAAAAATTACTCGTTTTAATAAAATAGATTTTCTCAGATATTTACAGTGTCTCGAACCAATATTCTCTCGTATTTGCCTTTTTTTACATCTTAATCTGCGTTCAAACGTTTCATTTAAGAGTCAATATTTTTGACGTTATATAAGGTGTTTCACAGCAATTTCTTTATCCGTAGATACTTTGAAACCAATCAATAAAAATTTGAAGAAGAAACTATTTTTCTCTTTCTCTCTCTCTCTCTCTCATTTGTTTTACTTATTTAATTGTTAACATTTTCTCCGATGAAATTTCTTACGTCTTTAATTTAACTCGTCTCGAGAAATCTCGCGTTGCTATACTAAGTCATTGGCACCGCGCAGTATAAGAATGATCCTTGTTCTTATCCTTTTTTTTTCTTTTGCACTTGTCATTGTCCACTTCCTGTGTCGAGTAAGTCGAGTGTTAATTCACGAGAGGCTCGTCACGAGAGCGCTAATATATGTTCTAATCGAGACGCTATCGCGCCGCTATTATAAGTCATTAATGTCTTATGTCTTATGTCTCAGCGTATCTTTATTTCGTGAGAAAATTCGTAGAATATTCAAGGATAAAAAAAAAGAATCGGATATGAGATCAGATATTTTACGATGACAATTCAAGGATCGATATCATTCGCCCCACTATGTCATTCTTTTGCATTTTTTGTTTTATTTTTGTAATTGAAAATAAAATATTTTTAATTCCTACATATTTAATTTTATAGATATTACTTTCTCGGTTTAATTAATATATCAAGGAGTTTTGAAGACGTGAAAAAGTTTTTTGCCCTACGAGATTATGAAGACAAGATTCTTGATTTAATATAAGCTTATGAAGACGATATTGACTGAAATCCCAAGACTTTCAAAGCAGAATCCGTTTTGCGAGCTGCAGACCGTACAGATTTTAATCAAAATAGAAGAGGCAGAATAAGAGAGAGAAAGAGCGAGAGAGAGAGAGAGAGGGGAAAGAGGGACTTATTTTTTTTTACATATCTGATGTCATGATCGTTGTTTCGATATTTTGTAGTTGATTTTAATGGCGTTCCTAGGATATCGTCTTTTATATTACCTTACAGTAATTAAGTTTCTTTCCCGGATCACAGTTTTCTCAGCCCTTAATTAATTTTCCAATTTTTCTTATTTGGCGTTGCGATTCGTGCGTCCTAAATTTCGTAGATAATATTGCGTTTCTGCTTGTGATCGTAGATAGATGTAAGGCTAGTGTATCATATTTATAAGGATGTCTCTTAACTGTGACTGTCTCTCGATTCTTTAATCAAATTAAAGTTCCTTTCAGAGAAATTTTTTTCTGATTTTTTTCTGAGTTAAAAATGATGTTAAAAAATTATATTTAAAAAATGCAAATAAACAATGATATTTCATAAAAGAATAATTTTTTACCTATTTCAGGATCAAAAGATATGGCATGTGAGTATCAATATTATGATTGTACTAATTTATACCATTTGTTGTTGCAGATATGATGATAATAAGGACTGCATAAGGTGTTTCCGATTGCTACGGAGGTCGCGGAACGTCATCGAAGTGTTCTCGGAAGCTCTCAACAGGTGTTATATATACGAGTCGGCTGCCTTGGCCTCCTGTGACACACTGAACTCCACCTCGATCCTGTACCGTAAGTAGAAGCCGGATTTCTCTCGATAATCATGCATTTGCTCGATAAGCATGCATAAGGCAGAGACCAACCTATGACGTACATCGGGCTAAATATGAGACATACTTATGATAATGAACATGACTTTATGCTGGAAATGCAGAGCGGCTTGTCTCAATAATTGCCATTTCTCACGGTTAGAGCAAGTTAAATTATTGTTAATGTGAATTACTGCGAGTTTTTGTATCTGTCGAGCAAATTGCGGCTTTTCTTAGGCAATCGTGAAGTTTATTTCGCTTACAGCCAAAGAAATGAAACAAATATAGAACACGCATAGAAAGGATATATGAATGCTTGACAATAAGTTAGAGTTAGAGATAAAATTTATTATCGATGTTTTATTTAATGTTAATATTATTTTTAATAAATACAGAAGAAAGGAGTAAATAATTGTCAAAGTTATTAATAATGATAAAATATAGAAATGTGAAATAATAAAATTAAATAGAGAGATTTTGCTACACACAAATTATATAATATAATAAAACAATACGTATTCTTTTATATTTTTAATAATTTTTTTAATCAAAGAATTTTTTATATAATTTAATTTGAATTGAAAACGTGAAATTTTTTCACGAAATTTATGAACCACATTTGTTTTATTTTTGTATACTTTCTTTTGAAGAAAAATATCATTGCATGTCGCAAAATAACGTGCATTTCACTTGAGGCGAATTAATTAGCATTTGCATTCTTACATACGTGGCGTGCGTATTAGCATCCTCGAGGAATTTGCGAGCTTCCGGTTTATCGAACAAATTATAACGCGACCTACGAAGAGAGGAAGGAGGGTTAAGTTCGGCGTACTCGACGAATTAATAGTTCTCAATAATTAGCGTTAATTGGCCGCGGTCCCTAGCGGCCGAAAGGAAGTGATGAAGCTTGCGTAACGACGCGGGAACAATGGGCCACCGCGCCGTGCAAGAATGCACGACATGCACGTCGCGTGCAGAACGCGTACACGCGCGATTTTCTCACACGCGTGACAATTAAAGCGCTCTCAAAGATGATTGGGATGCATTTGTATAATCGTTTGCGGGGTCGGACAAATGCGGAGTCAGGCCGATGTCATTGAATCTTGAAAGAGATGAAGACACTGTAAATTGTACGAATTCTCTTGAGGCGTAAGAATGATTAATAAATAATGCGAAGAACGATTATTGTATGCAGTTTTGAAACAACTTGTGACCAAATATTTTATTATTAAGATGAACTGTCCAATTATAATATAAAAAATTGTGCACACTAGTAACTTTATCAAGAGTTAACGGAGAATAAAAAAAAAGAAAAAAAAATATATATATAGGAAGCTTTCAAACGCGTAAAATTCGCACATATTAATGTACAGAGGAATGCACGTAATCACGTACATTGTTATTAGTTGCTTAATGAGGATTACTGATGAGCATCGATCCCTCGGCTTCCGGTATATTATCACGCACGTTCACCTGTGGCGGCTCCCAAGAAGCCGCACCTGTCGCGAGATCGAGACCGGCTCGATTCCCGCTTGTAATCCCCGGTTTCACGCTTTGATCCGTGTCGCTGCACGCGAGAAACTTTACGGGAACCGAAAATCTAGATCGGTGGTCCGGCGGAAGAAACATAATCGAACATCCGTGCGTGAAGTCTTTCAGCGAATCTCTCAGTGATGCCGCCGGAGAATTCAGGGACGACTTGTCGCCTGTAAAAAGGCCAAAGTGACAATCTCATAGATGTGCAAAGAATTCACATCCGGCAAATCTGCTCGCGAAAACATACCGTTCTCTTTCAGACTGAAAAAAATTAAAAAATGATCGAAATTTATTCACTCAAAATAAAAGAAAAGATAATGATAATAATAATAATTTTTTATTATTAAATATTGCTTATTTTATCTCCATTTTTATAATAGTAATTTTTAAATGGTGTGCTTTTAAAAATGCGGGGAGTATAATTTAAAAATTAATGAAGGAAAAAGAAAAATGATAATTGATTTTCGGTTGTGATATCTTCTTTTCGACAAACATTAAATCTGGAGTATAGAAGAATGTTGGAAGAAAAAAACGTCGAGATTTCGTCGAAACGACCTCCTACGTTCCCATCCATTCTTTGTCGTGTTCTATTCCTGTTTCCCTTTTTTTTTCCTGGACCGTGATCCATACAGCAACCAGGTATTCGGGTCGTCGGAAGCGTGGGAGTGGCCCAAAAAGGTCCTCGTCCTAATCGACCTGCAGTGAAATAAGCGAGGGACACTACACGCGCCGATGGTCGGTCGCCAATAAAGAAAGAGTATGTTGCGCGTTTTCTTCGTTTCGCTAAATTATACCGTGTTGTCTGTTGTCTGGAAGGAAGAAATGTTTACACATTCCTACCTTGATAAAGACGATTCTGCCGTCGTGTTCTGTCATCCTTTTCGCATCGTCTCGCAAAATTATGATATATAATAATATATGTTTTCTAATATTCCCCCTTTTTTAATTACAATACGTATATTTCATTTATCCAGCCGACGAATTTATATTTATATTTTATATACGAATACTTGTATCCATTGTAAACGATATATTTTAATTTCTATATAAATATACTGAACGCGGAATCAAAAATTCACTGATAGCAATTGTATAACTTATTATTTTGACATAACATGTTATTTTAAATTTTGTTTATTTGTAAAATTATAAAAGATACCAACAATAATATAACTCGATTATTAATTAGTTTTACATATATATTTTCTTTTCTTTAATTTGAGAATAGATTATTTATAGCTCTATTCTTTATTTATCCTATGCAATGTCTTATACGTAAAAACCTATCTTAAGATTATATAAGGAGAATTGAATCATAGAAGCCTTCAATTGCAATCAATTGCGTCAGAAAGAAATAACATTTTATAAAATAAATTTCTGAATATTTTACTTTTTCGATAAACTGCATAGTGAAAAAATAGAATTAAAAAAGAAAAAAAGGTATGGCTGAAAATGTTTGTTTATATATATATATATATATATATATATATATATATATATATATATATGTATGGGAGTTATGATTTTAGCCACCTAGGGTCACATAATCTTTCTCTAAAATCATTCTTTCAAAATTCTTGGAAGAAAATAATTTTAAAATAAAATTATTTACATCTAAAGGATAAAAAAGGTTATTAATATATTTTCAAAAGAAAGATTACTTGCATTTACACAAATATTTTGCTAGTAAAAATTTGAATAAGGTGCGTGTTTGAATATTGCAATATTAAAACACTTTTTGAGACATATTATATATCATTTAAATAATAATCATTTGTACATATGATATATCTGTGCATTTTCAATAACTCTAACAGCATCGCCGGTTCTTCCCCTTTTTTTCTCTTTTTGCATTACAGTCGCGAAGAAAAAAAATGATAGTGATTTGACAACAAGCGAAAAATGTCGAAGCTTTTAGATGAAAACGTGGTGTGGAATTTCCGTTACTTCCTGCTTATAGATGGAATCTTATTGTAGCACCGATGAAAACCGCGGGAGAGCTATTCGTAGAGATTTTTGTGAATAAAGGATACCTGCGGATTTCATCCTTTCAGGATTCATAAAAATCCCGGCTACCTTATATAATCACGTCCAAATGTACTTTAATAAAACTCACAATGGAGAAATCACATATGGGTTGGGATTCTCAAAAATCTAGTGTAATTCTAAAAATATTAATGATTGTATTTTATCAAAATTTTTTGGAAACTTAAGTTATATTCTCTAATTCTAATTAATAAATTTCAAAAGATTTTATTAAATACTAAAATTTTACTGTATACTACTGTGTTTTTAACAAGATATATACACAAATTTATAAATTTGGAATACATATAATATGCAGGAAATAATTAAAGTCAATTAATAAGTTATTTTTTTTTCTTTTTCTTCAGGCACGAAAGAAATCGGCGGTGTGGCGATCCGAAATGAATATTGCCCTATTGCTGGCTTATATCACTTCAAATACAGCCTCAACAATAATTCTGCGATATCATACGAATGCAACACATTCTCTTCCGAATTCAATAACTGTCCGGATGGCTCGATCTTACATTTGAACTTCAAACGATGTAATTTCGAAATGCACAGTAAGTCTTCTTTATTAAACTTCTTCGCGGTTTTTAATATAGATATGACAGAAATAAAAAAATATATACGTATCATTTTAAATATATTTATAATAAATATAATATATTATTATATATTTGTTTATATGAGACTTTAATTTGACCAGTAAAAAACTAATAGTACACTTGAGATTTTATAAATTAAATTCAACTAACAAATATGATCCCGTTCATATTATTATCAATAAAATAAAATGTGTTGTTATGTGTTAAATACAGTATATCATATTGTTGCCAATTGATTGATTATCATAATCGAAGCAGTAACAGAAAAATTGCGAATTTGAAATATATTATTATAATCTCGTTCTAGCAGATCTCACATACAATTGTTTGGGCAGTTGGCCTGGACCGAACGGTTCTAATTATCTGGCTCTCTGGAACAAAAATACCGATGATGGCAGGCCTCAATATAGATGCGGGGTACGTTACACGATAATTAATCCTCTCATTTCATAAGACGGCATTTTAGTTTATTCATAAAAAAAATATTTGAAGAAGTACTGATTCTATTATATTGCAAAATGATAAATATAAAATATTTATTGTCAATAATTTAATAGTAATAATTAATGACCTGAAAAAATCTATATCATGTATTATAAATTTTAAGGTTTACTATGTGTGTATGTATATATATATATATGTTTTGTATAAAAATTTTCGATAAATAAAATGTAATTTTTAGCTATTCCACGTTGATAACAAGAAAGGAAAGACTTATATGGCGTTTAGTAGTGACTCGAGCTGCACGGAAGATTTAAATAATTCAACTAGCGGATATGAAACTTTGATTTTAAGCAAAAGTCCAAATCAAAAGAAGGTGCCAGATTATGTGAAGACTCATGTTGCCACGTGAGTATTATTCAATAATTATTTTAATATCGTTAGATTTGTTTTGGAATAAAATCACGACACATTGGATCACATTGGATAAAATCATATATTTTACAATCTATATTAACATAATTATAATAAAATAATTATAATAAAATCGATATGTTCTTCTAATAAAATATCAGATTCCCAAAGTGGGCGCAAGGTGTATGGGAGGAGTCTCTCATAGTTAATGGAACTATGACTTTCACCGATCTCAATGGCTACAATAGTTATACCTTCATTACAGTGGAGTCGAACGAGGAAACTGGTCGATATATTGTATATTCGAAAGATCAGTGGTGAGTCTATCTGACTACTATTTACATGTGCATTTTACAGGAAAAAAAAAAGAAATCTGAAACTCTCTTTCTCTGCAATAAATTTGTTTTTATAGATATTCTGTAACATCTTTACATTCTAAAATATCATCACTTTTATTTTATTGATAATAACAGTTAAAATAAAACAAACACTTATTTTTAATTTCAGTGAGCAAGCTACCTTTGTATGCTTAATGATGAGACAACGCAGTGAAAACGTACTAGAATTTTCGATAGGTAATGACTTTCATTCCATACAATTGTTCATTAAACAGAAATTTTATTATCGTTAATTGTGATTTTTCAAGAACTTTGAATATTCGAGAATCCAAGAATGAAAATATCTGTTGTAATAAAATTTTAATAAAATTGAAATAATATAAAATCCATAATAAGAAGATGTATTAAAATAATAATAAAAGACATATAACTTCGGTTATATAAATAACTATACAATATCAACTCTTAAAGAAATCTTCTTTTTCTATTTTTCATTAATCTATATTTGACAGATTTCCATTTGTCTCGTATAATATAACAAAAATAATATATCATTCAACACACACAGGGATGCTCTTTAGTCCAGTTTATCGCGAAAATTTGTGCGACGATCCCAATCTGGATAAACTAGTGTGGATGACTCAAGCACGTAAGTTAAAATACTACACAAAATATTACATCTTCATAAGTTATTCTTCTAGTAAAAACTTTTGCATTCTTAATATTTGTATTTTAATACTAAATATTTTTTAAATGCACAATTATTAAACTTATATTATAAATATGATGTTTTTAACAAGGCATCGAACGAGTGGTGGAGTCACCTTGTCCAATTACGGGCCAATATACGGGGATGATAACGGATCTGTCAGGAATGTGTGCGGAATTAAGCAGCAACTGCAACACTCGCGAGATAATGTATTTTAAAGTGAGCGATTGCGAATCCGGAGAACTGTACGAAGGTATGTATACAATTATAAAATGTTGAAGTTAAAAAAAAAGACGCGTTAGAAAAATATTGCTGTATAATCTAAAAATATTGTAGTTGTATAATCTCATAGAAATAGTTATATTTCTTTTCAAAGATCAGTTATCATATTTTTTTTCTTATAATTTTTCTAATTCCCTGGATTATTACATTTTGATACAAATAAATCTTGTTTTGAGTAAAATCAGATTTGAAAATTTATACAAAATTTTTTTCTAAAATACTTCCGAATATGTAACTTTTGCACATTGCTTTTAGAACGAACATATCTATGCTTGGGCCAGTGGGAGGAGAAAGGCGTGATGTATACTTATACCATGAGAAACGATACTAATACGAATGAATGCTTCGTGGGACTGATCGTCAACGACGAAGAGATATATATCAAAGAAGCTGGCGATCATTGCATACGAAATATAGATCCTAAAAAGGAGGGTATGCGATTGTACAAGAAAGGTAAATATTTTTATAAAATAACACTTATTGATGTATTCCAATTATATTTTCATTTCATGAGTTTTAATTTGTAATTGAATATTTAGTGTATATTCATGTAAAGTCCGTCATAATAAAAAAATATCCTGAATGAATGAAATCATACTTTTCCTTATAATTCTCGTAGCAACGATAGAAATAGAAAATTCTTATGTTATGATAATGTTATTTAAGGACAATGTTATGGGAACTCGCCGAGTCCTGCACCTACCCCGTTGAAACCGATCCCTCATGTTCCAATAATGAGGATTACGACAACTCCGCGATCAAGATTATCAGGTAAAGAAAAACTATATTATCTAAGTATATTTATAATCTATTGAGATTAAGATTAATTAAATAATGTAATCAATTGAAAGTTTATTTAATCTTGATTATTATGATAAAAAGTTAAATATTACAATCGAATAATGAGTGAATATTTAATCTTTTTTATTGACAGGAACTACTCGAGTGCCAGGAAATACAGTCTCTTCGTCAGCTTCTTGCAGATCGAGAACGTGTACGAATTTCGCGGTCCTCATCATTACTGTCTTCGCGTTCCTCGAAGCAGTTTCCTCGTACAAGCTTAAATAATGATTGTCTTTCGGACTTGAGGTAGATAATGAATATTGATATTCAGATGCACATTTTTGTTGTTTTTGTTTGACGCGTAATCGAGAGATGTGAGAAGACCGGTTATTTATTAAAAAGACCGACTTGAAACGATATTGTAGAAAGTATAGAAAATTTTTATATCATGTTTACTCTTTATTTTCTCATTGCGTATATATCACTCCGAATTTTGCGAAAGGAATTTTTTTTCATAGAATTATAGAATTGGATGAGAACGTTTCCCGTTCTGTCGAATAGGCTGCATAGAAAATCTTACAAAGAAGAAAAATGTCATAAATTCAAATATTTTTTAATAATTTTGAAGAAAACGCAAAAATAATAGAGCTAAAACTATATTATAAACTCTTTGTCGACGATAAAGTGATTGATCTTTTTTACTGTGGTTTATTCCTATTTATTTAACTAGTTTTTTAATAGATAGATATGAGGGGAGATTAGGTCTCGACAGTCATATTTTTATATACTGCTTGGTATGATGCAAGAAGTTTTACGCGAGACTTTCGTTCACGAAAATCCAAAGAGCAGCTGCCTGCATACAAATAAATAATGATTCTTTTATGAAACAAACATCACAAATATTAATGCGATAAAAAAGTAATTGACAATTTTGTAAATAATTATGTAATAATAAATTAATTTTATTTTCTGAAAAAATGCATTTAAAGATAAAATTTTATAATAATTGACATTAATTTTTTTTAATTATATAAAACAAGTCACACAGGTGTCTCTTATCACTTAGACTCTCGAAAGTGATATCCTTTCTATAATAATGTAAATGAAATAAGATATTTTTTAAAATTTGTAGAGCAGAGAAGAAAACAAGCCATAAATAAAATAAATATAGCTTAACGAATAATTAATTAAAGAATATGTGAATTATACAGTTTCAAAGACTGACACAAAGCTACTATTTTAATATGTTTCAATTTCTAGTTTCCTTTTTTCTCTATTAGAGGTAAATGACTAGCAGATATATATATATATATATATATATATATATATATATATATATATATATTATATATATATCTGCTAAAATCATTTATCTCTAATAGAGATATATGATTTAATATATATTATATATATTAAATATGAGAAGAGAAATGTATCATTGTGAAAAACACATATCATCGAATCCTATTAAGAAATAAAAAATTATAAACTCTGTGTATGTTAGGAAGATGAGTGAAAGTGTGCCTCATGCTTTGTATAATTACCGATTTCAGAATTGAAATGTATTTCATATTCTTTTAGACAAATGTCCAAATGTGAAATTAAATATCTAATACTAAGAAAGATAATCTATACATAAAATATAAGAAGCAAAAGAAAAACCAATTTCTTATTATATGAAAGAATGATTTTAAAAAAGTTCTTTAATCAAAAAACATATTTTTTGATGAAAGAACATTTTTTATGTAAAAATGTAAATTACAAATTTAATATTACATAAAAATATAATATTTATTATAATCACGTTTATAAAAGGTTGACACTAAATTTATATCTGTGCTATTCATGGTTCCAACTTGCTTTCACAGTTAAACTAATATAAAAATGGAGATAGATGTACATACTGTGTAAACTTATTATTTATTAGTGTATAATATCAATAGTATCACATTTCAAAAAATATACATTTATTACTTTTGCCTAATTATAAAGTTATATAGAAAATTATACCTAATAATATAAATTATATGTCGCCGACAATTCAATTTCACGTTTTTATAAATGTGTTTCTTGGGTATGTAACTTGTATTTAATATAAATAATAGTAAAAAAAATTTACTCTGTAATTATAATGAAGTAATTATAATAATAATGAAGGATGTACAGTTGTATAAATAAGACAAGTAAGCAATAATAAAATGTGTGAGACATGTGTTACAGAATAAAAATTATTTAAAATAAAATTTCAAGATAAATCGCAATAGATACATATTGCTATTTCCGCAAAATATAAAATTCAAAGTAACATCAGAAACTATTAAGGTACAGATGGGAAAATATCAATTTTTATTGAAGTATGTAATTTGCATATAATGAAAAACTAGTTTTTATTTATTTCTACATTTTTTTACAATTATGTATAAGTATTTAGCAGAATTATAGGTCTGTTCTTTATAGCTGAATTGGCTGCACTAGTTTAGAACTTATCTTTCTTTTTCTAATGTGGAGAGAAAAAGATAAACTCTGAACTAGTGCGGCCATTCAACTATAAAAAGCAAACCCTATATAACTGACTTAACACAACAAAATGTAAATATATGTGACAATAATTGGTATTTTTAAGAAAAATTTGATATCAAAAGAGGAATCTTTAGAGGATGTGTGTTCACTGTATTTTATTACACTAACGAAAAGAATTTTGTACTTTTACATGATCCATTGTATGTAAGAAAAATAAATCTTTATCGCCAATATATATATGCAATTTATATTATATATCTAAGATCAAAAATAGGGAACTTACATGATGTATTCTTAATTGGTTATTTATTATTCAGATTCTTTTTTAAAATACTTGATAGCAGAGAGAATAAAAAAAATCATGTGTATATGAATTTTGCAAACTATTGGCAGTTAAACATACATTGAATATAAGAGTAACTACAAAATAAAATAAAAAGCTTTAGAATGCAAATAAATGCAAAAATGTATTATATATATGTATATATGAGTAGAAAATAATTAAATATTTGTAATATTTTATGCATCTTATGTGTTTGTTATCATATTTCAAGACAGCTTCTTTCCATTCTACTTCCTAGGCATATTTACTGTTGCCATTCCTTCTTTTCATATGATAGCATTATCTAAACATAAATTGGATATAAGATGAAGTTTTTAAAAACCATTAACATTAATTATGAAATAAAAATGTATTATATTCTCATTCTTTTTTCATATTTGATAACAAAGAGAATGAAAAGAACTCATGTATATATATTGTCGAATTGATTATAGTTAAACATAACTTGGATATAAAAGTAACTACAAAATAAAAATAAAAAACTTTAGAATAATACAAATAAGTACAAAAATATGTATTATAGAGTATCTGAGAATGACCATATCATCTTTCATGCGCATAAATAGGTGAAAGAGAGAAGAAAAGTCCTTTATCATTTTATGATTTTTGTAATGATTATTAAAAAATTAATTAAAATTATTCTGCAAATGACAATAGTTATGTACATAACACTGGATTCTTGTCTCCTAGCGACTATATATCAATGAGGCATCCTTGCCTCTTAAATACTCACATATGAATTGTTTGATCTTTTTTAATTAATTTCTCAATAATTATTACAAAAATCATATCACTATATGGTAAAGGATTTTTCCCCTCGATTTCACCTGTTCTATTTGCACATGAGACAATCAATATCAGATACTCTGTATATTTATATGAGAATAAAAAATGATTAGATATATTTTTAATATTTTACACTATATATGTTGGCTTTCATATTCCAGGATGGCTTCCTTTCTTTCAACTCCCCAGGCATATTTATTGCTGCCATTCTTTCCTTTCACACGGTGACATGGTACAATGTACGCAATATAATTCTTAGAAATTGCATTTCCCACTGCTATTGCAGCTTTGGGATTATCAATCATCTGCGCAATCTTTTCATATGTAGTGATTGTTTCCTTAGGGATATTTATCAAAGATCTCCACACTTTAATTTGAAACTCTGTACCTTTCATTAGGACACCAACAGAATGCAGATGAGATGTGTCAGAATGAAAAATTTTTTCAATAACAGTCTTTGTTTTATTTTCGGTATCTTTTAATGTTTTAGTCATCGGCCATTTCTGCTTTAGAATTTCCAGAGCTTTACCTTCGTCCTCATCGACGAATCCTAAATAAGTTACATCTTCATCAGTAGTGTCAGTTATAGCGATGAGGCATTTCCCGAAAGGTGTTTGGTGGAATGCATACAGTTGCTGGAACCACATATATTTGTTCTTGTATTCGTCCACCATTATACTTCGAAATAAAACCATAATAATGAAGCAATTAAAGAATATCACTTATAGATGTAATCGATAAATAATGTTAGATTTATTTTGAACAATTCCGAACTGCATCAGTCCCTCTTATTCTATATTCCACCATACATATTTGATGTAAGAGCGCAAGCGCAGACGCAGAGCACAATGGCAGAGTAGTATCAATTGGCCAAAAACTGTATATTAAAAGAAAATATATATATTAATATATATATATATATATATATATATATATATATATAATTATACAATTGCACATTAATTAATAAATTTAACAATAAGAAATTCATGAATCGATATCAGCCTTGGTATTTATCGCCCAGTTTCCTACTTGTTCAAAAAATTTATATATATGAGAATATCTAAAGAAGATAAAAATATTAAAAGTATTACAAATTAATATTCTCTTAGAATATTTATAATACATTTTTATTTAAAAATTATATTAAATATACAGATTAAGAGCTAAATATTCACAAGATGTGTACAAAACATAGAAAATATGACTTATATAATATTTTAAGTATAAAAAGCTAAATGTAATTTCCCTATTTAACAATGAATTCTTTGATGGTAGCAGGTGTTGCATTAGCATTGACACGACATAAAATCCCGCGACTTTTTGCATCAGATAATAATGCATTCCACATTTCATCCTCCTGCAAAATAAAAATTTATTCAATTTAAATTGTAAAAAAAAGAAAAACAGAAAATTTCTGAAATTCAAATTGAAAATTATCCTTTATTTACCAAAAAAGAAGCATTAAAATTTCCGCATAATATTAGACTGTGTTTAGCTCTTGTAAGTGCTACACAGAGTCTTTGTTTGTCTGACAAAAATCCAATACCATGACTTCTCACACAAGACATTATTATAACATCTCGTTCTTGACCTTGAAAACTGTCAACCGTATTAACTTCAAAGTTAATTTTATTTTTCTGATCCTCTGATATCTTGAAATAAGATATCCTGAAAAATATCAATCTCATAATAAATTTGCAAATTAATATATAGAAAAGGAAAAAATGATCATTGCTTTCACAACTTACTTTTCGTTTATTTTATTCAATATAAGAGTCCTTTGATTGTTATATGGTGTGATAACTCCGAGAGAAATAGCATTTCTCGTATTCTTCCAATTTGCAAATATTAGCATAGCGAGAATTATGTTTGCAACAAACTCTGCTTCGATGGTATTGGAAAATTTGTCTTCATTATTTTGCATGAAATTATGATGCAACACTCTATAAGAATGAAATGGGAAATGCATTCTATCTTCAATAATGTTTTTCAATTTTCCATTATAGAAATATTTATTCGGCCAATACGAGATGGCGTAATCCATACGATACTGCATGTTTAACATTATTATAGGATTGTTCTGCTGCGTTGCGAAAACGTTCTGTATCCTTGCAAATATCGATTGATCTAATCCCAGTTTCTTCGCTTGTTGACTTAAGATAATCGCGGGTAATTGATTTGGATCACCAACAAGAACCAGCGTTCTCACTCCCAACATCAATGGTATCAGAGTTTCCGCTTCGCAGCTTTGTGTTGCTTCATCAACAATGCAGACAGATATTCTTTCCTTGTAGCCCCCAAAATTGGATTCCATTTGACGGGTGTAACAGGACGCAAGCGTACACGCGATTATATTGGCGCCTTCAAGAATTATGTTTTCCGACATACGCTGAAATTTAGCATGATCTTTTGCATTGAACTTGTTAATCGGTTTATCACATTTCAGTATTTCATATTTCGACAACATATTCACTAATTTTCTATTTATTTCTTGTTTCTTCTCTTGGTCTTTGTTTTGACAACTTGCGAGCTCGGCTTTAAACGAATTAATCCGTGCCTCTAATATCGCTATATCTTCGGCTTTATCTGTTTCTTTCGACATTTTCAACAAGTGCCGTCTTGCTAATTCCGTTAAGGAAATGGGTTTAGTCATTGAATGCATATATTCCAATCGACCAATACGTACCATATTGAAACGGTTCTTTTTTATTAACTTAGACCTGATGTCTAAAAGTCTTAATACAATTTCATCGACGGCGGCATTAGACGGTGCGCAAACTAGGATCCTCAAAGATTTCCGGCTTGTTTGTTCATCATGTAGTATTTGGGTCACCAAGTTCGCAATCACTTTAGACTTTCCAGTTCCTGGCGGTCCTTGAATAAGACATACTTTAGCCTCTTTTTTTAGCACAGTTTTTGTTATTCTGAATACAGCCTCCATCTGGTTCGGATTCAAATCGTCTTCCGTGATCAGTGAGGAACGCGTAAAATCCTGATCTATCAATGGCAATTGATATTCTTCAATTTTTGGATTCAAAATTGATTTCGAGAGAGGCGATTGAGGAAGATATTGCAGTGCTTGTACCATTCTAATATTCGCTCGTAGATACATGATCGTTCGGATTCTTTGCACTCTATTTACAAAGATATTGTGCTGGAGAGGTCGCATGAACAAAGTATATGTTATTAAAGCATATGGATTTTTGACATATTTTTTTAAATCCTGATTATAATGCGTAAAATCCGTGATAATCGTTTGTTGCACGTTGGTAATATATGCGAATGTCTTCACAATTTGTTTTCCATGTTGTACATTTGTGCTGCTATATTCGAAGCACACCAAATCCCCATAAATGGGATAATGTCTTTTTTCGAAATCCTTTTTCTGAACTAATGTCTCAAGTTTCAGAGTTGTCAAGAATAAACTGGTCGATATTGAAGTAAACGTAGGATTCTCGACTACAGAACATATCATTGTATCTCGTTGTTTATTCTTCTCTTCAAACTCTTTGGTCATTGCACACCATATCTCAAGTAATAAGAGAGGCATCATGATTTCATAATACTGTTTACAGGAATCATAGCTTAATCTCATAGTTTGAAGTTCGCATTGCGATACAATCGGCGGTAGCGTCTTTAATGATCGCTGCTCTTCGAGCCATACTGGATTCCACTGTAAAATGCGTAGTAGAAATTCTTCCAATTTCGGACTCCACTCTGCATTGGCCATAGATGTTCTTAATTTATTTACAGGTATAGGTGCATCTTTTCCTACTAATTTCTTTAAAGAATTACATTGATCGATTTCGTATTCTTTTATTTCTAATTTTTCCAGAAAAGTCACAGTCTTTTTTTTTTTATATTTAAAGCTTGATATTACATTGTTCGATGAAAAATTTTCTTTTTGCATCACAGCAGGATTATGTTCAGTTGATCTATCTCGTTCGAATATCTTTACATTCTCATTACTTCTTTTTATCTCCTTGCTGTAGATGCCTTTTTTTCCTCTACTATCTAACATTTTGGAGTCCTGTTTGGTATTCTTAAGCGCTTGAATAATATTTATATTATCTAATTGTAAAGATTGTTTTAATGATGTGGATATAGCATTTATTGTATCTTTAGAAATGTCATCTTTTTGACATGATTTCTGTGTTTCTATGTTAGAAGTTGAAGATTTCTTCAGCACATCAGTGTTGTTTGTTAATTGTTCTTTAAATTGAACATTATTCGATGTTGATAAGTTCATGGACTTATTTGAAAATGATTTAGATGTTGTGGGCTCTTGCTCATTGCAGAGAAAATCGCCTCGATTTTTCAATGATACTTTAGCTATTGCTTTAGCAGTTCTGCGTTTAATATTCATGTCACTATTGGCAGACAGTTTCTTTTTTTCTTCAGCAATTTCTTTTAATTTCATTTTTCTTTTTTCAATTATCGTTTTTTTTTCATCTTTAGAAATAGCTTTTGTTTCACTTGATAAATGGCAATCACCCATTGATTTAGATGTTTTTTTACGATGCTTATGTTTTTTAATATAAAAGCTATCATTAATTTTTTCTTTTAATTTCGACATTTTCTTTTCTTTTCTTAACTTTGAAGGTGATTTTTCTGTAATTTTTTGTGCTTTATCTTTATTATTATTGATTCGACTCCTTACAGGTAAATTTAGTGGTTCTATTACTGGAATTAATCGTTTTAACGTTGTGACTGACTTTCTTGCAACTAACTTTTGTTTTGTATTCTCCATATGTAATGATTGTTTATCTAATTCTGTATTTATCTCTGCATCAGTTTTTCGTTTATCTGCATTATCAATATTTTTTGGACTAGACTCGTTAGAAGGATCGACATTATCTATCGCTTTCATTTTTATCATCAGTAAATTATTATTACTATTATTATCTATTAAGTTATCATTGCTATTACTATCATAATTATTAACATTTTCTAATTTCTTAGACTTATCGTCTGAATTTGTATTTATATTAAAGCTATCATCTTTCCAAATTCCCAAATCGATTTCATCTTTTACAACTGCATTATTAAAATCAAGCTTTTTATCCTCGTTAAATAGTTGACTCCTAGATAATCGTTCCAACCATGGATTATCCTCATCTTCACTGTCCGTCAAAAAAATGACATCATCATCCACATTGTCAATTTTCTCAAAGTTTTTATCATCATTGTTGATATCTTGTTTGCTTCCATTCTCTGTATTATCTTCACATTTGATATCAAATAATTGGGAACATGGAAATACTCCTTCTTCGTCATCACTTAAATTAATAACATCAATCTCTGAAAATTGTGTTTTTGGTTCATGTTTTATTTTTTTCAATTTTATCGATGATGTGTCACAAATCATGTTAACAGATACTATAGATGCTTCTTCATCATCTTCTGTTATTTGCTCATCGTCCACTATAATGATTTGGTCATTGGAATGTACAAAGTTTGAATTCTTCAGGAGATTTAATGCATCATTTGTTTTATCAGTACTATTTGATTTTTCTTTCTCAACATCTGTTTCATTTGTATTTTTATCACTACCATCTCTATCACTTTTATCTTTATTATTCTCATCAATAATTATATCCATTTCATCATTAAAATTCGATTTATTATTATCTAAATAATTAGCAGATTTATGATCTTTAATATCTCGATTCTTTACTTCTTGTGCGAGAGCTGTGTGAATTATTTCAATGTCATCTTCTGTTTTCATAGCCACAATTTGAAATTCAGTTTCTACTGACATATTTACAGTACTACTACTTGCTAAAATTTGGTCATGACAAAAAAAATTCGAATTATTTTTTTCTGCAACAAAAATTTCATTAATCTATTTAATTTAAGAATTGACTACAGAATTTATATTATGAAGAGAATATTTTTTTGGTTGTCCACTACTGGAAAAAATAAGAAATTACCTTTTGATAGAATAACTTCAAAATTATGTTTATTTCTATCTGTGTTTTTGGATTTTTTATTTGGCACATCACAATCGAAATTATATCCATGTTTTTTTCCTAAAATACGTTCTGCAGGAGAGATAGATATTGCTGGTAGTATACTATTATTTAAAACTGTGCTGGATAAAGTTCTAATTTCTACATTTTTGTCAAGAAAGGATGACTAAAAAAAACAATAATAAAATTTTAATAACGCAGAACTGTTTTTAGTACAAGTATTAAATATTAATTTTAAAACATTCTACCTCAATGATGCAAACTTTGAAGGTATAAAATGTATTATTATCTGGATCAGCATCTAAGCACCCAAGTCCAATAATGTCATTCTCTCTTAGTTTGACCATCTGATGAGATTTTTGTTTCTTG
The DNA here is from genome assembly GCF_021464435.1 of Cataglyphis hispanica. Taxonomy (NCBI): domain Eukaryota; kingdom Metazoa; phylum Arthropoda; class Insecta; order Hymenoptera; family Formicidae; genus Cataglyphis; species Cataglyphis hispanica. The sequence continues at coordinate 4,062,851 of NC_065971.1, forward strand.
CCATTAATATAAACACCATTCGAACTCTGATAAAAATCGAAAAGTATTTTAATATTGTTCAAAAATTGACAATATCAAAATCACTATATTATACATACTTTTAAATCTGTGACATACAAATCAGTATCATTACGAAGAAAAAGGCAATGTTTACGGGATACAAGTACACTGACGCAAATAATCATATTATCCTTGTTTCTACCACAAGTATACTGAAAAAATTCAAACATAAAGATTAAAAGAATTTATAAGCAAAAAAAGTTTTATATATGTATATATATATATAATAGAGAGAACTTAAATAAATTAATAATGCTTAAGATTAATTTTGCATCATATAATAAAGTTAATGTTTTCTCAAATAAGAAATATGAAAGCAAAAAATTTAGATAAAATTTAAAATTTTATGATTGCTTCAATGAAAATTTCACTTCTCTATGTGTGTAACACAGCAGTTTTTTTTTTTGTAAAAATATTGTATTAATATTTTACTTACAGTTTGATTGGGTATATCGAAAACAAAGAGCATTTTATCTGCATTGTGCAGACGTTCTATTGCGAAATTCATCCTGCGCAATTGCGTATTTAAAAAAAAAAAAAAAAATATGTCGTTTTTACACACAAGGGACCTTCACACTTATATCAACCTTGTGAACACGAAAATGTTTTTATGCTCCGTACATGTTTTCATGCTTGTTTTTTCATTATTTTAATAAAAAGAAATGAAATATAACAATAATTTCGTCCATCAGCCAAACTTTATCTAATCTTCAATTCAAAGTTTTCAATTTAAAACTTCCAGTTTGTTTATTTATTTCAAAAAAAGGAACAGTGAATAATAGATGCAGAAAATACGCGCGCCAATGTTTTCATTTGTGCAAATATTGGTTAGGCTGTCCTTATGGCTTTCGATTTACTAGATATAATACCGCCATCTACATCTATTTTAAAGACTAGATTATGCATTACGATCATTTTCTCATCGTTGGTAAAATCACCACTTACAATTAGTGCCTGGACTACATTCAAAAGTAAATTATGAATCAGACATATATTTCTCATTAATTGCTTTAATTGTAAATTTTATTAGCTACGTCACCGATGAGATATCATTAAAGAACGGTGGTTTTATGGGATTTAGTGTGACTGGAAAAAAAATTCGCTGCGCGTTAAATTAATATTCGAAATAAATTTAATATACAAAATATAATTTATTAAATATAATTTATTCTGGTTTCCCTTCAAATTACGCATAAATCTTTCGCCTTTTACAAAATTTATTTTTAATTTTAATACAAAATAATATATTACACGAAATTCCACAAAAATGCCCAAAATATGTGTATAATAAAAAAGTTACTAGAAATTTTTAGATTAAACAAGGCTTTTTAGCAATCATTAATTACGCGATATTTATTATTAATAATAGATATACAATTATAAAGTTTAATAAATTTTATGTAATGTAAAGAATCGTGATCAAAAAAATCATTAATAAAATTCGTCTCATAATTGTAGAAGAAAGTACTTGTGCATTTTGCGCAGACTTTCAAAGAAAAAAATTTTAAATGTTAAAAAAAAAAATAGACAAAACTTCGATGTATATCACGCGTAGTGCGCGTTTATATTTTATTAATACTAGAATACTATAAACGCGCCATTTATTTTATGTGTATGTGTATATAATTACATATTAATTCTAGTTTCCACTTTTTCAAAATAAATTAAATAAAAATTACACACCCACTTAATATTTAGACTATCAAATGTGTCGCTCAGTTATGACAAGCTTTTATTGATATAAAGTAATGCTCAGTGCATCGTTGAGATAACCAATCAGCATCGCGAAAAAGAGGTAACAATATTGCCAGTATATAATAAACTCCGTGATATATTAATTGATAATTTAATAATTGATTTATAATTTAAAATACATGTATAATTTAATCCTAATAAAAGAAAAGTAAAATAAAATAATAATAATTTAATTAATGTATATTTTATAATTAAATAATTTCGTTTGTATATACGTCATAGTATGGAAAATATTTCGATAATAATCAAAACATAACATAGTATACGGCCTTGACGATGTAAATATTAGCGCGCTAGTGTTTTACGACTTTATTATTCTCACGGTGACACTCGAACAGTAAGGAACGCGAAACACTCCACAAAATTTCTCTACTCAACGCGATCGCGACAAGTATCGGGAAATAATTTGATATCATAAATAATTAATTATCTTTCATACACTTTAAATTTTGAATAATATAATATACGTAATTATATCATAATGGATAAATTCGAAGCGCGTATTTTGCGTGACGTTTTAATCAAGAATCAAAATGATTAGAATCAAAATTATAAATTATTGTTTTATCGCTATCTTTCTCTCTCTTTTTCTTTTTCTCTCTTTATAAACAATAATTATTTCTTTAAAAATATTTGATTTTTAATTATATTTTATCCGATATTTTATCGTTATTCGATTTTTTGATAATTTAAATATGATTCGGCTTGAGAACGCGTAATAAAATAGTCAAATCGCAGGTTCGAATAATGATAATAAGCTCATGATGTATTAATCGTTCATTAAATAATTAATCTATAATTTAAAATACTTGTATTATTTGATATTCGACACCGTATATATGTCACAGTAAGCAATATATTTTCGGCCGCGAAAACAATAACATTGTATTCGGCCTTGGCGATGTAAACATTAGCGAGCGATGGTTAACGTCTTATGACTTATAGCCTTGTTATCATTCGTACAGCAACGCTCGAACAATAAAGTAGTACTTGTCGACTTGCGTACGATTTTCGTGTGAAACGGAGTTTGATCATGCCGAAAGTGCGGGAGTGTCGTTCATAGTATCGCGCATACAAGTGCGGAAGTATCTTTTAATAAAAGTGCGGAAGTGCCGTTTAAAGTATCGCGCTTGTGAATCAACCTGAGAGGAGGAGGAGGAGGCCTAGGACAGGCATCGGGCATCGGTGGAGTAACACTGTGGTAAATAATTTGTTATTTGTATATTAATTATTTATTAATTGCGTACGTGCAATTTAAATTAAACAATTAATCGCGTAATTTGATTTTGTAATTATATGATTCAAATAAGAGAGAATTAGAGGAAAAGGTATTTATTTTTAAATTATAGCTTTTATATGAAATTATTAATGTCTTTTTCAAAATTTATAAAATTATTAATCTGTTTATTATCATATGCATATCAAATATAAAATTTAATGCGTATAATAAATTTTTTAAAATAATAATTATTTTATGCACTGCTATAATTTGATTCTATTTGTGTTACAGATCAACCTAACAGATCCTCTAACATTCCGAGAGGAGGAGGAGGCCGAGGAGAGGCATCCTGCACCGGCGGAGCAACCTAAGGGTGAGTATTATATTAATTATTATAAATCCCGTACATGCATTAATTCGATTCGATCATTGTTTGAATAGTTTAAGCAAGAGAGACTCATACTGTAAAAGTTTTTGTTTAAAAAAAATAGTTTTCTTTTTTAAAATTTATAAAATTATTTCATATTTATATACCTTTTTATTATTATCGGATATAAAATTCGATGCGTACAATAATTTTTTGAAATATTAATAATTTTAAATCGTTGCTATAATTTGGATTTTATATTTGTGTGTTGCAGACATCGTAGCCTCAAGGCCAAATCTCCGCTGTTGCGCATCAGTGCCGGTGAGTGATAAATTTTATTTTATTTTGAGGTGACGGATCCGTAGATGTTGTAGATGCAAATGTAGATTGTAGATTGTAAATAAATCCGTTGCCTCAAAATGGATGGGCTACAATAAATGCAATCAAATAACTTTTAATAGATTTTTTAAATATATATTAAAACACATTAGAAATATAATTTAAAATATAAATTAAGAAAAAAAATTGAAAAAAAATATAAAATATTTTTCTCAATAGAAAGTTTATTTAATTTATTTAATGTAGAAGATGCTAATAACTTTATTTCTTATATGAAATATTAATAATTATTGTGATGTTGCGCCAATTTTGTCATAATTTTTCATAGCCCATCCATCTTTATTATCGTAGCAATAAAAGCTTAGATAGTTTGTCACGCATCGTTTTAATTTTACTTTAGTCAATCTAATGCCAAGTTATCAATCAAATTTAATTATTGTTTGAAGCAATAATATTTAATCTTATAATAATATACAATATTTATAATAATATGTAATTTATATTAAAATAAATTAATAAAACATTTATGTGTCATATAATTTGAATAATTTGACTGAAAGTCAAATTATCAATTAAATTTAATAATTGATTGAAGTAATAATATTTAATTGTAATAAAATTAAATAAAATTATAAAAATATATAAAATGAAATTAATAAATAATATAGGATTTATATAGGTAATTTATATTAAAATAAAATGAATAAAACATATAATTTTATTTTATTACAATTAAATATTATTACTTCAATCAATTATTAAATTTGATTGATAATTTGACTTTCAATCAAATTATTCATATATTAAATTTTGCAATTTATTAAAACGATGCATGACAAACTGTCATGTCGTAAACGAGCATAAAATTATGCTCGTGTACCCCGACGATAATAATTATCTAGCCGGCAATGGAAGGAATTTTTTTCCTTCATTGATCTCTGATAGGAGGTCGAAGTGATATCTCTAGCTAGACGTTGCCAGAATTAATATGGCCAGGATCAACGAAAGGTAAGTCCAACTGGCCCAACAGAAGCAGCCTACAGTGTATTATATTAGGACATTTTATTAGGGCACACGAGTAGGGCACGTGGTTAGGGCACGTATCTATTATAAAATAAAATGTAATTTTATAATATAAAATTATAAAATTAATTATATGTAATATAATAATATGTATAACTAATATGCATTATCTGTTTTTTTCAAAATCAATTAAATCAAAATATATATATATATATATATATATATATATATATATATATATATATAATATTTGAATTGTCAAATACGCAGCCATGACAGGTTTTTATTGATACGAAGTAATGTACAGCAAATTAAGATAATCAATTAACATTGAAGAAAAGAAGCAACAATACTTGCGAGTATCGATTTAACATGTCTTTTTTTAAGAGTGGATCACTGTTTTATTATCGACAATAATTCATATAATTATTTTTGATACAGTCAAACGGTCGGGAATGTTAACATTCTTCAATTATCTCCGGATCTATTGGGTCCAATTGATAGTCACAAAAATTTATTCAGGGCTGATGATCTTTATAATAATATCTCATTGATGGCTACATAATTCTTTTTATTTTAACAAAATACTATAAAAATATTAATATATATGTAATAAATAATTAAATAAAGAAACAAGAAGAAGATTTTCATATTTATAAAATTTTATATAAATTTTATATTTAAAATTAAAAAAAGCGTCTTTTAAAAATGATAAATCGATATTCAATTGTATCAAAGTTCTCACTTGAAAGTCTTAAAATGTATTGTTTTTTTTTTGGTCATGATGATTAATTTTTTATTGTGAGCAATGTTATCATCATAATAATACGTAAATGAATATATTCGCATAAGTTTAATATACACACACGCATATATACATATATAAAAATTATTTTAAAGGCTGTTATAATTTTTGAATGTTTTATATTGATATATTTTGCAAATCATAGAGCTTCGATCTAATTCTTTTGTTACGTATCGACAGATATAAATTCGAAGAAACTAAGAAGAAGGAAGATAAAGAAAGATCATTAAGGCGAAAAAGAGAGACAGATATGAGAATGCGTGTGTATGAATAAATGAGAGAGTGGGTAATTGAAAGATTGGGAGAAAAGAGGGATAGAAAGAAGCGACGAGTAAGGAAAGAGGCAGATGAAACCGGACGACCGTGGAAGTGGTATCTCTTTGTAGACGTATCTCGACTAACCGATATTACTGGAGCGGACGTAGAGTTGAAAGCTTGCTTTGTTCTTTTTTTTCGCGTTGATTTTTATGTACGCGGTTGTGTCGCGTAAAGGAACGCGCATGAATGACAGTTTCAATCGCGCGCTCGACTTCGTCACATGTAAGTTTCGCGGGTTGCGTGAAGCTACAATGAAATATACAAGAGAGATAATTGCGTTAATAACGGCTTATCGTAAAGGCGACATTATAAAATCGACTAGCCGAGATTGTTTTTTAAATTGTTTGCGCAGACGTGCTTGTGTGTTGAAACAATAACACGATCGAATGAAGAGATACACGGACGACTCGCTTTTTAACATTGCTCGAGGAAGGCAAAAGAATC